>NC_140563.1:23747660-24302660 GCF_057381845.1 Rhamphochromis longiceps
AATATTAAAAATGATAAAAAACACTCAAACAAAATACACAATTTCCATTACAAGTGACATTACCCTCTTACAATATTTACAAATAAATTAAAAACTGCCCAAATAGGCTTTTAAGTGATTTTTAAAATTATGAATAGAAGCCAATTCTCTAATTGCATAAGGCAACTTATTCCACTGAAAAGATGCTCTAAATATAACAGAGTTTTTCAAAAAGTTACTTTTAACTCGAGGAGTTACTTAATTGTGGTTAGTTGAGAATCGTGTAGCATGATTATGTATTTCATCTGTGAAGGAAACTGTTTCCAGGGCCTAATCCGTGGATCGACTTCCTTCGAGGCGTGGACGTCTATCAGCAGAGAATGTCCCTTAGTCTGTAACACAGTCAAATATATTCTCAAGTAATATTCAAGCATGCCATTCAGCGTGTTAGTACGAGCTCGGGAGCAGCTTGGGAGAACAAGAAAACAGAGACTGCTTCAGGTTGTCTTCCCAAATTGACTCAACTTTATTCACAAGTACAACAGTTTATATAGAGGGTAAAATTCATGAGACAGCAGATTTATCAGTTTAAACCAGTACAGACCAAGATAAGGCAGCGTCTTCCTGCCCTTGGGTGAAGAAGCATCCTTTGTGTAGTGTATCAGTTCAGCTACAATTGTGATTATCTCAGCGACATATTTTCAAGGCACAAAACAAAGAGTTCTTAGATTAGTTCTTACACACACACACACGTAGGAAAATATTTAGTATACACATCCAGAAATGCATACACTATTATATATTGTACATATATTTATTAGTTTCAGGTTGACCATTCTTGTATTTTGCTCGTTTGTGTTGTTGTGTTTGCACATCTCTGTTGCTTGTGGGGCTCGCACACAAGAATTTCACTCGCATGTGCTGTGCCAGTGTGCCTGCACATGTGATGTGACAATAAAAAGTGATTTGATTTGATTTGATTTGAAATCTGAAACAAACCATTTGGCCTCAACAGGCGTCTCCTAAAAGATTAAGAAACTAATGTAGCTGAGGGAGTGATCTCTGTGGTATTTCAACCTTGTACCAGCCTGTGATTCTCACACATCAATTCTTGGGTCAAAGAGAAAAATAACTAAAACAAAGGGGCCTTATTGAATGACAGAGTTTTCCTGCATAATGTCACTATAAAACAATATCCAGTAAATGCTCCCATGGTACTAAAATACCTAACAATCTGGATACTGCAACTGAGCATAAAAAAGTGTGGTGTGTTTACCAGTATTGCTTTCTTTAAAAATACAAGAAAGCCATAGTATAATTTAGCTTGTACAGCTAGCTTGTTTGTAGCCTTTCTTCATTTCATTTTTAATAACATAAACATTTGATGATTTTTTCCATTCAACTTTCCAATAAAGCTTATACTGGGAAATAACAAAATAGTTAAAATCATGTCGGTCATGTAGGTTTCTGGATGCAGAATTAATTACATTTTTTTATTATGGAAAACTGGCATTCACTTAAATAAAAACGACAAATTTTTCATGTGATACGCTGCCCAGATAAATCATGCCTTATACCCCACATTCAAGTCTTAGGAATTTAAGGTTTGGCTCTAACTTCCTATAGCAGATGAAACTGCATTTGAAAAAACCCTGCTCATTTAAGAATTACACATGAAACAACTAAACACAGACACACACACACGGATACACGAGGCGTGTTGGCTGGATTTGATGCTCTTTCAAAGTGAGGATTAACAGCTCTTTTCTCTTTCCTTGGAACTGTCCTGTGCTCAAGGCCAAGAACAAGTCATGGGACTTACAGAACATATCAGACCTGAGCCAAGTGCTCTCATCATGTTTTTTTTTCTTTTTTAAAAATCCCTCCAAGGCACATGTGGTTGCCGATTTTGTAATATCAAAGTCAGTGACGTGCTGTAATTTAGTCCATTTGGTAATTCAAATAGGTGCAAAGGATAAAAAATGATTCCAATAGTAGGTAGAGATCTTTTAATCTCAAGACATACAAAACTCAAATTCTCCAAAGTGGATTGAAAAACTATCCAAACAGTAGATGTTTACAACTTATTTAATAAATGAATACCTTGAAGATTAAAATGAAGACTAGTAGTCGATAAAAAGGTAGGCAAGTTACTTTTAGTGTATATAACTGAAAATGAAAGCACTCATGCCTTTGCTTCTATATTTTTGTACATTTCAAAATTGTAACAAGTTTTCTGTTTGGACAAGATGTAAGTGACCAATAATCACAGCTTTTTGTCTCATGCCCTCTTCCTCTATTCTGAATTTCTTGTATGCAGAAAAGTACTATTTTCTGGAAGAACTATAGCAGTTAGTGTCCTTTACAGTTTGCCACTGTTCATTCTGTCTCTACACAGTGGATTTTTGTACACTACATGCTGTAGGCTGATACAGAATAGTTTAGCTCGGGACATTCTCAGTAGATACAGAATTTTCAACTCTTTTGTGGAATTAACAAAAGAGCTATATTTCATTTTGCTGGCTGTCAGCATGACCATTGATACAGGCTGTTCTTCGAAGTGTGAATGTTAAACTTACGCGGGGAACATGTTTGGAGTTTTTTGGAAAGCCTGGAATTTACAGTTCAAACAAGAGAGATGAGTTGTTTAAGTATTAAATGAAAAAAGCACAACTATTACTTTAAGTCACTTGTAATGGACTAAGCTAATCCCAAATTAACCCTCACCAAACCCTCTTAGGTGGACTTATGATTGCAACAATAATCCCACAGTCATTTGAAGCTGATTTAGATGTACTAAAACTCACAATGGCAGCATAATGTTAACTTTGAAAGAGAATCCAAATCTGCCTTGAAGTCTAACTAGTTCACTTGTGTTGTCAGTCTACTGAGAAGAAGAAAAGCTTGGTTAGGAGGATGCTGGGATGACCTGGTTGAACTTCTCAAATCTGAGCCACTCTTGTGTAGAAACAGCTTTGAAAATGTACCGCAGGTAATGATTGCACAAGCAAGACGTGATATGACAGTAGATACTTGCAAGAACGCAACACAAGGCGTTAAGCTTGCAGAGGTATTTGTGCAGGATTAGCTTGCTTAACATTTTCCCCATCACATGCACATAGTATATTACCATCAGGTCGAGTTCCTTTATCATCTCACTGAAGCAGTAACCTGAATGTTCAAGTCTGCAAAATAGATAAAATGTATGTTTTCAGGCATGACGTCTAATTCTTCAGATCAATTGCATTAATCACTAATAAATACACACGGATATTGCAAATTGTACCTTTGTGATGTGCACTAAGTTAAGTTAAAGGTTAGTTGGGATACTGGCAACTTTTTTCCTCCAATCCCTCTTTCGTCAAATCCCTCAGATGGAAATGATAGGCTCGATTTGCTCAATGGCTGCCAAGATAATGGCTACAGACGAGTAACAGAAAACCCTTGACAGTGTAAACACATGGGTGCTATCTAAACCTCTGCTGCGTTTGGGCCGGAGCCGCTATTGACTGGTGTAATCTGCTGCATAAATCTACAGCTTGGCCCTGTCTGGCTGCTGTCTGGGTTCCGTGCACTTGGACAAAAGCGCCGGACACCTTGCCCACTGACAAAGGGCCTAGCCCTAATTGGAGTAGACAAGGCTTGCTGATGGAGCCTTTTTAAGCAATTGAACTTGGTCAATGAATCTTAGGGGACCTAATACAACATAAGGGACAGGCAGTTTGACTCCAACAACGGCAGTAGCACCAAACTGTCCTGTAGCTCCCCGTCAGCCTAAGCACTGAAGTTGGGCTATGACCCATAATGACTTTTTATCAAAGTACAAAACGGTGAAGGTGTTGATCTTGTGCCACAGTAGGGCTGTAGATGGGCCGTGTTTCATTGTTATTGTGTAATTCAGCTTTGCTTTTTAAAGGACCTGGCGCCATTCCACTGTTTTGTTTTCATGTATTAGAATAGAGAACAGGCCTCACTGTGTCTCCTGACCAAACAGTTTTGGATGAAGGACAAGCTGTTCTTCGTTTGAAAGTTATCAGGAAGGAGACTGGGTTCCTTTTAGAAAGCTATCAGGAATGTGTATGGGAAACCTGTGTGGGCCACTGGAATCTCCTCAAAGAGAAGACTATAGGACAAGTGCAAAGCCCTCACCACGGGAGAGAGGAACTGGTCTTTGTGATCAGAAATGCCATGGAAAAAGTGCGCATTGTTAGCAGCCCAACAGATTTTGTCCCTCTGGTCGTGTGATTCACCTACAAGGTCTCGGGCTCACTGACCCCCCCCCTGCTGGCTGTTAGAATGCCCACACAAGTCAGTGACACTACATTTTCTTCACACTAAGTAGCCAAATAGCTTTGCTGACCTCAGATTCATAATTTTGCTTCTGTAACTTCTGTGCAACTTTTTTCAATAACTGTGCAACAATATGAATTATTGTTTCAATGTTTTCTAGTTGGACTTCACCAGACAGATCTACAATTGTTATGCTATAAGTGTATTGAAAATTAAAGCATTTTTATTCAGATCATTTTTCTGTAATTTGATAGAATTTGATATTAAAAGATGAAACTTTTGGTGTATTGTCTCTCTAGTTATTGTCACGCATTATAAGGGGCTTCTTCTAGAGCTGTGTACCTTTGTGATGTGCACTAAGCCATTGCCTGTGATCGCCATCTTGTGGTAGTTTTTTCCTCTGTTCTGGTCGACTGTTGATCAACGGGAAATTTAAACTGATGATGTAAAAAATTAAATAAATGCCTGCTTATTTACTCTTTTTTCTTTGTCTCGTGCGTTAGGAAGTTTCCAAGGATCAAAATAATTCAAGAATAGAATTATTAAATTGCAGCCAACGTTTGAGGCATTTTGAAATCATTTCATTTTTATAGCAAGCAACACGTGATTTTCTTTTTTCTTCTTCCTTTTTTAAGGACACAATGTATGTGCCACACATAAAAATGCCTAAATTAGCGCCCTCTTCATTCTTCATGTAAACACCATTAGAAAAGGACTCCTTTTCTAATCGTGTTTACATGAAAAATGAAGATAAAAATACTGACGTCAATACAACAAATGCAGTCTAAAAAAATTAAAAACAAAATGTAAGCCGCCTTTTTCCATTTAAAATATGAATTAGTTTTTCTTTTGCGTTTTGTTCGGTAAGTCCCTTTCGAGACTTCGTAGTTCACAGCGTTGTTTCCATAGAGACAGAACTTCGTCTAGACGCAAGAGGATCTTTCAGCCAAGTTCTTCTAAGCTTCTAAGCGAGTATAGCACTAGTGCTGTATCCAGGTAGGACATTTTAAATAATTACGTATAACTTAACGGTAAATATGAGTACTTTGGATAAACGTGTTACAGTAAATGGTTTCAGCAACTGAAACTTAGCAGACCGTCTAATCATGCCTTCATTTTCACTGCTCTGACAGATAAGTAAATCGTCATGCTGGAGCTGGATGAGCCATTCACCTCTGACGAAACTGAAGAAGAACAGGAAAATGTTTCATGTCATGAAGAAGAGGTAAGGGTGTGGGCCTCGTTCTAAAAATACAGCACATGCATGTATGTTTCCGCTATTCTCCAAAATATTCTCTTCATTTACTATTTTTTGTCCAATTCTGCATACATTCTATCACCCGGAGAGCTGGAAATTAACAGCTATTTGTCAGGGTAGACACCTTAATTTATATCTCTACCACAAAAGCATCAGGATGATTCGTTTGAGAGCCACACATGAGCTTAGAGTGACACTGAACAGGACAGCGAAGCTAAACGGATAATGGATAGAAGATAAATTATGCACAACATAAGCTGACCCTCCGTAAATCCACTTACTGCCTTATGACTTATACATCCCAACTATTGCTTTTTCATATAGTGAGTATGGATGGGATTTAAGAAATTCTTCCAAATAAAAATAAATGGTACCAAATTGTCCAGTTCATTGGACTAATATCTCTTTAAGTGTAGTAATGCCATTTATGAATGCTGCTTAGAAAACAAAATGATAATTGCAACACAGTGACCCCAAAACCTTTGAGCTTTTGTATGTGTGGGTCACATACAGTGCAGACCCTTTTTTCCTTACTTTGTTTTTCTACTTTTGCATTCTCCCTGAACGTCTGCTGGCCTACTTTAAAATTAATCAGAAATCAATAAGGAAACCGATTGACCCATAAGCAGAATAGACAATGGATTTAGTATCAGTAAGAGTTATTGCTTCACTTTTGTCCCCACAATGCTTGCTAATATTGTTAATATTGCTTGCTTATATTAACATTTTCCTTTTGTGGCGAAAGCAGAAATAATAATTAACCTATTTTCTGACCGCAGGCTTCAGATAATTTCCCACCAGCTCTTCTAAGCTACTTTGAAACATCAAAAACTAGAGCGGCAGTTTGTGAGAAACTTATCCTTGAGGAACTTGAAGGTAAGTAATAACTTACAGCATTTAACTAATGTGTACGGTGATAAAGCTGAGATTATCTCCTCACCATTCTGGATTTTGTCTGCACTGTCTTTGAATTCCATGTCAGACTTCACACCATCAGATTCCACTGATAATATGATGAGGCTATCAAATGAAGTCAGCAAAGATATGGTGAAAGTGAATGAACAGGTAAATTGGTCTTAACGGTCTAATCTTGGTTGTTTTATTACATCTAAAATATGTCACGTGGCCTAATTTTTAAAAATGATTTCTTTTTACTGATACAGGTGGGTGGTGAAACAGAAAATGAGGAAAAAAAGGCTGATGGGTCCCTTCTTCAAACACGAATAGTGACACAAAATCCTTTGACTCACAATATGTCCATGTGGCCTAATAATGAAGGTAGATAACATGTACATGTGTATTGTTTGGGACAAAGACACCATTGTTGTAGTTTTGCTTCTGTACATCACCACAATTGATTGTAGATCAAACAACCAGCATGTGCTTGAAGTACACAGGCCAATAGCTAAACTGGACTCAAACGTTTTTACAGTGTTTTATTATGAAGTCAACAGGTGAATTTGTGGCAAAGTGTTACTAATGATGCGGCCGTGGGTCAGTGGGGGTGAAGGGGGAATTGGCAGGTTGCGACGGGGATGGAGCGGGTGCATCTGGGAAGAAAGGAGAACAAGGTTAAGAAGGCGCCAGACGCAGGGTATTTAGCGGAGGTGGTAATGACTGACAATGCTTACTGATAGTCAGGGTGAGCTTGGCTTTGAGGGAGAGGCGAAGAGAATCCAGGCGAGTACTGAAAAAGGCTGGCTGACCTGAGTGCCGAGGTGGTGAGTGGTGGCTGGAGGGCAGGCAGGTGAGGTTCTTTGTATTTTTCCAGAATGCGAAGATAATCCAAGGAGAGCTGAGGTTGAAGGCAATGGCAAAGAAGGTCCAGGAAAACTGTAGCACAGGAAACCAAAGTAGGCAACAAAACAAGTGGCAAGAGCATGGGGCAAAACCTTAGCACCGATACCAACGTGAGGTCATTGACAAACTGGCAGCAAAGGAGCGTCTGAGTGGAGCTTAAATCCTCAGCCTGATTACCCAGAATCAGCCTCAGGTGTGCAGGACTGCAGGAGCGATGATGGCTCCGCCCAGGGGTGGAGACCAAGGGACTCAGGTGCCTGGTGGAACTTTCCAGTCAAACCTCCAGATCCTGACACAGACTTTCTTTTTTGCTTCAGTCCCCTATTTCCCCCAGGTTCAAATTTAATGGGATAATTGATTGACAAGCAGTGGCCATGTGAGGCCTGATCATTTTTTTTAAATTTTAAATGAAGGAGATATAATATCTCAAGTCAATTCAATTCAAGTCAATTCAATTCAATGTGTTTAATTTTTGTTTTTATAGCTTTATACTGTAATTTCAATTATTTATAATATCAGGCCAAAAGAGATGTTAGTGGAAGTGAGTGAAAAAAGTGAAGAAAAAAAAACTATCAGAGAGACAGCCAAAACTTTAGAAATGGCCAGAAAAGTGAACAACTTTGAGGTTACTGAAGTTCTGATGTTGCATAATACAGCCATAATACACTCGAAATAAAGGTAAAAGGTAACATAGTTTGCCACAAGACGTCACTACTTTCATAGAATTTGCTGTCACTCACGACTTCAGTAACATGAAAAGGTAGATAATCCTGTCTTGTGAATAGACTTTTAAATTTGCAACTGAAAGCATAAAGCTAATGGTGATCAAGCTTCCTGGAGGTATATTTTAGTTAAATCATATATAATGTAGATGGACTCAAAATCACTGCCACGTCACTGATGTAAATTTAGAAAAAAGATTAGATTTGGATCATTCTTTATGCAGGAAATTTGGTTGTTATTTGTTATTAGTGCATAACAATCAATGGAGAGGCAAGGCATGTCTTACTTTGAGCCTGATTTGAACTACATATGCATGGCTTTCCTTTCTTGCTTACTGAACTATTGAAGCCTTACATTTTTGTATTTGTCTTAGATGGAGCTGGAACAGATCGATGTTGGGAGACTGAGAAATATTTGGCCCGGGACTTTAGCAAACATGACATAGCACCAGAGAAACACTGTGATGAGGAGATGCATAAAAACGAGGAAAGGCAAAAAAGAGAAATTAACTTCCAGGAGGAGCTGAGGAAGATAATGGAGGCAGAGAAAGTAAGTTACTTCTGACTTTTTTTTCTCTCCTCGACATAGTACTTTTGGATCCAGGTGGTAGAGCAGCTATCCCATAATTGCTACGAATAAACAATAAGCTGGTCTTAAGGGTAATTACATAACCCAGCCTTACTTGGATATGGAGGAAGTGGAAAAGAGGCCTCTGATAGCCTGGTGCACCACAGAGCCATTGTTTATGTTTATGGCTGATACCTTACTTAGTAAGTACACAGACTTAGTCCACAGACCGATCAAGCTCACCACAGAGGATATGAAAGGTTTGACTGTAATTGTCCACTGGAGCAAAAATTGTGTGTCTTTAGGACACTGACACACTGAGAACACCATCCCCAAAGACACAGTGGGCAGAGAAGCAGAAGATCATCATATCAAGAAGAGCCTGAGTAAATGTGGTTATCCAGCTGGGTATTTGACTACGCTGGGAAGACAACTAAGCAGTGCTAAAGTGTCATCTAAAGTGAAGACCACTGGTGATTCCTTATGTGTCTGGAGTGTCGGAACAACAGTGACACATGTTTTCATAACATTGTGTCTCTGTGGCTTTCAAATTCCAAACAAAACTCTCAAAAGTTTGTCCACCCCGAGGATTGTGTCCTCTGCCTTAAACAGAGTAATATTGTGTACGCAGTTAAGGACCAAGAACATTGAGATGAATTATGTAGGTAAACTAAACAACCTCAAGCTTAAGAAATGGCACAACACATAAGAGATAGCTTGTCTAGCCTGGACTCTACAGTCTATTTACAGCATTAAAGCAGTGGTCACGCTTTCACTGGCACATGGAGGAACACTGATTTGAGCATAGTAACAAAGGAACCCTCCAACCAAACATAGTTTACACAAAGATCACATTGGGAAGACAGGTCAGAAACTGATAAGAAGAACAACGAAAATACACAACATGAGGTGAGAGGAGGAGAAAAACGAACTCCACGCAGAGTGAGCTCCTAATGGGAGAACAGTTTGAGAACAGAAAAAATAATAATTAGGATAGATTGCAGATTATTATTGTGTAAGCTGTAGAGTACTGCAGCATTTTGGTAATTAGTGCAGTGTATTGTGATTGCAGTCCTGTGCTTCTACAGTAACTGTGGCAGGAGCAAGATTGGTGCTTGAGTTATTCTCTCGCTCCTTTAAAATGAACTTAAACTCCTGCATCGTAACCATTTTTGACAATTTCTATCCCTTCTGTAGATTATTCCAGAAAACCAGGCCAGCATATTTAAAAGCCTTTTCCCCCTCAGTTCTGTTCTGATTCTCAGGACAAACATTTGTATTATGATAATATGATGGGCTGGTATGGTGTGGTACAGGCTGGTATGTACAGCATTCATCACTAAAGTCAAGGGACCTGTTGTTTTACTGTGTTCTTAAGGAGTGGGGAAAATAAATGTATTCATTTAGATGCCTCAGGATTAGATGTTTCATACCCCCAGACAAGGGTACGGAGGGCAAACTGTCACAGAGAAAATACAGAATGCAGCAAAAATGGCTGTATTAATTAACCCTGTTGTGTTTTATTTATTCTGGTTCCAGCTGCATGAAAAGGAACTGGAATTGATGGCGAAAAGAGCCCAGGAAAAACTTGAGCAGGAGATGCTGCTTCAGCAGGTAATTAATTTTTTTTATTTTTTTCAAATTTGTGTGCAGTGTGACGTAGAGCACAGGCTCACCATTGTATTTTTAGACATTTGATATACTTTTGGGTATTTGTTATCAGCGCAGCATTTGGTAGAATCAATTTACTGAACATACTGGATTTATAAATCAGTGGTCCTCAAAAACACACCTTAAATTTAGTACTTATAGATGCTTTTTTCCATTTTGATTGAATACTTTTTGTGATGTTTGTAAATTCCATGTAGTTTGCTTAATATATTTCAAAGAATATATTAAAGAAATGAGGCAACTAGTTTTTTTGTAACTCTATAAATATCATCTCTAATTAGGAACTGATTGGTAACTTACAAAAACAAGTGGAGCAAGAGAGGAGGATGATTGAGGAAGAGCAGAGAAAGAAAAACAAAGAGAAGAAAAGGAAAAATGAAGAAGAGAAAAGGAAAAATGAAGACATGCAAGCGAAAAAGAAGCAGGAAGAGGAAGACAGAAGGAAAATGAAGGAGGAAGAAGAGAAAATTAAGAGTGAAGAAGAACAGAAAAGGAAGAAACTGGAAGAGAGGAAAAGATTGGATGAAGAGGAAAAGAAAAACATGATAAAATTAAGACATAAAGAAGAAAAGAAGCAAAAGGAGCTGTGGGAAAGGGAGGAGGTAAAGAAGAAAATGGAAGAAGAAGAGATTAGAAAGAAAGAGGAAGAGAGAAAAATTGAAGAAATCAAGGATGAGGAGAGGAGAAGAGAGATACAAGAGGTGGAGGAGATAAAGCAAAAGCAGAAGGAGAGAAAGAAAAACAGGAAAAGTGAGGACGAGGAAACAAGAATAATGGATGTCAAAAACAATGTGACAGAGGTTTCTGGAAGGAAGATGACTGAAGATCAAAAGACAAAAAATAAAGAAATAAGAAGTATTAAGGAAGAAAAGAGAATAGATAACGGAGGTGAGGAAGAGACGACAAGAAAGGAAATTGTAAGAAAAACTACAGAACATAAAATGGAAAGAAATGAGGTAGAGCAAAGAGAAAAGCCCGAGATGAAGAAAAAGCTGTTGAATGAAGACATCAGGGGAAAAGATGAGAATAAAAGAATAGATGACAAAATGCAACTCACGGAAAGTGAGGAAAAGAAAAAGAACGATGAGGAGAGTTTGGAAAATCAAGATATGATGAGGAAGGAGGAAAAGACTAAAACAAACAAAGAAGAGCTGATTACAATGAGAATGGAAGAAATGAAACAGAATGAAGAACAAGAACACAGAAACACAGATGAAGTAATAAAACTCAAGCCAGAGATTTGTGAGAATAAAGACCAGAACACAAAAATGGAACATGAGAGGAAAAAAGATAAAGAAAAGAAGCAAGAAGAGTTGCAGAAACACCAAGAGGGGCTTAGTATAGGAAAAAAGAAGGATGGGACGGGAAACAAGGAAGATGCAAAGGATTATGGAAATGAGGTGAAGGAAAACATACAAGCAGAAGAAAGGAAAGTAGAAGAAGAGTTGAAAGAACGAGTCGTAAGTAAGAATGAGCTGCGAGACAAGGAAAGAGAAAATAGCAGCATGCAATCTCATAATACTGGCAGGATCTCACACCCAGGAGGCAACACCACACGGACCTCAAGTGCTAATTCACTGCAGAGTGAATCTACAGCTGACCCCGTCAGCTCTGAAACTGCAAAACAACAGAACCTAAACAAGAACATCAGTCAGATCCCTGTGTATAAAACCAGTAACCGGCAAGATCCTGCAAAGCCTGGCACTTCTTCTTGCTTTTTGCCTGCAGGCCTTCCAGAGCACACAGAGCAGAAGAGGCTGTTGTGGATGAAGGAATGCATCCGTTGGTCTAATCTGTCCTGCCAGAACAGGAGGAAGCAGAAAGGATCAGTCCGGAGTAGGACAGGGCCAAGGAGGGTGGCAGAGGGTAGCAGTCTGCCCCCTCTGTGCCCACACACTCTGCTTCAGTCCACAGGATGGAGAGCCCTGCAGGAGGTAACATACTGTGTGCTTAGCTGTGATCCAGGAACACTGATGAAAATGTTTTGTACTTAAATGTTTGTTGTGTTCGGAAAGAATATTCACACATAGAACCCATTATTTTCATTTGAGATCCAGAAGCGCTGAAATATGTTTGGCTCTCTTTCAGGTTACCAGTGTGACCTTGGAGGACTTACCTGGCTGTAGCCTTTTTACCCTTGCCCAGTGTACTCAACTTCAGTCGCTCACCCTCAGACGCTGTGGACTGAAATCATTGGAAGGTATCAACCACTTACAAGAGCTCTGGTACATTGACCTACAGGTGATTATATAGTTAAAAAATAACAAAAATAACAAAAAACTAGTCATTACTGTGATTTTTTTTCATGTTGTTTCAGTCATTTCAGTCACAACAGCTTTGCTTTTGTTTTGTTTTAGGAAAATGACATCTCATTTGTGGATTGTGAAAACATGAGCAGCTTACGAGTTCTTCAACTTGCCCACAACAAGCTGACTTCCATCCATGGTTTAAATGGTGCTGAGAATTTGGATATTCTTGATCTCTCGCATAACTCCATCACCCGTATTGGTGAGAACTCATGAAACACTGACAGCTATTGAAAAAAGCCCCAAAAAAGAAAAACGGATTAATTTTTTCGTCAGTATAATGTCTGAAAGTGTTTGTGTTTTAAATACTTATTTGCTAACAATGTGTGTGTAGCAGCTTGAGATAACGCGTGACTGATCCGAACACCTGGTAAGTCTAAAATCCTCAAAAAAGAGCAGCATTCACTTAACCTGAGAACAGGCACGATGCCATCGTGTTCCATGTAAACACAGAAAGTAGTATGAGTGTGAAACTTCAAAATAAAAAGAGTCTATGGAGTATGTCAAATGCATTTGGACTTCTTTATGTTTAACAAAATGAATGAAAGTTATGGCTCTTAACATCAGAATCCTGGTAAAAGACATGCTGCAGTTACAATACATTTCTTACATATATTTCATTTGAAATTCTAAAGGACTACATTCAGAGCTTATCAAACCTGAGAAATAAACGTGAAAATGGAAAAAAACAAACAAACAGTATCTAAAATCTTTCATGCAACATTTTACTTATTACCTCACATGCTAAAGGACTATCATAGATGGACATCAGGAATTCCAAGTTTCCCTCCAGGTTTAACTAAACTTCCTCTTCTGGTCAAAAAAATCAATGTAATGTAATGTAACACAAGAGGGCAGCATCTCTCTTCTTTCCTGCTGAGGACGTCACACCATTCACTCTGCAGTGAAAACTGCAATTTTGACTCCATGTACAGACTGTACTTTTTTTTTAGACTGTATCATGTCAACTTTTAAGACTCATGCTCTGCTTTCTGCATATATTCTGTCTGCTTCCTAGCTGGTCTGGAGTCTGTAAGGAGGCTACAGAGGTTGTCAGTGAACCACAACCAGCTGATCAACACCAAAGGGATGAGAGATGTATATACACTGCTCCACCTGGATTGCTCTCACAACCACCTGGCCAACGTGGAGGGTCTGGAGAACAGTGCTCTGCTTCACACACTGGATCTAAGAGGAAACGGCCTTACTGAGGTAAAAACTCACGGCAGATGACTGGAAGCACTAAATCTAATATCACTGTTCACTGTTGCAATTTTGCGAGAGCTGCAGAGAAAGTGGTGTGGGTGTTTGAGACAGGTGATGGGCTTGAATTAAGCCTAAAATCCTTTTGCTTTTATCTACTACGTGCCCTTTTAATTGAGAAACAGTTCCCCTTATTCCAGAAGTTACGTTTAGTGATAAATGATTGTCAAACCTTCAAAAAATAAAATTAAAACCAGGCAAGTATGACAAATATAAATAAGGTGCTTAATTTCAATTAAAAAAAAAAGGAAGCTGATCCATCAGATCTAATCCAAGAAGTACCTCAGTCAAACACATGCTGTTGTTTGCTAATTCGCATTTCTCAGCTGTGAAAATAAATTTTACCTGGCCAAATTTCAAATTTTCTCCAGTCCAGCAGATGTGCTGTTAAAAATGTATATTATTGCACACATGTGATAATGGCCCACTCTATCCTCAGTAATCTTTCAGTCACAGATTAACTATGCTTGTGTTTGCCAAGCCTGAAAGTTTTATCACAGTGCTTCACAAGCAGTGTGAAAATGAACCTGACGAGCTTCGCTTGTGGCAGGCACTCATAGCAGTAGGCATAGCAGGGCTAAAACAACTGACATTGATGGATGAGGTCGTTTCGTTGCTACAGCAGGAGCAGCGGTGTGAAGTTAGTCTAACCTCACAGTGTGATGGGTGTTAACTGACGACTTTGTCCTGTTGCTTCATCAGCCCCCGAGTCTGAACAACCAGGTCCTCCTCAGAGAGCTATATCTGGATGACAACAGCGTCTCCTCCCTTCACGGCCTCGCTGCCTGCTGGCTTCCTCTAATGCAGCACCTCTCTGCAGCTCAAAACGGGTATCCAGTATTCATCCAATACTACTTGCCATCTGTCTTCGCCTAAGTTTTGTTATGTGATATATATTCAAAGTAGAAAATAACACACGTGCCACAATTTTTTCTGGCTTTTCTTTCTTTTGAAAATGTAACTTGATATAAAAAATTGCAATCAGTAGGTTCTGTAAAACCACGACGAGTCAAAGCCACACAGTCGCATAAATTCAAAATGCTTCTGTGTTTAACGGTGACATGAGCGATGCATTGAGATGTGGTCTAGCTTCTAATGTAATTTGTCTCTTATTTTCCTAGAATTACTCAGCTGCCCTCCATGTCTAATTTTGTGTCCCTTGAAAATCTGGATCTTAGATACAACTGCCTGTCAGGTAACATGTTTTCTTTATAAAATGGTGAATGGGCTGTGCTTGTTTAGCGCTGTTTTACCTTAGTGGTTCAGCAAATGTCTCTTGTTCACTGTTATGCAAGCGCTACTCCTAATAGAGCATCGCCTGCTCTGTTAGGAGCAGCTTGGCCTTCATTGTTTTGCTCAGGACAGCCTGAGTATAGAGCTGCTAATCCTGTGATTAGTGGTCAACCTGTTTTACCACCTAAGCCAGTTTAAAACCTGTGGTTTTTCTTCTTCTTTCAGCTCACCGTACTTGAACTATTGCTTTTATATTTTGTTGATCTTATTTCGGTGCCTTGTGTAAAATTTTGTAACTTTGTAACTTTGATATAAGTTCACTACACACCTCTGCTTATTTCATGTAGGTTGATATAGTTTGTAAGTTGGAGTTATATTGAAACTGAAGAATATATTGAAAAACGTGTCATGCTCTCTTTCAGACCTGCAGAATGTGTGTGAAAATCTTGAGGGATGTCAGTTCCTGCGTGAAATCCACCTCACAGGGAATCCTCTTCAGCAGGAGAGTGGCTGGAGGTAGGGTAAGCACTGGACAGAGTAAGAAAATGACATGATATACTGTCTTTTTAGTACTAAATATGTTGTTATCTGTATGTATCTGCTTTCACGACCCATCATGCAGTGATAGTGCATTGCGCTAGTTTCAGGAATCTTGAATTTTCTGGCTGCCTCTCGTTGAGACACATTTTCCTCACCTGCTCCACAGTTTCAAATCAAGATATAGTAATTAGAAATTTCTGTTCTTTTTGGAAATTATTTGGATAGAAGTTCCAGTTTCTGCCTCTTTTGCTCTTAAATATAACTTGATATGATGGGTGATCAAAGGAAAATACCACTGAAAAGTCAGTATTTGCCTATCCAAAATTTAGTCTGTGGGCTCAGGTAGTCTAAACATTCCAGCTGAACACTGGTCTCCCTGTCCACTTCCAGGATTACCACTCTGATCTGCATTGCCTATTAGATTACCAACATCTGTATGTGTGTATGCCACACTAAGTGGTCATAATTTCCAAAATATTGATACAGCAGAAAAATCAATTATCTTTTCATTGTCAATTTGCTCATTCACTTACATTGCTTAAATATTTTACCAGTGTTAAGGCAGTTGCAATGAGTTTATATGAAAAATATGCAATGAGCACTTATATTCTTTGAGGTTCTACTGGGATGTCATGAGCGGTGATGTCAGCTGTTACAGGTTTGCAAAGTTATTTGGCTCCTCAGAGTCAGTTACACCCAGCAAAATAACCAAAATATGAAAAACTATACTAGTTTTGGAAACTTTTTGCTTATTTAATAGTCAGATTTTTATCATTGTTCATATGTTGGAGTTACTGCCCAGCAGGTTCAATAAAAACATCAATAAAAAAACAAAACAAAACAAATGTTCTGTTAAATTTTTGCCAGTACCACTGCCAATGTTGGTTTCCATAAATGGTAAATGGCAAAATTTAACGTGTGATTAAAAAAATACAGGAAAAAAAGCCTTTAAAAATTTATATTCATTTTAAAATGGTACATTGTACCATATTTTTTTAATGATTTTTATTGTGCTGACAATATGAACATAAAATCTATTTTTTTTATCTTTAGATTGAGTTTTTAGAGGATTCTTTGCTGGAATAGGTGTAAAACTATGAGTTACTTGTGAACACTTTCTTCCTTAAGCCATAACTGAAACATTACCTTAATTTTTCACTGAACTTTACTTAACCCCCAGTGCCAACAGTAGAATTAACCCTCAGTATTTCCACACTCATGCCCTTGCCCTTTCATCCTCAGCCAGTGATAACACTGGCTAAATAAAAGCACCAAAAGGCAAGCGCTAAGAATTACAATCCCTGTAGGCACCCCCTGATCCAGGAGAAATAGATGAAGAAAATACTGGCCCTGATTAATCAGAGCCGCTTAAAGAGCCTATGTTTTGGAGGAAGTCTTCACTAAATGAAATACGGAGTTATGCTCATAGGAACTGGAGAATCAGGATGAAGGATCCAAAAAAGTGTTTTAAAAGAAAAGGAGGATAAAATTTATAACAGTTTAGTAAGACTCAAGTTGAAGTTTGAGTATCTTCAGTGTACTGTAGATATAGCTGTGAATAATGAAGCCCTTATATTAAAAAGGTAATAAGTTGCTGCTATTTATCCAATTTTGTCTAATTCGGGTTTGGAGCTTCATTTAAAGACAGCGAGTCAGGCATCCTATTTAGGGTTGGAATCCAATTCTAATCTGTGTTTGAGAGACCCAGTGATCCACATCAAATCTATCTATCTATCTATCTATCTATCTATCTATCTATCTATCTATCTATCTATCTATCTATCTATCTATCTATCTATCTATCTATCTATCTATCTATCTATCTATCTATCTATCTATCTATCTATCTATCTATCTATCTATCTATCTATCTATCTATCTATTGTGAATATATAAGTACATGTAAAGTACTTCACATTATAAAGAAAGACATTTTCATATAAACCATTTATGAATGCATCTGAAGCAGTAAATGACCTCAACACATGTTTTGTTCTCTCTGGTGAAGTCGTGGGACAGATTTAAGAGCATACAGTACTCTGGGAATCGATTTTAGAAAACCCAGTTCTTAATGTTTTTAAAAACTGACTTCGCAGCCCAAAGGCTTTTATTTTTGCAAATTTTATTGTTGCTGTTCCCTAGTGCCCTGTAGAGTTTCCAGCTCCACATTTTCCCACTGCACAGAGACCACATTTGGCCAGTGCTCCACTAGTAGATGCTCTTAGTCTGTTTCTCTGGCAGATATTTGAGATTCCTCTGCTTGCACATCCTTAGCCTCGGGCAGTGGTTACCTCTCCCCCTGTATCACAGCCATTCAGGGCGCTCCTCCAGCTGAATGCTCACACTACCTAACATATGCACTTTGGAAAGGATTTCTATCCAAAGTGGCTGTGTAACTACACTTTTAGAAAATGGCACTAGATTGATAGTAATGAGTTCAAACAGGTTCAGATTGTAGACTCAGACAACCAATAATACCAGGGGATGACTAAATCACTGTACATATGGTCCTTTAATTAGTTCAGAGAACAAAATGTACTGTGTACAAAACAACATATACTGTGAGAGGAAAGTTAAACGGTTTCCTCAAAACACTACGGTCTAAACAGAGAATGGTTCTGCCAGCTTTAGAGAAGCTTTCTGTTGGCTGTGAATATTATTTTCTTAGTCAGGCAGTGATTGTAATTTGACAGTTATGAGTCGTATTAGTAAGTAAATAACTGGAAACAAATATAGAACTCAAATTAAACTACGTCTATTTGGCAAAACTATTTTGTGATCTACAAAATCTGTTGAGTAAAATAAGTGTCCTGTTTCATAGCCCTGACACCTCTGTGCAACCTCAACCTGAGTTCCGTTCAAGTTGCCCTCATTGTCTTTGTTACCTGTTAATAGTGTTGTTTATTATAAACTTTAAAAAAATCACCAAGCTGTTTGCCTTTAATGCAGAGGTAATGAGTTCATACAAAAATACAGATATACATAATACCAGTAGCAGTTACAGTTTTTCTCAGTTGCTTTGGTGCATTTCTCACAACAGAATTGATCTCTGCACCACTACTAAGGCTCTTCTCAAAACAATTAGTGCAAACTGCAAAACATGGTGGATAACTTGCAAAAGTGAGTCACTTCATCAAAAAGAAAAGTCAGTTGTTCAAAATAAGTAGTCAATGCTTCAAAAGCAAGTCCCTTAATCAAAACAGATAATATATTCATCAAAAGCAAGTACTTATATCAAAGTGTCAGGGCTGTCACAATTACAAGTCATTACACCAGCACCTTTGGTCACAAAATCAAATGGTTTGAACATGTTCTCATTGTGACGGATTTCTTTGTAGGTGCTCCCCAATGACATGTCAAGTCTGGACAGCATCCATGGCATGTTGAAAACCATAAATTGTAAAGGAAAATCAAGACACTTCATATGCACTCTTGATAATATTTAATTGAAACTGTTCACAGCATTGTGCAACTGGGGAAATACAGCAAATCAAACATTTTACAGCAAACATAAACTCACTTAGACAGTAAACCTTACTGCAGTAGTTATGAAACAAAACCCTGAAAAACAGACACTGCTGCATATCAATCATTGATATCTAGACGCTCCCGTCTGTCTGCCCACATATTTGCATCAACATCACAGCGAATGTCAGCTCTATCGACGCATCGGGGAAAGTATCTTCTGGAGTGTTGAATCCACCCTCTGCAGGACTCTGCTGTGATGTCATCACAAGCTGCATCCATAGCTGCTAGCAGGGTCATTTGGGTATGTGGATGCCTGTCATATACCTTCCACCTCCAGGAAGAGAAAAACTCCTCAATTGGATTTAGGAATGGAGTGTAAGGAGGAAGAAACTCCATAAGCATCCTGTCGTGTGCTGCAAACCACTGCCTGACTACAGCAGAGTGATGGAAGCTAACATTATCCCAAACCGCTACATACATTGTCCGATTGTCACCAGGATCATCCCTTTCATTTAGTGGGATTAGGTCCCTATAAAGAGCGTCCAGAAAAGCCAACAGGTGTTGTGTATTGTATGCACCAATACGAGGAATATGGGTGTGGACGACATTTTCTGAGATTGCTGCACACATTGTAATATTTCCTCCTCGTTGGCCTGGGACATCAATGGTGGCTCTTTCTCCAATGTGATTTCGTCCACGCCATCTGCCTTTTGCGAGATTGAATCCCGCTTCGTCAAGATATACAAATGTGTGCAGGTGTTCCCTGGCTTCCAATTCCAGGATACGCTATACAAAGGATGAGAATGAAAAAGTCTGTAATGGTGCATTTGGCACAACAGATTGTACAGTTTGAATTGTAAATAGGATTACAGTAACATGCATAAATGTAAGTGCAGTACATGGCCTAAACTTTTACAGTAAACAGAGGTACATATGCAAACATGTTTTACCTGTACATACTGGTGACGGAGCTCCTTCACTCGTCACCTGTGACTGGGTAGAAGAGGCTTTTCATTGGTTGCAAGTAAGAGTAACACACACCACCTTATCTCACACATTAGTGTGAGATAAGGTTCACCTGAGAAAAGTAATTTATGGAGATTTTCATGGAAACTCCTTAAAAATAGGGTTTTCAAAATGGGTGTACAAATTGTTTGACAAGATGTTCAACAATTTTGAGTGCACTGACACAAGCAATGAAATGAAGACTATTAGTTGTAAGGACAATGACTATTAAGCCGGTACAAGTATAAATAATTGTGACATTCATGATAAAAGCAAGGAGATAGTGATGAATAGCAAGTCAAAAGTGACCATTCTTTAGATATTTGTACTTACTCAACTGCTTCATGTCCAAAGGCATTTGCCTTTGGACACCGCCACAAGGTTGTGCCAAAACAACTACATGTTGTGGAGGTTGAACTAACTATTGTGCAAAGTTTAATTCTGTTGTGAGAAATGCACCAAAGCAACTGAGAAAAACTGTAAAATGGTATAAATAATGCATTTAAAAATATTAGTAAAATCACTTCTGCACAGCTCAGGTTTTGCTGATTTTACTTTCCTTTTCAGATCCACACTACAGAAATCAGTGCCTGGCCTTAGAGTCATTGATAGCCAGGAGACAGATTCCTTTTTCTTGCCTCCAGCTGTTCAGCAGGTCAGCTCGGCCTCAGACTGCTTCCTAACTTTCTGCCAGGCTCAGCTTCAGCAGACTCAGAATTTACAGCAGCATCACAGCAGGGAGCACAGGTAAGAGACAGGCTGCCTGTGTCAATGTGCTTGCAGTGTGCTATGTGTTTAGTGTGGATAACTGCAGGTTTTGCCGGTGGTAGGATGTGTGTTTGACCCCAGAAGTTACTGCTAACACTTTCTTAAGTTATCCACATTGTGGAAGAGAAAACAATCTGCAGATACAAGTGCTTATTGTGAACTCAGTTTACACAATTTCCATATTGTCAGATTTCATACTCACACTCATCTTATATGATCTGTATTTGTAAACTAAAATATTGCAGGTAAGCTGCAGATTTCTGAAGAAGCTTGAAAGCAGATCATGGGGAAGAGGTGCGAAATGTTCAGCTTCAAATAATAAAAAAAAATTGGTTATGGTAATAGAAAACGAATACTGTACTGCAGAATTCTCGTCTCTTCTACTGTATGCATAAAAATCAAGTTATGTTTGACTGAGAGTACTTAAGATATAAAGAGATAGGATGAAGGCATGAGGTCAAACCGAGAACAGGTTGAAAAGAAAAGAAGAATCAAATAGTAAAAGGGAATAATAAAGAACAGGGCAAAACAACAAAAATAACCCAAAACCAATGCACCAGAGGTTATATTACACTTTTTTTGTCGTGTACTGCTGAACCTGTCAGAGATACCGCCATCAAGCAGTGAGGAATGTTAGCTATCCTCTTGTTATGTCTGATACATAGGGCGTAGTGAGCCTAAAGACAACGTCCATCTATTTTCACAAGTCCTTCAATGTCACTGGCCTCTGCACATATTGACACTCCTATACAAGGAGGACCACCAGCACTTAAAACAGTGGTCAACTTTCTGCTTATCTTCCTGACCTTTTCAAATTACACAGTACAAAAGATGAAACGCGGTGGCGGCTTCTTGTATGGGTCACATCGAGGACTCCTATGGCTTGGGGGAGGTTAGCGTGGCCCTCCCCTTGCTTCGCCCCTCACTGAGTGCCCTCTACCCTTCTGGCCTCTGGACAATGAGCCATTTTGGGGGCTTTGCAAGAGCCAACACAGCCATTTAACCCCTGGCCTGACCTTGTGTCAGACTGAGTTTTTAGGGGAGTTGAGAAGAGTGCCACACGCCAGTCAACTGGTGACTGTAAGGTGAGGTACTGTGGCGTATTAGGGCTATTACTCTCTTTTACAAGGTGTAGGGATTCTACCAAAGTGCCTCTGTTTCACCCATAAATGAGCATGCCATTAAATCAAAACATTTTGTGGATGTGGTGGGAAAAAGACCAATAAACCCATCTACTACCGCAATCTCCCCACTTTTTCCACTGTGTTCTATGGCACTTAGTATTTTTTAGGTTTGAATTGCTCCTTATGTGGTTGTAATGTAAAAGAAGTGAATCAAAAATTATGTTTCTATGTTATGTGGAAAAAGATGGGTTATAGAGTTTTGCTAAAGCTAGTGTGTGAGCAGTCTGAGTTAAACAAATGAAATGAGTACTTTCCACTCATTGTGCCTTCTGTTTGTGGTACCATCACACAGTATGGTAAAGAAAAACTGCTAAGGCAAAAAGCCAAAGCTTTGAAGAATACACCAGTATTAGTCCATTTCAGATTGCTGAAGCCTCATTTTAGCATTAGCTAAATGTGCCCTGAGCATCTTGCAAAGGGTAGTGTGAACAGCAGAAGCAACTACAGCAACCTATATGTTTTTTTGTGTTTGTTTTCATCAACATTTTAGCATTATATCTTTTATCCTTTCTCCCACCACTCACCCCAGCCAGTCATGTGAGATAGTTGGCCCTGCCGGAGGTTTTCATCCCCACTGTTGCCTAGTGCTTGCTCTTAGGGGTCGTCTGATTGTTGGGATTTTCTCTCTGTTTTTATCAATTTTATTGTTATCACCAAACCACATTTTTCACCCACAATGTAGAAAAAGTGAACACAGAAGTGAAACAGTTACACAAGACTTTTGTTGTGTTAAGTATACATATCATTTCTGGAGCTGTGAGGTCTTCTATGTTCTGTTCATAGTTGTCTGACAGTTGCGACAGACACAAATTGAATTTTCAAAAGGACAGTAAACGCCTCTATAATATAACTAGTATAGGGTTTGCTGCTGGCTCAGGAATTTCTTACAGCTCTCGACCTCAGTTTTTTTGTTGAGTGGCCTCCTGGGGACACCCATGTGATAAAGCAACACCAAATATCTCTAAATTTCCTGTATTGCAAGTCAGAAGACAAATAACCACTGAGAGCTTTTAGCATCTACATACATGGTTGGATATGTTCACAGGCGAGTATTAATCAGCGAATAACTTTTCATTTTCCTGTCATGAACATTGTATACTGAAGCTTTCTTTTACCCGTGTTATGGTGACCCTGGAGTGAACCAGCAGGTAGAGGGAGGGAGGGTCACTGGTGTCACAATCCTTTAAGACCTTCTGACTCTTCTCTTTCTTATCCCACTGAGAGTGAAGA
This sequence comes from Rhamphochromis longiceps, assembly GCF_057381845.1. Taxonomy (NCBI): domain Eukaryota; kingdom Metazoa; phylum Chordata; class Actinopteri; order Cichliformes; family Cichlidae; genus Rhamphochromis; species Rhamphochromis longiceps. The sequence goes on from NC_140563.1 coordinate 23,770,946, forward strand.
GCGAGGTCTTTGTAGAGAAGGAGTTGCACTACTTGTGGCTACTGGCCTTCCAGACTGGCCGAGCGTCTCTGGCCCCTCGGGGTTTAAGACAAGGAGCGGAGCATAGCTAATAGATTAATTAAGTTTCCATTGAGGTAGCTTTGTTGTCAGTTTATCCCCTCAATGAAAGAGACATTATATGGTATTAGGGCACACACAGAGCAGGCAGACAGCTCTTTCTCTCTCGCCCCCTCACCACCCCTACCCTCACATAAATATAAGGACACACTGACCACACCTATCACAGGCTGGCCAAGAATAAGAGCTAAAAATGGATATATATGTGATATTTAACTCAAAATGGAATGGCTTTGATCCTTTTTGAATGATTTAATTTTCTAACACCACCGATCACTGTGTGTTTTTAACCCTTGTGTGGTGTTCGTATTTTTGTTACTCAGCCAGTGTTCATGGGTCTGGTGGACCCGCTAGAGTTTTGGCTTTCCAAATTAACACTATCAAACAATTTTATGTTAAATTACTCAACAGATGTTTACTTCATCCCAATTACAAGACATATGAACAGCAAACATGGTTAATTTTTTCCCTTTACCTTTGTTAGATCACATTTATGAATTAATGTGCTTCTCGTTTTTCTTTTATATAAAATGTTATAAATAAATCAGTTATAATCAAGTGGAGTGAGTGGAAAGACACAACACATTTACACGTGAAAAAATAATTGATTGTTTAATTTTTCTTTTGAAAAAAACTGAACACGGGTCTCACAGACCCGAACACCATACAAGGGTTAAATAAATCTTTCTTTGAGAGTTTTGGTTATAGACTAGTAGTATAATCCTCATTGTGATTAGAATGTATGTGAATCTATTCTGGAAACAGAACAATTTTCTTCTTATCACCAGTATAATTAAATCTGACCTGCATAAAAGTCAAAGTTATAGCTTATCTGCTTTTACAGTATCAGAGCAATCCTCTCCACGGAGTTCACCTCACAGGACATAGAGAAGACATATTTAAAGAATCTCATTCTTGCATTAAACAACCCTAAAAGTGGTCAAAGGAGCTTGCAAAGAAAAGCGTCTGGACTTCTTTAAGTTACTTGAAGACGTTTCACCTCTCATCCGAGAAGCTTCTTCAGTTCTGCTTCTGAAGAAGCTTCTCGGATGAGAAGCTTTTCTTTGCAAGCTCCTTTGACTACGATGACCTGGATGACTGAGAACCTTCACAGACAACCCTAAAAGTGGATAACTGCTTCTCCTGAGCTCAGAACAATATGCTACAATTACTGCTTACAGTAAACCTATTAAATAAATTTGATTGGGAACCATGTGGACTAAGATTAACTTTAATGTCATTCACTTTATTGCCATTGCACAGTCATACTTTGTGTTGTACAATGAAACTGGGGTTCCTTCCTTCATCGGTACTAAAAGAAAGGCGAACAGTAATCATGATAAATAAGATATATGCAGAGTAAGGTGTACTTGAAATGCAGAAATGAAATGGGCAGCGATAAAAATATATGTGCAAAAATAAAATCAGTTATGTAGGTCAGGTCAGGTCAGGTATTTGCATTGATTAGGACTATTGCCCTGTTGTCAAAACTGGTCTGTATTGCCAGTTAATAATGTAACGTGAAATATTTTTGTATGTGTTTGTTTACAGCAGACTTGCATTTCCCTTTAATGATGTGCAAAGCTTCTGCCGGCACTTCAGTATGACTCTGAAGCTGGCTGAGGACCAGAGATTTGCCCATGAATATGGTGAGACCACTGTGACTGATGAACACTGGGCTGCAAGTCAAACAGCGCCTGAGAAAACACTGGATAGTGTCATTGGTGAAGAGCTTATGGATTGCCGAGATATAGAGTCCACTAACAAATTACCACCAGTCTTTCCAAATAGAGACATCATGAGATGCAGCTATTGGAATTTTGATGAGACTCCAGCTACAGAGAGTCACTATGACACATTTGGCCCAAAACAGGGTCCAGCGACCTTCTTCAGTGATGAAAAAGCATCTGTCTCCAGCCATCAAGACTTAAACCTCAAAAAGTAATTCACTCTCTGCTTTTATCTGAGTCACTCGTGTGTATGTTTGTATATTCACTCTAATAAAACCTTTGTATTCGATGAAAGATCAGCTGATAAAAATGCATGCGATGAAAACCTCCAAATTCATTCGTGGTATACAACTGGATGCTGCCGACTTAAAGCAAACACTCTGTTTTTATGTAATTCTTTTAACAGAGCTCAGCCTTTTATTAGTTTCTGCTGCAAAGCATTTGTCATCATTGGAGCCTCCTCTACTTGATTTACACCAGAAGACGTTGAAGATTTTATTCATTTTAACACGTAGCTTTATCATTAACACTGTGCTATCTTCGGGAGGACAATACATCTTTGATTTGAAGGGTGGCTTTAGACAGGCTTAAACTCTCCAGAGTACTGCTCTCCAGATGTCTGCTCACATATAAATTCATGTTTTGAAAGATGAAGGTGCTATGATATCATGTGCAATATATCCCTCACTTTGTGTGTATTTAAATGCCTGTGTGTGTGTGTGTGTTCTTTTTTGAGCAGCACAGCAGCAGTTGTGATTCAGCAATGTTGGAGGAAATACAAGCAGATATGTGGGAACATTAATGCTCCCCCCATCACAGAGAAAGGAGGAGAAAGAGGAGGAGATGGAGGAAAGCCAGAGTCAAGACTTTTCTATATTAATAGGAGCACTGCTGGCAAACACTGTGCGGCAACTGTCATCCAGGTAAAACATTTGTAGCTTGTAGCATTTGTAGCGTCCTAGAACAATTTCCCTCTGAAGATTTCTGGGTAACAACTTAGAACGGTTATCCAGGCGAGTTCATATGAATTCAGTCAGTCAAACTGTTTACTTGTAATAGACCTCATAGCACCATATCACCCCAACAGAGCACTTTGCTCTGAGACTGCTGGCTTGCTTACCTAGGATGTTTTAAAGTAAAACAGGAGGCAGAGCCTTCAGCGTCCAGGCCCGCCTTCTGTGGAACCAGCTACCATTTGGAAGTAGGAGATAGACACCCTCGCTACTTTGAAAATTAGGCTTAAATCTTTCTTTTTTGAATTGGAAATGTTGTAGTACTAAATCCTCCATTTTTATGCTGCAATAGGCCTAGGCTGCTGGGGGCTTCCCAAGGTGCACTTTCTTTTTCATTCACCTTTTTTCACTCACTATGTGTTTACACACCTCTCTGCATTTAATCATTAGTTATTGTTAAACTCTGTCTCTCTCTGCGTCCTTTGTCCTGTGTTCCTCCCCACACCCACAACTTGTGACAGCAGATGGCTGCCCCTCCATGCACTTGGTTCTGCTGGAGGTTTCTTCCTGTTAAAGTTTTTTTTCCCACTGTCGCCAAATGCTTGCTCATAGGCGGTTGTCTTATTGTTCGCAATTTTCTCTTTATTATTTTAGGATTTTTAGCTTACAGTATTAAGCACCTTGAGGGTATTGTTGTTGAGATTTATATCCATCTATCCACTGGGCCACTGTGGCTATGACGTCTATTTTCATTTCGCAGTTGCAGAATTCAAAGGCAGAGGATTTTTGGTAGCAAAAGCTTTTAGGTTCCTTCTTGTGGCCTGAGATTTATGTGTGTAGCCCAGATGCATTGCTTGATGCTTTGCATTTGCTTTGAACGTAGCCTGGCTACACTAAAATCCCTGAAAGATCGGCTGTTGCTCCTAGAGGATAGCAGAAACTGCTGAATATCACAGATAGCAAATAGTTGATTTGTTCTATTTTGGGTTCATTAATTAGTGAGTTTATAAAAATTTGATAAAAAAGAGTAGGAAAAAACCCCATCAGAGTTTGTCATAGCTTAAGATTATGCGTTGAGAAGAAACTGCTCACATTAACCTTTTATTGTGTAATTAAGGATCTTACTTCTGCATGTAGAAAGTGTGCCTGAAGTCACTTCCTCTTTGTGGATATCTGAAAATGCCAATTTTCATCCTTAAAAACTGAACTTCAGGCCTCATACGTTCTTGAGGCTTATTCGGCTAATCCTCTGCACAGAGGTGTAAGCTGCTCTTCTGAAAAACATGCTACTCATCACCCCTCTCAAATCCCTTTTCAACACACAAAGTGTTTGATGACTCCTTGAGGGCTAGGTAGAGGCTGGGAGTTGCCGTGTACCGTGCACTACAGCACTGTGTAAGTGTAAGTGTGTGTTTTGTGCATGTCAGGGGGGTATAGAGTGATTAATCAGATTCCAAAGACGTGCGGTAGTAAGAGTTCTAAAATTCCTGTGCGGCTCAACTTGAAGTGAAGTGTGCCCCCCCCCTCTGCCCATTGGGAATTGCAGGATTTAGAGGCGCACTGGAGCTCTATTTGTCTCAGAGCAGCCTGGAGTCACACAGAGTTCAGACAGCAGAACACTCAGCAATTAAAAGAGGGGTTAACATGTTTTATCTTCCTAATGGGATAACATGCAATATTTACGTTTGCTCCATGATTCATTGAGCAACTACCATTTCTTTTTCTGGGTACCTCCAGGCATTCTGGAGGGGCTACTCTCTGAGGAGGAGGCTCACATCTGCTCTTGCTGCTGTGACATGCCCCAGTGTTGGAGAGGATGATACCTTTGAGGAGGTGGACATAGATGAATTTGTCTTTGATGAGGTATCTGCACAAGCCTGTATGTTCTTCACTTTCACGATTCGGCAGTTGTTCCCCATCTCGCACCCCATCAGACCAAAAAACCTGCACAGAGGCTAACACATAAATGTAACACATAAATATAGTACTGTATACTTCACTCCAAAGACACTTTATTTGTGGTTTGTTTGTCATTGCCGTCCAGAAATTCAAGTATTTTTCATTTTCATAAAGGCAGCTTTGGAGGAACACTGCACACTGATGCTTTCTCAGGACTCGTCTACCAGACACCAACTTGTGTCAGAGCAGCAATTATCTACGAAGGTAAAGTTTGATATTCTTAAAACCTGGTAGTCCTGACATGATATTCTCTAATACTTTGAAACCTGCTATGCAAATTGTGAATTTTGGGATTTACCATCTTGTGTTATGTCAGTGTTGGAGTTATTTTCTTGCTTGTCTACCTCCCCTCCAGGAATTGTCTCACCCTCCCTTATTGATCTCTAAATTTATTCACTTGGAAAAACAGGATTATTTCCTGGAGGGCTGAAAGTTGCACAGCACCAGCAGATGTCATTTTTCATGCTGGCTGGACTGTCGTCCTGTTTTTTTTCTTCATTTACCTCTTGTTGGATCTTTTCTTTGGAGCGTGCTCAGCGCTGTACATCATGGTAGCCAGTTTAAGCAAGCTGATGTGGTGCAGCTGCTAGCGTGGTCAGCCTCAATATGTTGACACTGAGGCACAGATCAAAGGCAGGGGATGAACAATTTAGCACTTTAACCAAGAGAAAATAGAATCTGGAGAGTAATTAAGCTGTTACTTTGACTTAAATATGAGAATTCCATGATTGTGAACCGTTCACTCGGTCAGCCACATACCTACAACAAAAATAGGCCCCTGAGTTAAGTGTCACTGGATATAATAGTGTAGAATGTAATCACTTCCCCCAAGAGTTACAGATAACTGTAGTGTTATTCCATGAAAAATTAATTAGTATGCCACAACAGACTGCTCAGATTTTTGTAACTATAATGAAAGCATGCACAATTTTACCTTTGTTACAGGTCCTTTAAGTACACAGATGTCAGTTGAAGTTTTCCACTAGTAATCTATGTCTATTTTTTTCCTAGGATTTTTGAGTGTGCTCAAGTTCATAAATACAGGAGAAAGCTACATTAGTTTTTCCAGCCTGAAAAACACATTCAATTTTTTAAAAAACTGCAACCAAATCAATTTTGCATAAACTCCAAGTGTCACAGTCTAAAGCTAAAATCCTGCCTTTGTTCAGCGTGGTTTTATCTCCAACCAGCTTTGAGTTTGATGAACAGTATAATAATGAAACATTTAGAAACTGAAAAAGCAAAGCCGCTCCGATTTAATGTCTGTGATGCAGAATAACAGAAATAAAAACACACACTGGTATCCCAGATGTTTTATGTGTATTCTGGTAATTCATTAGGAAAACTACAACAAGTGTGTTTTGGTAACATTTCAAGGTAACAAAAAAAAAGAAAAGTAACTTAGGCCTGTCATTAATTGATATATGTATTTCAGCCTCCTGGGCCCTGTCTTGATCCCTCCCAGGACATACTCCCCCTACCAAAGCACGCCTGGATGGCTGGGGAACATGTGGACGGTTCTAACAGGTACAACAACCCACAGCCACAGCATTTGAAAAAGCTGTTTATTTTAAGCTTTATATAGATTTTCATAATTATTGTACAAAGTTATATAGGGAAAAAGAAGATAAATAATTTTCATAATAGGACATATAGCAAACAGTGTTGATTTGTGACATTAATATTTTTCGTTAATGCAACTCCAAGTAGAAAAATACAATCTTTGCTAAGCACATTAAAGAGTCGGATGTATCTTAGAAGTTAGAGATTTTAACTGGGTTTACTTTTTCACATATGAAGCTCATGATATGGCGTTTGCTCTTGGAACAAAATACAGACAACCTGAAGTATGTGTTTAAGTGTTTCATGGATAGCAAAATATAAATCTGATATTAAAAATGCAAGGAACAATAATCAAACTGGTCCTAATAATGCAAGATTTTAATGTCATAAGATTTTAGTATAGCATAGAAAAAATGATGATACAGATGTTGAAATTTCACTTTCTGGATATAAAGGAGGATGACACACACACTAAATCACATTTATATTTTTGTTATGGTTGTGATCCACAAAATGTATCCACATATTCAGCTAGCAAAACACTCAAATAAGCAGGTTCACTGAATGACTGTTCAGTTCTCCTCTCTATGATGTTCAGCTGATGTCACTGGTAATCTATAAAGTGGTAATATTTGTTTTCGTTTACTTTTTTACTTGGTGGCATACAAATCATAAAATTCAATGGCTTCCATTGAGGAAAAAAATGAAATGGAAAGGAAAACAAGGCAGCACTGCTCCACTTCCAGCATGCTTGTTATGTTGGTTACAGTTATGTGGATGACAGGTGCATCTTTTGCTACAGACCAGACAACAGTTTTCAGTTTAAGAGTTTGATCAAGCTTCAGTTCAAGAGCTGGAGCAGGAGTGTGCTTTTCCTTTTTTAAATGAACTTTTAGAGGACTGAGACTTTTAAACAATCAAATGTTTAATGCATGTTTTTACTGTAAGATCCCAAGGCATCTGAGAGAACAGTTGCTACTAAAGACCACAGCTGTGGAGCATGCCACCATCAGAGTGCACTGAAAATGTGTTTTTGGCCCCAATAAAGATTGTGTTTGGACACACAAACACAATCTTCAATCACCACTAGCCCTACTCGCCCAGTTTAGCTCCCTTTTTCCTTAAATGAAATGGGTTTCCATTTTGCACATCTTTATTGCACGTCCACTGAGCATAATAATATTAGCAGCCATGCAGGAAAAAATACAGGACAACCTTGACTTAAAGATCAGCCATAATTCAATCCCGAAAGATTTAAATATGTGTAGTCCTGTTGTGAATTTCTGCATCTCAAGTTATGTTTTTAAGGACAATAATTTCTTTATGATTCCAGAAACACATCTCCTACTTCCACCTCAGCGCTTAGTGGTCTCTCTGAAAGATCAGAAAAGATTCTAGAAGAATGGTAAATCATCATCTCCTCCTCACTGCTTGCTGCAACTGTGTGTTGTTAGTAAATGGCAGAACGGCACTTTCTATTTGTCTTTTCTTTCCTTGCCATCTGCAGGGGCTTTACTGACAGCCACACAGCACTTCTGCTGCTGAGGAGAGCTCGGAAGATGAAGTCAAAGAGACAACTGCAAAAGAAGCAAAGGGGTTAGTGTGTTTAAAGTGGGATAGGTGGAAATTTGAGATTTGGACCCTTTGTGTTTGCATGTGTGCTTTTTATGCAGTAGTTCAGGTTTAAAAAAACTATTTTTGTATGTTTTTAGAAAATTCCCCATAGAATTTGAATGCTGTGATTGGAGATTAAACACTGTTGTGGTTTCCTTCTTCAGTCACCTCATATGCAATGCTTCCTTCATTCATTAATCCTTCTACACCTCAGCTGATGTTTCTGTCTTTATATAGTTCACAAAATGGAGATAACTCCTGTTAAGACATAAATCTGTTGTCTAAAAAGGAGAAAGATCTCTCTTCATTCTCATTCTTCAGCCGTGCTTTAGTAGCAGTGAACCTTTCCGCCGCATGTATGTTAATGAGCCATAACAGACAGCAGAAGCCAGGGCTGTCACCTCTCATTGGACTTATTTACGAGCCTGCAAAGGAAATAACTATTGCCAAGAAAGCTCATGACAAGTCGTCTTGTGGCGACTTTCATTCCATTTCATTGTAGTGGTTTAGTGTAACTGCAGTGAAAGGTGACCTCACCTCTGCTCTGTTCCAAGAAACAGTAGTTCTGCCATGGGTATCATGTCATGGTCATGTAATGGGAGGTTGGTCTTTGATCAGACTTTCAAATGCATGATTGCATTAGTGGTGCTCTTGTCATCTTGCTCCATCGACACACAGGTCTTTGTCGGCTTTAACTCCTAATGGCATCTGCCTCAGCTGAACCACAGCGCTGTATTACATATGCACTAATATTTTCTGACTGTTTGATCCTGGTTTTCTGCTTCTGGTTTAAAGCCTGGTGTGTCCTGCTTTGACCTTCTCTTTCTTGCTGTGTTAGATCCCTCCGTCCGACTTGACTTGTTCAGAAATTGTAATTACCAGCTTAGTCCAGCGGAGGCACAAAACACAACAGCACGATACAACAGAAATTATGCAAAAGGTAAGAAAAGAGATCTATGCATATTTTCTAACCCAGTAGTATTTCAAATGCTTGGATTATTTTTAAGAAATTCTGGTCTTAGACTGGACTATTGCAAAGCAGAAGGGGTAGATGGCCTCACATTTGTCTCTAAAATACTGTGATATATAGAGACACTCATGATCAACTCAGTGATTGCAATTTTCAAAGGTCCTGCAACTACAAAACAAGCCCAAATCACCACCCGTCCACCGCCGTGCTTAACAGTTGGTGAGAGGTTTTTGTGCTGATATGTTGTGTTTGGTTTTTGCCTGTTGGGCCACTGCGCTTTATGACCCAACATCTCCGCTTTGGTCTCATCAGTCTAAAGGTGAAAGATGTCTTCTGGATGGCTCAAATGTCCACATTCTTTTAAAAGAGAAGAAGCTTTCTTTTGGCAACCCCTCAAAGCCATATTTTTCCAACCTTTTTCTAATTGTACTGTCATGACGGTCAGGGTGTACTTTTCACAGGACTGTATGGCACAACTTTTTTCCAAAGAGTTTTCAGTGTTATGGAAATACAGTGTCAAAAAAAGGCTATGGATTGATTATATGTGGGATAGTGTGATTGGTTGAGAAAAGTCAAAAGCCTCCCTCCACCTTCATCCATATTCTGCTGTGGCCTGGTGCCCTGCCCTGAGGTGCAGAGAGGATTTGGCATTGTGACACACACAGACAGACTTAAAAGGAAGGGAAGCGCTGGAGGGAGAGCATAAGGGAGAGTTGGGGGGGGGGGGGAGTCTGTTTTTATCATGAGGGACTGTCTCCGTCTTTCTTTTGGACCCCACCACCACGTACCAGGGTCAAGGCCTCACATCCATGGAGTAATAGTCTCACGGTCATCCAGCAGTCAGAGGGATGCTGGAACAGCAGCATTTGCCAGCAGAAAGTGAAGCGATCAGTTATAAGACTAACATACTAAAGAATTAGCTGTGAAGACGAAGAGCAGATTTGCCTGTCATTTTATGTTGCAGTCTTAAAAAATAGAACAACCATGATCTTTTTAGCGTAAAAATGTGGCGATTTATATGTGAATGAGTTCTCTTATTTTCATTAATTCTGAAGTTCTTCTGTCAGCAGACACTGTTTTGCCAGCATTACAAGGCATTTTCATCAGGACAGTGACGGACTAACAAATGTTCCCTTTTGGAGTAGGTGGCACAACATTCTTTTCCAATAATTATTTTCCATTGACAATTTATAAAATGCATGAAAAATGGAGCTTGACTATGACAGCATCATCCATCCATTTTCTTCCTCTTATCCAGCTCAGGGTCATGGGGGGAGCTGGAGCTATCTCAGCTGCGTGACAGCATCATTATGTTATCTATTGTTTATTTGAATTGCAGGTGTATTATGTCAACTTTCCAACATTGTGATTGCTGACACTGGAATTATGTGTGAGCATAATACTGCTGTGGATAAACTGTCAGCTAACTGGCAATCGAGGAATAGCTGTATCCCGATAACATATTAAATTACAACAATATTTCCAGCTCTGTTTTTTCCCATAGCTTCATCGCTCCTCCCCACCCTCTTATTGACAGTTTATCAAACGGGACTGATGCTTTTGAGCTAATACAACTGATAAAGTAATGGAAGGATCTCTGGTTAGGGCATTCTCTTTCTTTCCGGTTTATATTCTGTATCCTCAGTCAGTTTTCTGATCTGACAGAAATGTGTAACTCTATCCAGCTTCAGTCTAGGGGAAACGATTCCTACTGTCTTTTTACAGCATTGCTATAAGGCTGGCGAGTGAGGTGCTGTGTCAGTTATTAACTTGTGGTGCTGTGAAGCTGGGTCTCTGTAAAAGGGTCCAGGTTTGACTACATCCTCGCCCCCCTGGTCCTGACCTGTGTAAGACACCCCCTCCTCCGGATTCATCACCAGTGCCCGGGGCCTGGCCAGCCCAGCCCCAGACTGGCCCAGCCAGCGCTCCCCGACAGGGGCTAACGTTTCAGGCCTCGAGTCAAGCTCCTTCTGGAGGTGATTAGCCTCAAACCCATGACAGATTCTTTCCAAGATATCTGACGCTGCGTGTTTATTTTATCCGGGCTCTTTGTGTGGATGTGCTGGACATGAGTAACCCACTTGAAATGGGTATCAGTTTACATACCCAGACACGGAGACAGAGAGGGAGAGAATAGTGCAGAGCCACAACAAATTTTCTTCTAAAAGTTTAAAAGAGAATATAAATATACCTTTTCCTTATTATTTGCATCTTTTGCATGTGTCTGGGGTGCTGCAGATGTTGACAGTGTGGTGTGCCTCTAAGGAATTCTCCTAATTTCTACTCTTAATTACCACTCAACCCCTCCAGATGCACACACAGATACACACACACACACACACACACACACACACACACACACACACACACACACACACACACACACACACACACACACACACACACACACACACACACATACATATCCATACATATACACACAGAGTTCTAATCATCCTCTTCCATCCAAACTGAGATCCAACCCCACCAAACATCCGTCCTCGTGTCTCAGGGACACAATGATATATATTTTTGTTTCAGCCTGGTTCCCCTACCTCCTGAGCATTTAACTTGATTTCACACTTGATGTCATCAACAAAGTCAAACTGAAACACAATCATTTTGTTTATCATTGATCAGTCAAAATAGCTTAGGCTGTTCCCCACCATTCATATGCATCCAATTTCAGCCCCGTAATCTCTAAGCTTCTATTTATCTCGTGCAGTGGAGCCTCTCTCCTCATACTACATGACTGAGGCGCATTGGCACACTTCAGAAACGAGCTGAGCCAATGTGCATTGGGCCATCAGTCATTCACAGAGTCAGACATCTAACTAAAACCACCGAGTTGCTAAAATGTCACACATTTCACTTAGCAAATGCCTAAAAAAAAAGGATTATAAAATACTTTTCTATATTTCTTTTTCATTTTTTTCCTACATTTTCCAACATTAGCCATCTGCACAAAACAGAAAACGTATGCACTTTAGCCGTCTTATTAATTTAAATTCATGTTACTTACAGAAGGTCCCTTACAAGTCTCCAGTAATCGAGAAACACATTAATCTGTCAAGTTAGAAGTCCTTTCAGGAGCAGTGCCTGAAAATGTGGGAACTAAACATTTACATTTTTAATTTCTAATGTGTTTGGATAATATGCAATTTGAACTGGTTCTCTTCAAGTATCGTCACAAACATTTTCCTGTCAGTGTTCCAGTGTTTTTACAAAGTTAACAAATGGATCTTAGAATGCTTTTAGATCAAAAGATGATTAGCGTGTATGAATTGCTCCATCCTACTGTGGTCTTTATTTTCATGTTTTAGCAGACCAAAACCAGCCAATATGTTTGCAAGAGACAACTTCATTTTACAGACCTTATTGTGATTCAGATTAACTTCAGTGACATGTTTGTAGAATCATTTAGAGTCAAGTCGCCTAATGCATGAAACCAAGTTTTAGGGGTTAGAAAAGCTTTACATCTCTGGTGGATAGATGTTCTAATCCACAGATGTGCACTGTTATTCCATCTCACACTTTTACATTTAGATTTGTTTTGTGACACAGCATGTGTAGAAAAGATGAAGATTCAGGTTTTCGACCTAAAACGGCTTTAAACATGCATTTTTTTTTCTCATTGCCAAAAGGAGAGGGACTCTTCTGGCTGCTCCAGAATTTATAAAAAATCAATAAAAGATTTCTAAAAAATCTACTACTTACTTGATTCATGACCTCAGTGAAGGGTTTCTTAATGAGTATATGGTCTCAAATGCTAGTTTGAGTCTGACTGAGTACAACTTGATGTCCATTTTTATAAAAGGAATATAATGCAACGTATTCTTCAGTGTGGGCCTCCAGCTTGATTGATAAATCACTACAGTGTCTTTAGTTGGCTTCAAAAAACCAAGATTGCCAAGTCATCCACAAACTATGGGCATCTTTTATCTATGGTTTATGCCTGAAGGACAAATCAAGAATCCTCTGACTTTAAAATATGTCTGTTATAAAGTGACTTGGTTGTTAAACTTGCTATATTTGTGCACGTGCACAGTTTTACTCTTGACACAACTGTCCTTTAAGGTCACTATCATTTGTTTAGGAGTTTTTTGTTTTTTTTTCTACTTGTTATTGGTACTGGTACTGACTCTTTGCAGGACTCAGTGTTTTTTGTTCCTTTAGTGAGGTTCGAGGAGAGGAGACTACTTAGTGACAACATCATCTCTCCTTCATCTCTGCTTTGCTGCAGGCCAAAACCTGAATGCTACTCCTCCTCCCCGGCGCTCTGATATTGACGAGATCCCCTAATGTGGTTAAAAGCCCCCCTTAACAGGCATGACTTTTACAGGCCCCCCTCATGATGTCCTGGAGGAGTACTCAAGGGGGATTGAGGAGGTTGAAGGAGGTCAGGAGGAAGCTCTAGTAGGGGGTTCTGAGGGGGAAATGGAGAGAAGAAATCTCTCCATGCTGCTCAAGTACATCAAACTAAATGATTTTTTTTCGTGGTTCTTATCTTGCATCAGTGTGTACAGATTTCTGTGCATGTGTTTACCTACCCTTTGTAATCACTGTATTTACTCTACGCGAGCAGGCTGGTGTTTGAAAACTGATATCTGGACTTCTCATGCACCATCTCTCCCTCTTTCTCTCTCAACTTCGGGAAGTGCAAGTAGCCATATCCTGCCCTTTGCTGGCCCAGGGGAGGCATCTATCACTTGACGTTTTTAGTGTGGCTTCTCAATTAACCCATAAAAACTGTAAAGCTCTTTTCTTCTTTTTACAGCTCAGCAAAAGCAAGTGAATGGCTTAAATAAATGCGTCATTAGTTCCAGCACTGGCCTGTCAAAATAAATTATCAGTTTACACCCATCTAAGGCAGCATTACTGTCAGTACAACCTAAATGTTTATTTTGAATTACGACCTTATTATGGGATTTCAGCATAACCCGTAAATCACCGGCCTCTTGGATTTTTCACTTTCACAAACTTTTGAAACATTGCTTGGATTCAATTTTACAAAAAAAAAAAAACAAGTCACTGCCATTGTTGGAACAAAATGAGGCCTTTCCTGTTGCAACTTTCAGCAGTGCTACATGAATTATTACACCACCTTCTGCCCTAACATGACTTTGACCACTAATCTGTCCCGTTGAGGGAAAGCTGGCACGCTGTAATGGCAGTAAAACGTGTCAAACTTTGCCACAGAACAGGCCCTGCAGTTGTTTATTTGTTCAGCTTGAACATTTGTAAGCATCTGTTAACACAAGCCTTGTCCTTTCATTTAGACTCATGCTATCTTCTCCACAGCACACGGTGATGAGGCAGTTATTTCTTTATTGCCACTGTTGTCAAAAATGTTACCTAACCAACAAACTGAAAAAAGAACAGCCTGTGACCCTTTATTTCATTTCTTCTGTTGAGTGCAGCTGGTGGGGCTAAGACGGGCCATCAGCAGGCAGAGAGGACAGAGCAAGTTAAACAAGATCAAACTCAGCAGTGGCTCCATACCCAGGCCACTCATGGGCATTCAGACAGGTGAGCTATTTAATGTAGATCATAAGGTGATGAAGGTGGTGTTTATGCATCTATCTGTATCGATTCACCTTAAGACCTGCGCTGTATCATTCTAAAATAAAATATTCCAGTGCACTGAGAATGACATATTAACTTAATTGATTAACTTATTAAATAATTTCCCCCAGGGATCAATAAAGTATTCTGATTCTGCTGAATCAGGGAGATGACAGAAACAAGTCAGTGTGTAGGCCTGTGCTATCCCTGCCCTATTTAAAAAAAACAGACATAATCCATATAATTTGTTTCTTTTTTTAAAATTTAATATGAGTTTTTTGCTTGGAAATGGAGCCTGCAATAGAGAGTTAATCACTGAATTGGTGTGAAGCATGCAGAACACTAATCATCTAAGCATTTTGTGTTTTGTCCTCAGTGATCATTTCTTACCGGACATAAACTCATCCATTCTGAACGGAGGCAGAGTGCAGCTCGTAGTGAGTATCGGTCCCCCCAGCCATGCTGTTTCCCCCCCTTGATTTGAATCTTTTTTGTGGCGCAGTTGCATGCATGTAAAGCTATGTAGTATTTACATTTACCAGTCAGAGTCACATCCCACACCGTAGGTCCTCTTCCTTGGAGTCTGTCTCATCAACTTTGATTTAAAGGAGGAAGGGGCGGGGGGAGTCTGAGGTTTAGCTCTGTAGTGACACTTTCAATTGGATCAAGTGGGCGCGATTTCTTAATTTCACTTGTTGAAATCCCAGTGTCACATTGGAGCAGTTTGTTTAGACCTGAGAACGATGCTGATGGTTGTGAAGTCTTTGAAGTCACAAACCACAGGTCTCCTCGTGCCATTATGGAGCAGTGTGACTTATGTTTACTGGCAAGAGGGGCCGCCCCTTTCCTCCAGTTTCTTAGATATATCCTCTGACTGCAGAGCTGCTGGGTTGTTGATTTTCAGAATGTTCGACTACTTGCGTGAGATGTTTCATTTTGGGCCTCATTTGTGTGTGTGTGTGTGTGTGTCTGTTTCTGTGTGTGGTGCATGCAGGCTAACCCAGCATATGCAGATTGTCTAAATCACACCAGTGGACTGTGGACGAACAGCAATTTGGTTGGCCAGGGTTGCAAAGTGAACAGTTATACCCGTAGAACCTCCTCCAGTCATGCAAGTGAGTCTTGTAAACTTGTAAACTGCTTTTCTCCACAACATCACAGTGATACTGGGAATAATGAACTGGTCTTTCAGCAGAGTGTAAAAAATATCTGTATGTATGTGAAGTAAAAAACCCAACTCTCCTTACAGAAGTGTTTCCCTTAGTTTTTTTTTTTTTAACACATATAATTTTTAACACATATAATTTATAGCAAATTTAGAGATGTATATATATTTAAAACTCATTATGTATGCAAAATGTATTTTTATGCAAATGTGTTAATTATTACAATTCTAGAAAGTTGCCCTTAACTTGAAACCAAGTTCTGACTTAAAAATAACAATTAAGAAAAGGACCAATAAACATATGAGCTCACTGTCACATATATCTCTATATTCTCCTGTTAGCAGTCACAGAGAGAAAAGCACAGGCTCAAATTCAAACTCTTCAAAATCTTTTGGCAGGGGTGCACATAACTGTGTGTTTATTACATGTGATCTCTTTAGGTTTGCATAGTTGCACCTATGACTACTGGGCCACACAGATCTGAGTGCGCAGAGCCAGGGATAAAGACCGCTGCTTATTCAGCCTAGACCGAGTCCGCTGGTCGTCTGCTGCGGGAGGGGAGGGGAGCCACAAGGTCGGGCTGGGGACAGAGTGTCGTGAAATTTTCCTCTGACAGGAAACAGGCAGCGAGGGAGAGAAAAAAAATCAGTCCTTTCAGTGAAGAATGACTGGCCCTTCTGTCAGGAGTAGTGGGGCTCAGGAGTTTGAGTGACAAAGATGCTACTGACAGGCTGACAAGCAGATGACCACATTAAACAAGCCCAGGAATCTGAGTGAAGGAGAGCCCTGTCCATGTTAACGAAGCCAAATTGGATTCCGATGATGATTTCAAAATGATATCCACGAGGTGCAGCAGCAGGAACGAGCATTTCCCTGTTAGGCAGGCAGACTCTACGGGGAGTGTGGCCGGGAGAAAGAAAGCCTCTTTGTCCGCACTGATCAAAACATCCATTATCAAAATTGTGAAGGACAAATTGAAATATGGATGTATGTGTAAGGAAAGAATATTTCTTGAAAAGCCAATTAGATATTTTATAAACTTGGAAAGGGTATCTAATGGTCCCAGTGGTCATCAAAAAGTCATGGCTTGGAAATTCCTTAGGGAGTAAAATCAGGGAACGCAGCTTCTTTGATGTAAATCTTCATACTGAGCCTACGTGATCCTGCAAAAAAGTGTGACTAACAATCGCCTTCGCCTGTAAAGGGGCATACATCATCAAGGTGGGGGTTTAAAGTTAGAGGGTTCACTTAGTTTGGTATAGCAGTAAAGACTACATAAATAGTCTATAACCTGTTGCAATGCGATACTCACCTCTTGCCGGGACAGTACCATAAAATGCATTTCTCGGCTCACACAATATTTTCATTACGTGTGCAGAGGAAACTACTTAAGTTAAGCTCCTCTTGCAACCCTAATAGGAGTAAGATGACTGAAAACAATTTGTTTGGTCACAGTGGTTTGTTAAAATGAGCAGTTTAAACAAAAATAAAACTCTGTACTGTTAATAACAGAATGCACAACTAGCAGTGCTATTAGGAAAACATGCAGCAAAAGTTCAGTGTTTATTACACTGAACTTTTAGTGCAGTAATGCTTCTGATTTCAAACGCATTACTGCACAAAGTTCCTTAATATACTGAGCCACCAAAGCTGACCTGGAAATAAACACCAAAACACTGTGTATTAAGAGAGACCACGAGGAAAGGAAAATCGCAGTGTTAGCCCAACAGACTTGAACAAAATCAAAACTTAGAGATGTGTGATTATGTGTGACTTGTGAGCGGATGGTTATTCTATACAGTTTGCCAGCTGTGCGGATATTTGGGGCTAGCATAGAACGTGCGATGCATCCCAGCCCTCCCACCTAAAGAGCGCTTCATGCTGTTGGACTCCCTGTGTGAGGCAGCCGTGCTGACTGTGGGTTTGCGCTCTACACGTGGAATGCATCATACCCTGTAGAAGCGCTGCCTTTGTTCTGTATGTTTGAAAAGCTTTGTACTGATCCCCAGGTGAAAGTGGAACGGCCTGTGATACAGCACACACACTGCTCCCGAGAGGCACCGAACAACCCGCCTGCTCACACTTAAGTCTTTAGTGTGAGATTTAATGCAGCACCATCTCGAGTATTTTGAGTCACACAAAATTGACGCTCAATTTTCAAAACATGTATATTAAGTACATATTACAAATCCTCATATTTTAACCTACTTAACACTGCATCATTAGTTAAAGCTTTTATATTTACTTTTATGCCATGCATTTTTAAGTACTTAACAATTTCTATAATGTGACCCTGGCAAACTAACATGACGTTGTGTGTTGCAAAGATAGCCTTCCCTCTAGAAAACTATGTTATGAAATTAATAATAACCCATGTTAATAAATTCTATAAAATATGTGAGCAGACACAGAAGTACAAAATGAGTTCTCGGTGTCAACTGTTGTTTAAAAACACATATAGTATGAGTCAGCAAAGTAAATTCACTCTGCTTGTTTTGAATGTTAAATACTGATGCCGTCTTCTTCCATTTTGTCTCCAGGAAAAGAAGTCCCATCTCCCGCGCGAGTCACGTCTGCCCCGTCAAAAAAGGAGCGTATCTCCTTCCGTGACAACCCGGTTCAGCTGAGCGGTGGCTGGGGAGGAGGCAAGAAAAGGGACAGAGTGCGCAAGTAAAAACACAAAGCCTCCTTCCAGAGGTCACCACTTTTCCTGCCCTTGCTCTGCAGCCTCTAATAGATGCAGTTGCAGCTTTCTTATATGTACTTCGATGCATTTCGCGTCAAAAGATTATTAAAATATGCGTTGGAAGAGCTCACGTGGATACTTTAGAAAATTTTTAGCTATTAAAATTCGATGTGATTTTCCTTTGCCGGTCAGCTTGATTTTTAATGCTGTTTTATTGCCTGCACTAAGATGGAAAAGCAGATGAAAACTCAAGACTCCCTTTTCTGTAAATTAATTAAGGCCAACAGGACTCAGACCAGCCCAAATATCTGCAGGCGGTTCTATTATGTTCATTCAAGTATCAAATGCTGTGTTCTCAAGTATCATTGCCCAAACCTCACTGCATCCAACTAGCACCAAAACACATGGAACAAAGTCACAAATGATGACATGCTTCATATGCAAATGATGGCAGGAAATAAGAACCAGGACTTTTAATGCCTGTTTCTTAGGATGCTGTCATTTTGCCTCCATGCAGATTTTAAATACAGATTGTAGCTATGAGATCAGTCTTACCCTTTTCCAATTTTCTGTTGCTTTCTCAGAGCAGACTTTATGAAAGTGCAGAATTTTAGTTTGACTGCCCTGTATTTGCGTTTAACACTTGCTAACACTTGCTAAGTGCACGTGAAATGACTGCATTTATGTTCTCAGCATAAACGTTGGTGTTAGATTTGCAACACTGTTTTCTTTATCTTCTGCTGTGGATCGTAATGGCCTTTTCTGTGTATTTGAATTTGGAGAGCCAAGGCGTCCGTCCACAAACACAAGCCCTACTGAAGGCAGTGAACATCAGGCTTGAAGGTTCCTTGCTGAAAATGATAAGTTAATGAATGTCAAAACAAATAGTCAGAGTTGCAGAGTGGCTCCCTGGAAGGAAATGCATGTCGGCCTGTTTATTTTCCTTCTGTCTTTCACTTAAGCATGGCTTGAGGCTGTGTTTTGACTGTACACGATCTGATGGGGATTTTTGTCTTGGAGAGTGGCGCATGCCAGAGATGTGGTGGTCCTGCCCACTTGGGGGCTGTTGTGAAACTGGAGAGCACTGTTCTCCTGCAGCGGGGAGACTGATTCTTCTAGTTGCTTTTTTGTAGACTGTGATCATACCAGTACTGCATAAGTCAAATCTGATGCTTTGCTTTACAGACAGGTGTGCGTGGCCTATCTGTGCCTATGTCTTGTCACTAGTATTACTTGACACAAGTTCAGATTTGCCATTAGAGCTGTTTTCTGCAGCTTCCTATTCTGAAGGGATGTTGTTAAGCTGTAATCTACCACTTTTCATTTCATTTGTTTACGTTTGGATTATGGGTAAATTATATGTAACCTAAGAGATCCAAAACCCATTGCCTTGTAAAATGAGAGCTCCACTGCACATTTAGATAAGACCAAGAATGTCCCTCTCAGCCTCGTCTGCCATGTCAATGGGACTCTGCATCCAGATCTCTCCAAGTGCTCTCTTTAAATGCATTGAAGTCCATAAAACCACATTTCCATGTTTTCACTACAATTTGCAAATTTTGCACATTTTTGCTGAACATTTTTGAAGTACGCTGTGGAGTTATAACCAATTCCTGGCAGCTTTTAGGTTCCTATGCATTTCTGAATATTTGAAAATGAATTAACAGACACGTGAAATGTTAACTTTGGCCAGTGGTTTCAATTTAAAGAAAGCAGTGGCTATCTGGAAAGATTTCTCAAGAACACTGGTGTACTTGCAGAATAATTCACTGTGATGTTAAAATAGTTAAAACATGAGAAACACACAGGCCTTTAAATGTGTAGGAGGTTTTTGGTGGTCCAACTAATGCAAATAAAGAAAGCTGTGGTGAGGTAATGCAGGATAAGGGTGTGGCGTGACCTTGACATCAAATTTGTGTGTTGCAAGAAAATAATATATATTCTGAAGTGATTACATTTTTTTTAGTCAATATTAAATCTTAAAGAGTTTGAATTGTATGTACATTCTTTAAAAGGGACCTTAATTTTGCAGAGATATATTGCGCTACTTAAAAATGCTTTAGAATGTAAAACCCTTATTGATAAAAATGACAGAGGAGTTGGATTCTATTTATTTCTACTTTATTAGTAACTCTGTCAGAGTAAGAACATATTGTGCAAGCTGCCCTCTAAAAAGGAAAATGGAAATGTTTTCATTATCAAATGTATCATTAAATGAACGTTTAGACACACTTTTTATGTCTGTTTTTTTATGATGACTCGAAATATAAGATGTGTTTTATGAAGAAGTAAATAAGAAACACAATTTTTGTATTGTAATAATAATTGATGTGATATGATTTTGTTTGTTAAATTTGGTTTGATAATGCCTAAACTGCCTTTTCCTTTGCTGCTGGTTTCAGCAGTTTACTACAATAATAATGGTTTATGTGGTGTTTTGTGCTTTTATAAGTACTTGATGTCTTTTAGCATCTCCCATGACACAGAGGTCATAGAGACTGTTTTGCTGTTCACTGATTATTTTTTTGTTAAGCCTAAACCTTTTAGATATGTTTCAAGTATTAGGAAAAATATATTAATTTATTAATGTATTAATTGATTAATCATATGCGAAATTTATAGTCTACAAAAAAAAAACCTTCACAATGACAAGACGAAGAAGAACGAATTTCCCATTTATAATTTCCCTGATATATAAAAAAGCATACACTATTATAAACAATGTATTTAACATTTCCTTTACCCTTGTACTGTACCATAGCATTCGATTACTTAACTGGACGGTTTGCAGTGGTTTCAGTCGTATAGGGGGCCTGTGCAACATGTTAACATGAACTCAGAAGACTTAGTGAAATCACTGAGACTTGAAGCTTGTTAGTGCTCAGGAATGCCTGACTATGGAAAAGCAAATGGCAAACAAAATGAAAACAAACTTTCGTGACGCTGATGCACTGCTTTCACTTTCTGAAATTCAGCCAAATGTTCTGCAGACTCGAGTGGCATCAATAAGCTCACAGTTTGTGCTTTTGGGGAAAATAAACTTTGGTCTTTTTCTGTGTGTGTTTCATGCAGCCAAAGTTTGAAGACATTTCGTTAAATTGAATTATACCCAAGGGTAGCTTTGGGCATCATGATGTCATGTTTATGCCTTCTGAAGTGGCAGATTTTGGCCTGTTCAGTTTCAGCTTTTTTGTGTGTTTGATCATGTTCAGTCACATTAAGGCTCAAAAGGTTGAGAATTAGTTCAATTCAATCATATATTTTAGAATTGTCTTTTTTTAAAGTCAAGTTGTAGGTCTTTCAAGGTTGCTCACATGACATTGGCAGCAGTACTTATAGAATTAGCCTGACTGATCAACTCATGACCAGCTTCTCCACTTTTGCAGAACCATGCAGGAGCTATTGTGGCTGGAATTTCCAGCAGAAAGCCCACCAAACCACAGTGAACTTTTAACATTTTCTCCACAGCATGAGCCAGTGTGTAAGGTCATCGTAGGAAGGCTAAGACACCCCCTGCTACTTAGGAGCACACCTATTTATTTTTATTTTTTCTCCTGTGGCACCATGCAGCCCCAGGTAACTGCCACTGACCCTCGAGCGAACCAAAGCTATGCATGGTGTGCATCGCAGGTGGTGTAGCTCAGGGTGGAGATGTGGAGGTGGAAGATGGGCTTTGGTTAGCGGTAATATAATTCTTACAATAAGAAAATACAGAAGAACAACTCTTCCTGTTCTTTTTTTTTGGTGAAAAACTCGCAGCTGGGTCCTGTGTGTGTGTGTGTGTGTGTGTGTGTGTGTGTGTGTGTGTGTGTGTGTGTGTGTGAGGGCTTAATGAAACTAAACTTTCCCGGATGTTTCAATTAAGAAAAACAGGAATGATCAATATTCCAGTAATGGAACTTTTTAAGTTTATTGCTAAAGTTCATAAAATCCTCTTTTCACCCAGCAGACAACAGTGGCATCCTACTCTAATTAGAGAGCATAGTTTTAGGCTTTTAGTCCAACTGAAAAGAATTTCTCGTCTTATGCTTTTAAAAAGTTTTCAGTTAGTTTTGCAAGCATCAAGCAGCAGCTTCATGCAGGTTTGCAGCCGTAATATTAGATTCTTATTACAAAGCAATGAAGTGCACAAGATCCTCCGCGCAGCTCGAAATGTAATTTAAAGTTTAGCTATAAAAATAAAACTTACTCTAAAGCCACCAGATATGACATTTACATTATTATCGTGTTAGAATAATAATAATAATAAAACCACTTCTTAAAATCCATATTTTGATCACGTAAAAGAGAAAGTCTGGAATGTGCCACGGTGTTAATAAAGATCTGTTTTTGGGTGCAAATAAATGAAAAAAAGAAGAGAAATCTTGCATTGGGTTTTCAGAAGGATTTGAAATAAGCAGATTAAATAATAATAATAATAATAATAATAACAACAATTTACCCGACAAGGACGAACGCATTTTCCACCTTCCTGTTTTAATAATTAAATATGATTGATTATTTTACTTCGTCACATGACAGATTCGCAAATGTCAAATCTGCTTTATATCGTTTTTACTAGTTTGAAGTTTCAGAAATGATCTTTTCTTTAAAATGGTAATAAATCAATCCTCCGAACTTAAATGACTTACTGCAAAATATAACAAACTTATTTATATGTTCTCGCCAATGAAATCTCCTCATTTTGAGAACATCTGACTGTTGACTTCCTTCTGCTGCCTACAGGTTAAAATATCCCTCCAAATAAATAAATCACGAGCAGAGTTCTTACAACATTTCCAAAGACACGAATTAAATCCCATTTTCAGCTGAAAGGTTTAGCTGTAGAAAAATTATTGCCTCATTTTGGACGTCTAAACATGCTGTAAATTAAAGTCACTTTTGATTGTTTCCTCGAATTCGTTGTGGGTCTCCAATCACTTTAAACTGCTGTTTGGTTTGGATTCAGGGCGTAGGAGGAGTGGGAGGAGGGCACTTTTTCATATTCAGAGAGGGGGTGCTCTTTAAGGATCTCGTTCTCTTTGGGGCTATAAAGACGTTGTGCCTTCAAGACAGAGCAAATTATCTTCATCGGCGAATTATTGCTTTACAAGTCGTCTCTACTCGTCGGTGCGCGAAGCGATTAGTTTCTCTTTTTTCTTTTTTTTTTTAGTGACATTTGATTAAAGCGAGCGGTTTTCGGTGAAGATGATGGAATACATGGAGGATAAGTTTGCCTTGAAAAGCCAAGCGATGAAGGCCAGCGATTACTACATGGATCAAGTCATGGAGAGCCTGGACAGCGCGCAGTACTTCACCAAGTCTCCCCCAAAATGTGTGCAGGCCTTCGGGCTGCAGAGCGGCGAGCACCGCTCCTCTCCCTGCGGGGATCAAACCCGTGAGTACGCTCATTTTTGCAAAGTCAAAGTTATCCCGCAAATGTGTGCGCGAGTTAAACGAGTTAAGCGAGAGAGAGAGAGAGAGAGAGAGAGAGAGGGGGGGGGGGGGGGAAGCTTACATTCCCCGAAGTCGATCTTTTCAATGACGTTTAGTTTTATTCTCCTACTTATTAATTACAATTTCTTTTGGATTTTTATTTTAATTTTTTAAATCGAATCTATTTTTTTTTTTTAACATTATCTGATATGTAAAATAATTTAATTTAATCTCCAATACAGGCTAGTAGGTTACATATTTTGGTGCAGTGACTAGCAAATTGAGACTGTTGTTGTTAACTTATCACTTATTTGTATTGTAGCCAGTTACAGTGTGCCAAAAACAGATGAAGACACCTTGCACTCTGACCTCGGGAGGCCCATGGACGGTTGTTGCACTCTGCGGGCGTCTCCGGTGACCACCGGCTCGGAGAAAACCGATTTGGATGACATGGGAGACAAGTGCGACAGTAACGTGTCCAGCAGCAAGAAGAGGAGACACCGGACGACCTTCACCAGCGCGCAGCTCGAGGAGTTGGAGAAAGTGTTTCAGAAGACACACTATCCAGATGTTTATGTGAGGGAACAGCTGGCAATGAGGACAGAATTAACAGAGGCTAGAGTGCAGGTAGAGTTTACGGACCGACTCGTTTTTGCTTAAACATAATGAGAACAGGAGCCTTTAAGCGCTGAAAGGCGTAGCCTAGTACGGCAGCGGGCGTTAATATCCAAACCCATACAGCCTATGTATACGTGAATATATAAGCATAAAGGTTTTGATAGTTGAAATACATTTTCATGTTTCTTTTAATTTTTTGTTTGAATGTTGCAACTTTGTTATTTTCTGTTGTCCCGTTTTTTTTTTTTTTGTTTTTTTTTTAAATAGATTGGCTACTTTTCTGTCTTTCTGAGCCTTTGGGAAAAATAATATTAATAAATGTAAACATATTTTATATTTCTGTCTTTTTTCTTTTACTTAAAAGGTGTGGTTTCAAAACAGAAGGGCAAAGTGGAGGAAAAGAGAGCGCTACGGGCAAATCCAGCAAGCCAAAAGTCACTTTGCCGCCGCCTACGATTTATCCGTGCTACCGAGGACAGACAGCTACACACAGGCAAGTATTGAGAATTTTATTTTATTTTATTCATTTTAAGCATTCATGGACTTTATTCTCAGCGTCAAAAGAAAATGAGTTTCTTTGTCAGCTGCATGGGCTGGAGGCAGTACTGTGCTTTATAAAGAATATGAACTCTTTACTCTCACTCCTTTCTAAGCATCTCAGTTATGTAGGTCACTTCAAACTTAAATTAGTGCTTCGGCCACGATTGCTCGATAAATCACTAATTATGAAACCCATCTTCAGATAGGAGCCTGAACACTGATTAGAGTCGCTGTGAGGCGTCATGTCTGAATGAATGAGCTTATATCAGATTGCATGTTGGCTGAGCATTTGTCTTGCTGTTTGGACAAAGGTCAGTTACAAGATGAGAGGAGGTGAGAAGAGAAGAGATGCAGAATGTCAGTGTTTTTTGTGTCTTTTTCTCCTTTTGTTAGGTGTTACATTAAAAACGGACATCTGGCCTTCAAGTGTTGTGGAGACTTTTAGGTTTTCAGAGATGTAAATATGCACACAGCAGCTCTGTAGAGAGATTCGCATTTACACTCTGAGTTTGAGAAAAACAAAAACAAAACAGCTGACGTGTTTGATTCCAAGAGGCAAAAATAATAAAATGTAGTAAAAGGCAGAGTCACAGCTCTGCTACACCCTGGCCGAACACCAGGTTAGAATTCTGTTGGACTGTCTCACATTTTTTCCTCACATATGTTTCTGATAGATTCTCCTGGATATGAGCCATGCCTGTTCATACAGCTGATCCCCATTACTATCAATAAACGGACAAACCTACTTGTAACCCTGTTGGCACTGGCTGTTTCGGTCTGCTGAAACACACTGGACATGAGTTGCATTGCTGTGGCTTTTAGAGAACTTTCTTTTTTTTTTTCTGTCAGCGAGGTTTTCGGTTGTCGTTGATTTCTGTGCAAAAGTTGAAGTCATGCTTAACAATGATGCATGTGGTCAAAAGGGCACCAGTCGATTCTTATGCTAGTTTAACTTAAGGATGTTCATCTGACTCCCAAAACAACCTTAGTCAGTCAAAACGTATTTGGCATTTTGTCATTTGATTTTCAGAAAGCCATGCTTCAGCAAAATGAGCTCTACCAGTTTGGTTACTGTTGATGTGCAATTTGCAGAGTCTTTTGAAGAGGCAGACATATTTCAGTCACTGTTTTTTGACCGAGGAAATTTGCATGCTCCTTAGTTACATTGGCATGTCCTCTCAGTTTATTGGAAATTTCGCACTGTGTCAGGATCAAATTGTTTGGATGTGATCAAGCAGTCAGTAGACTCTGAGCTTATAAGTTAGACAGTCATCCTTCTGTAAGGTGAAGTTTATTAAAAATCGGTCATGTAGTGTTTGCTGTAGCTTATCACATGAGTGTATCTCTTGTGTTATCCTACTACTCCCTGACTAAATTTTGGCCACATGACCTTTTAGAGTGAATTTAGGACATTTTAAACTACTCCGGAGTCACTACGACTGATAATCATACACATCACCATCAAACGTAATCATATCAGCAGTTCACTGAAAAATGTTCACTTAAAATTTCATGGAAAGATGCATTACAAACACAACCCTTTAAACAATAATTTTAAGTTTTCACGCTTTGTATAAAAATATTTTTGTCCACATTTACATTTATTGTATTATTAATATGCAACCATTTAAGATTCCTGTAAGTAGTTTTTACACGCTTTGGATAATCAGGTCCGGATATTTTCTGAAGTTGACCTTTCAAGCATACAACATGTGGGATGCCCAAGCACTCACTGTGAATTTTTATTCTTACCTGGGCTCAGTTGGGCATCACTCAAACTTTGTATTATAGCGCTGTCAGTGTCAAAACTATGTAATATTCATTGCTATTCTCCTCTCTTTTTTTAGGTAATTGTTAGAAAACTTTAGTGCTACAGTAAAAGTTTAAAATCACTTGCAACTTTCCAGTTGCATGAGATAACATATATATAAATAACAGAGGACATTTTAAAAACAACAACAACAACATCTTTTAGTGAAAAATACTTCTGTAAACTAGATGCTTGTTAACTACATACACTGTATTCTCTGTATTTTATGTTCCATATAGACAGTTCGAAAGGCAATAATTGTACCCAGGATACATCATAGTTTACTTTACAAGATCATGTCTGTAACCCTGTATTTACAATTCTCTTAAATTTTTTCAAATGGTAAGTTACAGATAACAGGTCAGCGTACAGTGTCTTTACAAGCCCAGTTATTAATCCATATAAACTAATTTGTACTGTATGCTGGGATGAATTGAAGCCATTCCCTGTAGTATCTAACAGCCTCTTCACCCAACAGATCACCAACAATCTGTGGCCGAGCCCAGCTCCTGGCAGCTCTGTGGTCTCCTCTTGCATGCTGCCCCGAGGTTCCCCTCCTTGTGTCACTTCTTACTCCCACTCCCCTCGTTCGGCCGCCACTGCTGCTGACCATGGCTACATGGGCTTCCCAAATCAGCAGAACCAATTTGGCCACGTGTCTCTCAATAACTTCTTCAGCGCAGACTCGCTTCTCACGCCGGCAAGTAACCCAGCTTTTGACACCAAACCTGAGTTTGAGAGGCGGTCATCCAGCATCGCCGTGCTGCGCATGAAGGCCAAGGAGCACACAGCCAACATCTCGTGGGCCATGTGATCAGGGTTCCCAGAAAGCCCGGATACTGTGTGGGAATTTATTATCTTTTTCAATTATCACTTTTTACACAAAAAAGTGAACTGTTCTGAAAAAAAAGCTCTATGTCACTCACAGTGAAGCTCTAACAAGCCTTTCTTTGCTCGGTGGACTCGAGTTCACTCTCCTACTACTTATGGTTCTGTGCTTATTCAAAAAATAATACACTCAAGCTCGGACCATAAAATTGAACTAGGAATGAAAGTGTATGACAATCAGCTGTGTTTCTGGCTGAAGCCTGTTTGAACTAATTGAAAGTTGTCATCAAACGGAACCAATACATTCATATCAAGGTAATGGTCCCAGCAAATATTGTCACTCTGGTGAGAAGAGACATTTAATGAACCTTTGTGATCGGTGGAGATGAAAGCTGTGATGTGTATAAGCTTTGTCGTTGTTGTTTTTCTTTTCCTATCACCATTTCCTCTCGACAGAGACAATAACAAAAACCAAAGGCTACCGTGGGATTTAGTACCACTTTGTGCACACTTGGATCCAGAGAGAGGGGTCCAAAACCACTTCAGTATTTCCAAGCACTGTGAATAGCTTTCTTTTACCTTTCATATTTCTCCCTGTCTCAGGACTGAAGATGAGCAGAGCAGAGGAAAAACCTACTTGGCGTATTAACGTGTCTGTGTGCTTTGCAGCAAAGCTGTAATCTCTGTTTTCTGCCTTTGTTCTGTATCAAAAGAGGCAGGTGTTGTTGTTTTTTAATCATGTTTGTGCTATAAATTTATTTGATGGAATCATAATAAATGGATTTTACTTGATTCTGGTATGGCTGCATTTTTAAAAAAAAGATTACACTGAGATGTACGGCAGGTGTCGACAAACCATGGAAGAACCTTTACATCCAAGATCTTTTATTATTTCTTCTTTTGTGCAGCAGAGTTTTAATATAAGTTAAGAAATATTAAAAACATGAGAGTGTCAAACAGTTTTACTGGGTGATGGTTTCCATCATTATTAATATTAGTGCTGCAAATGTTTCTTTAGTCTGTATCTCACAGAACACCCACATCTATATTAATCTGCAGCTGACTATTTCTAGCAAATTCACTCTTTACTCCACTTTGAGAGATTGCTTAAGAAATGATTTAGACATTTTAAATAATTACATTTGGAAATTAAGTTGTTTTTAATTATGCTGTTCCATAGTTGCACAACTGGTTTATTATGGGAAAAATAGATTAGACAATTAAAGTCATGCATACCTCAGTTCATCAAAGTCAAGTATTTGTTTGGAATACATGATTTTTAAAATGATTTGTTTAACTAAATACCTCTATTTGGATAAAAATCAACGTCTTCATTCATTTTTTGGCCGTAGGATATGACTATGTTCTTTTACAAGGAATTTCTTTGTTTCACACGGAATCACGTTTATGCCAAAGAGCTGCAACAAATACCTATTTTCTCCGTTGAATATTTTTTGATGACTTGGTTATTTTGTCTGTGAAATTTTGTGAAATATTGAATTATATTAATAAGTTCAGCATTTCATTTAACAAAGATTTAAAAAAAACCTACTGTGGTTGGTAGAAAGTAAAAAAAAAATGCTGGATAAATGGCACAACAAATTGTCAGCATTCTTTCACTTTACAAATTGATTGTAAAGTGAATCATTTTGGCATTAGCCGCTGCAGTTTAAGCAAGTTTTAAATATTATCTGAGAGATATAAAGATAATGAAAAATACCAAACAAGCTGTATGTAACAAACTGTATCCACTGTCTTTGAATACTTTTTATCTTACTTCTCTGGCCTGTTTGTGGCTCAGTTTCTACTGAACATGTAATTTTTAAAAAATGGTCACAAATGTTAGCGATTTGTCAAACAGATGGACACTAGAAAAGTCACTCAAAGAGAAGTTAACAGCGCTTGAGAAGGGACCTATTTTCAGCTGTGGAGTGACACAATGCTTTAGTATTCACGCAGTAGGACAAAGGGATTTGGTTCAAGATAAACTACAGTTTCTATGGTTATAGTAATGGAACAAGATATGAATAAGGGATATACGAATTAGATATATGACTCTTATGTAAGAGTACTAGCATACATTAATTGTTGGATTTAAAATGTGGTACTTACATGGGATTTGTTTACAACAAGAAAATATATCTGGAACCTTATCCAAAATCAGACCTTTCCTGTGGAGTCCAAGTCGGCTCATTAAATGCAGTTAATCTATTTATTCACCAACACCACAGTATGTAAAAAAAAATAAAGTCTTGTAGTCTATCATGCTGTCATGTAATTAGGAGCATGTCATGTTCTTTCTCTGCTGTTTTTTTTACTGACATCATCGCTTTGTTTTGCTCTGAAATCCCAGCCAGCGGTGAATTGTGTTTTCAGGGAAACCCTGTCTATAGGAACAGCGGGCTTGATTCAATTAGGACCGTAACTTGTGTCAGATGCCTCGGTTTGGAAATAGGTTTGTTTTTTTGAGGTACTTCCTGCTTGCTGCCATTCTGAGAACACCAAGTGCCTTATCGGCGCACGTTATAACACACAAGCTTTGATGCTGAAGTGTTCATGGAACGAGCGCTGCATACACTCCCAAAAGTTGCAGTGAGACTCTTCTTATAGTGAACAAATAATTTACGTATGTCTTCACTTTTTCACAACTGCGTGTATTGTGATAAGATATTTGTAATAAAACTGCAGTTTAATGTTGCACATACACTTTCAATTTTTGAGTGGATCATGGCTGTTGTCACCAAATCATATCTTCTATTAAGTACTTAATGTTTGATTGTTGTAATTCTTAATGATAATATTGTGTCAAATGTTCAAAAGTTAGTCATCCATCCATCCATCCATCCATCCATCCATTCATCCATCCATCCATCCATCCATCCAGTGGGGGAAATTATTTGAACCTCTGCTTTATTTGTTAGTTTGCTCAGAGAATATGAATCAAAAATCAAGAAAAAGGACATTACATGAACGTTATAAATTGATTTGCAAGTCACTAAAATTACAAGGAGTCAGTAATAAGTCAGTCAATCAATTACAGATACTTGTGATCTCAACTCGTTATGCGTATAAAGCACATCTGTCACACAGTCTGTTTCTTTGATCCCATCCTCTCTACCTCCGAGGACAACAGATGTCAGGAACAAGTGTAGACCTGCACAATATGGCTACAAGACCATCACCAAGAAGCTTGGTGAGAAAGTGACAGTTGTTGATATGATTATATGGAAATGGAAGGTCTAGAACTCCAAAAATCACACTCATGAGGTGAGGATAAGCATGAGATAGGTGGTGGATCCCCCAAAACTAGTTGAGAAAATCTTGCTAATGATCTAAAGGCTGGTGGAACCACAGTAACCAAGAACACCATTGGTAACACACTATGCCATATTGGATTGAAATCCTGCAGCGCTTGCAAGGTCTCCCTGCTTAAGAAGGCACAGATACAGGCCCATCTTAAGTTTGCCAGTGAACATTTAAAGAAGGCTTGAGAGAAAGTGCTGTGGTCTGATGAAACTGAAACCAAGCTTAATGGCATTAATTCGATCTGCTGTATTTGGAAAAAGTGAAACACTGAGTATAACCCAAAGAACACCGCCCCCATAGTCAAGCTCGGAAAATGTTAAATGGACTGATTCTTATATAGCGCTTCTCTACTCTACCCGAGCACTCAGAGCAGCTTCTGATACACGCCTCATGCACCCATTCAAGGTCTGTGACTCATGATGACTGGTGTAATTATGTAGTAACGACCTCGTACTTGTGAATCAAAACATCCCCGTGTTGATTACATTGCCACTTGTGTGATCCCATCACCGACAATCTGTCTTTGCTTTGTGGTGCTTATCTGTAGACTATAACCATGAACTATGTATTTACAGATACATCTACTTTTTCTAGTAGTGTTTCTAGTGACGTTTCTTACTAAACTTTCTTCACTACAAATCATTGATTCTATTAGAAATTGCCCAAGGCAAAAGCTTTGTTCCAGTGGTGTTGTTAAGTGGTGAGATCTTGTAGCAAAGAGAATAGAAACTGCTGTCTATGAAAAGTAAAGTGAGCAGTGTGACATTCTCACCGTACAAATGGTTTAATGAGATTCCACTTGCCATAACCCTCGGTGATATACTGTACTCAAGGAGTAATTAAAAATTGAAAATCTATCTCGTTCCAGTTTTTTAAAATTATTATTATTTTAAACCCTAATTTAAAAACTCATAATTTCTTTCTAGTCTGCCTCTGATAAAAATGCCTGTAACCAGCACTCTGATCTGCTCTTTTATATATATTCATCTTCTTTTTCCCCCTCCAACCATCACTATGTCCATGCTGTCCTGGCCTCCACGCCATCTTTTATCTCTCTCCATGGTCATCACAATGTGCCTGGAGACTGATCATGCAGTCAGGTCCACACTGTGTTTGTGTTTTTGTGCGTAGGCGAGAGAGAGAGAGAGAAAGAGAGCTCCTGCAGTCTAGATCCATCAACAGCTCCAATGGGTTTGACCCTTCCAGGTTAACCGCAGCCATTAATATAAAAGCTTCCCTCCTCTGCCTCCCTTCTTCCCGCACAACCTTACGTGGGGGAGTACAAGCCCCAGTGTGTGCGCATGTGTGTGTGCATACATACGCACATGGCCATTGGTACGAAGAAAAAGAGGCAGATCAAACGCTGTGGTGGCAGGCGGCTGAAAAATAGCACTGGCGGTCACACATGTTTCTCTGCTGTGGAACATGTGTCTTGCCCACTGTTGTTTTTCTAATCACTCAGCAGTGATGTTTTACTTCTTCCTCTGCTCTGGAAGGATGGACCAGTTCACCTTTGCCGTCTTCCTCGCTACATGTAATATAAGACTACATTTCTTTAGAGGTCATTTAATAAAAGATTTTCATGTCAGACTGACAAAGACACATTTCATAAATTATGAACTTATGTTAGCTGGTAGACATTTAGCTTTCTTTGATTTGCACAATAAAACATATAACAGTTTAAAACAAATGATACACTGAAACAGCACCAGGCCTTCCTTGCACATTCAGTGCAGTTTGAATTTTAATATTTAGCCATGTGACTCATGATTTGGCTACTTAGCACAGCAGTAAGTGCAACAAAAGAAAGAGAGCATTTGGAGAACATTACGATTTGTTCCACTGCAGCCTGTAGCATTCAAATGCGGTTTCCTGCTTTTAGTTACTTATGAACATATGTTGTGTGTAATTTGCAGTATTAATTCAAAGTTTTGTATTTCTGCAAAATATCTATCAAAACCAGTCAAATATCCAATGCCATTAAGACTTCCGGCACATGCAAACTACACTTCGTGAAGTACTGCTCGCTTTTAAAGCCATCTAGTGGTCATGTTTAATGCAAGCAGAGTGTATTACTCAAACAATGCAACTAAAATGACTTGAATTTACCTTGGTAAAATCTTTTTGTGTAAATCACTAAAATCCATTTAACCCCAGTACGTACACTGGGTGATGTTCACCCATATGAAAGTGAGGGTGATTGTGTTTCAAAAGCCATGTTGGTGTCTAGGCTTAACAGTCAGGTAATACTCATTTTCATATTATGTTTATTCGGGGCAAGCTGTTTTAACACCTGAGGCTCTTTTTACGTGTTTTTTTGTGTCAATAATAGGGAACAAGGTGGGCCTTTTTCTTTTTTGTGTTCCTTTGCAACACCTTCCTTTATAAAACCTCTTGTGAGTTTAAAAGCAGGCATACTTCTTTTGCCTAAGCTGAGCTCAGAATGCTTCATTCTTCAGTTCATGGAGCTGAGAAAATATGATCCATTCAATACAATTCCAAAAATTCAAAAACATCATCATTTAGCGGTGTTGCTGTGTTACAAATGCTCTTACTTTATCTCTTTTTTTGACACATGTCCTGTTGTTGTCAAAGCCCCTCCAACTCTGCAAGAGCTTAATGACCCAGAGGAATCCGGGTGCATGGCCAAAAATGCCTTTCAGGAGGTCCCTTATTCTCAGCGCAGGGAGGAAGTGGTCCACAGCAGGCCTGAGGTGGCTTACAAGAGGCTATTAGGAGGCCTGCGGCAGGATGCCTCACAAATCCATTTAGGAAGAGTTGGGACTGGATCTGGACTTTCTACTGCTGGCTGTCAGTCAGAGCAGGAGAAAGCAGGTGTCCAGTTACCAAAGATGTCAAAGTGGAACGTGTATGTATTTGTGTGTGAGAGAGAGTTTGTAAGTGTTTGTTCCTATGGAAGCCATTTGAATGTATTTATATGAAGTGTAAATATTCACGTTTTAGCTGTACCCTTATAAATAAAGGACATGTGCCAGTGGTGGTGCTGTGGGAAAGCTGCAGGCCGGGTCCCTTGGTAAATGGAGTCCACCATAACCAATGAAAAATCCAAATGCCAGTTACCTAATCTCTGATGTAATCTCCCTGCAGCACACGAGGTTTGACTCACATGAGTGGATTCTGTCACTCATTATTTCTTCCTCACGTTAGCCTAAGTTTTGCTGGAGTATTATTAAGCTGTCATCAGTGTAACATCATTTTAGTAAAGGTAGTAATAAGAAGTAATGAGTCTTTTCATGGTTCCAGGCTCGATAATGATAATGATTAAATATTGGGAATGCTAAAAGACATAACCCCACTGCTCCCTGAGGAAACTCAGCTCACCCGAGATATACAAAGCTGGGAGGTCAAATGCAGCCCAGAAGAATAGGTGTTGTCATTTTATAATTCACTCAACTCTCAAGTCTGTGTTATTTTCGTTCCTTAATTCACATTTCCAACAGATTTGTTTGAATCCTGAGCCTCTAGCGTGGCACAGTTTTTCAAAGGGGAGGAAATGATGTGATAGTTCTTCAATAATTACTTATCAGAAAGAAACTCAGCAAATCAATAAAGTTAAATATTTGGGAGTAATATTGGGTGATGAAGTAAAATGTGAAATACAGATTAAGAAAATTTCCAAAACCCATCAAGATTAATTTGAACTGTTTTTTAACCGTTCTAATACAATCTTGTCTACCTGTTAAAGCTTCCAGTTATATTTACATGCTGTGATTTTGTCACATCTTTCATAATGTGATTTTTTATGCCAGGCAACCAAATCAGATATAAAACCTGCAATGTCAACATACAAAAAAGCTTGAAAAAGGCAATACAATAGAATTATTGCAAAATGAAGCTAATAATATTTTTTAAATAAATGCTCTTATACAATTTGCCCTTTTAACATTAATTTTAAAGGTGTGATTGGCCCTGAAATTTTTTAATGAAAAAGCAAAATTATGGCTAAAATAAATCTGTGATCACTGAAATAGGTCTTCTAGTGTTCTTAATAATTTTACTTAAATGTTTCTCTAAATAAATTATTATATTATTATTATCATTTGATCTCCTCTTTATATTGACATATTGTGTCTTAAAAGTCAAAACAGGGACGAAGTCTTTCAATTAGCTGTGGCTAGAAGGCCTACATACATTACATCAGTTATATTTTTAAAAAATATATACAATTTTTACATAAATTGTAACTTTGCACTGGTGTTCAACGCTCCTCATCAGATGGGACCTTGAAGCATTGTATTTGCATGTTCCCCCTGTGCCTGTTTGGGTACTCTCCAAATGCTGCAGCTTTCTTGCACCACCTACTGACATGCATCTTAGGTGACTGGTGATTTTAAATTTGCTGTAGGAGTGGGTGTCAAGTGTGTGTCCTTGTATCAAGCCTTTTAAAGGGCTGGTGACTTGTCCAAAGTGTACCACTGCGCCAGAGAGTCAGCAGCAATAAGCTTTAACCGCCTTTATTCTGTGTACTTGTGGATAGTTGACCTGGCCAGTGTTTGCTGACACACATGGCACAAAGAATGTCACAAAAATTGGCTGAATCGTTTCCCTGACTGCTCCTCTCCTTTCACTAGTGGACAAAGAAATCCCTCTTAAGGTTTAGCTCTTCTGCTGTCCTCATTTAGCTTCCTAGAGATGCAGCCCGGTCCTACCATTGCAGTGGAAGTAGATTTATAGTCAGTGTGTACTCAGCTGAGTCTGCACTCCTGAAGTGGGATTTTGTCATCAATCCTAATTGACAGAGCAGTTTATCTCAGTGCGACACTTTCTTTCCTAATAACTCTCTGTCTTCTTCTTTCTCCTCAAAAACGGAAACTGAAAGTTTTAGTGTTAGAATTACCTTGGTATGAATAGTTTTACAGTTAAAGGCAGAACTGATGAACCTTTTTTGATTAACAAAGTTTGAAAACTCACTTTCTTTTGTGTCATGGACAGAAACAGCTGGTAGACTGATACATAGAAATATGACTTTTAACCTAAAAGTAAGTAGAGAAAAATTATCATCCTTAAGGTAAGAACTTAGGTTTGCACCCTCACATTTAAAAGTTATCTTAATGAGTCTATGTGTGCAGGTAGCCTGAACTGTAGTGCATATTCTTCACTTTGAATCATTGTCTTGCTATCGCCAAATAAACCCTCTTCCCCCATGTACAGGATAATCTCTATCACACTTGTTTTCATTCATTTAAGCCCCAGAGTTGCACAATGTGGATGAAGATTCACATAGGAAAAATTATTCAAAATCTGCTGGATCTCAAGCGTTGTTAATATCGTTCCTTGGGTGTCTTGAAGACTAATCTGTCAAATAAAGATAGAGACAAAACTAACAAAAGGTCCTCTGGGCCCCTCTAGGCAAAGCAGCAGCTTTCTTTAATAAGTAGAATGTAAGCCCTGTGGTAACTCAGCACTGCCTGGGAGACATTTTTGCGATCTATTATTAACTGCTGATTTTTCATTGTTCTGTTTTTTCATGTCAGTGTATGATATCTAATGCCAGAATGTCTGCTGGACAAATGAGGCAAATCTGCTTTAAGGAAACGGGTACCAAACTGCCATCCAGGAGCTAAGTCCCTTTCCTTCATTTATAGTATTCAAAGGACTAAAAGACTCACAATATTCAGATGTTATAAACTGTTGGCGTGCTTGGGCCCTTCATCCAAATTAAAGATGGCTGTAAGCATCATGACATCACCTCTTGGTAGATTTTAATGCAGTTAATTTCAATTCGGCAATTTGGCGCTTAGTGCCAAATCAAAACAACAGTCACCCCAAGGTGCTTTACATTGTAAGGTAAAGACCCTACAATAATATAGAGAAAACTCCAACAATCAAATAATCCCCTATGAGCAAGCACTTGGTGACTATTGGAATATAAAACTCCCTTTTAACAGGAAGAAATCTCTGGCAGAACCAGGATCAGGAAGGGCCGGCCATCTGCTGTGACTGGTCGGGGTGAGAGGGGGCTGACAGAACAGAGACATGCTGTGGAAGAGAGCAAGAGCTTAATAATAACTGATGATTAAATGCAGAGAGGTGCAGAAACTCACAGAGAAAAAATGTGAAAGAAGAAGAAGTCGCACTCAGTGCATCAGGAGAAACCACCAGCAACCAGACCTATTGCAGCAGAACTAAGGGGGGCTCCAGGGTCACCTGATCTAGTCTTTATCAAAAAGGAAAGTTTTAAGCCTATTCTTAAAAGCATAGAGGGTTTTTGTCTCCTGAATCCAAACTGGCAGCTGTTCCACAGAAGAGGGGCCTCCCATTCTCTTTTACAGATTCTAGGAAGTACAAGTCAGTAAAGATGAGGCCTGTTTGTTCAAGATCATGTATGTGAGGAGGAGGATTTTACATTTGATTCTGGATTCAACAGAGAGCCAATGAAGAGAAGCATTCTGGTTCTGGATTTCTGCAACTGGCCAAGGCTAGTAGGTCTGGTTAGCAAACTGCATTCTTAAACTATATGAGTGCAATACATAAACATTTCTGCTAGTGAGTGCTGACAGACTAAAATAACACAAACAAACCTACTGGATTGTCTGTATTACACAGCAGGCCACATTATTTGCCAGAAAATCCCATTAGAAGTACTCTAAAAGGGCCCAACACGACAAAAACAGCTGAGAGGTCCAGTTAAGAGACTGGAGATAGTGGAGGTGATGCCTCGCAAACAGTAAACGCCTACAGTTACCAGTCACCCAGCGTCAAATGCTACAAAGGGAGAAACCATCCAAGAGGTCAAAAACATTTTTTGTACCAGGCTGAAACATGTGTCCAATACTGTTAAGCTGGGCATTTTAAAATGAATCCATGGAAATTGATTGGCTTTTTGAGCCATTGGGATAATAGGTAGATATACTTTGTGTCCAAAGTTTGGAAAATCTAGTGTTATTGGAGCCAAAACATTAGACACAACTGCAGTTTTTGACCCCTAAGCATGGGCTTTAGTGGCGCTGTCATACTCAGACTCCCAGCAAGAAGGAGGAGGTATGTTGGTATATTGAGTTTGCCTACTGCTGATGACTTACTCTTCATCCTTCCCATTAACATCATAGATTTTTTTTGCACATTTACAGAAACCTTTAAAATTTCTAATCCACTAGCTCATAACTCAGTGACAAGAGCTTTACTGTGTGCAGTCTTTCAAGGGTGTCACATCCACTTAGTTAGAAATACGTAGAAGAACAATGTAATCAAAAGCTATTCACGATATGAAAACCTCAGTTTTTGCAGCCATGGAAATTGGGCCATCGAGATAGTATTCATGAGGCTGCCTCCACAGAGATGGATGCCCTCACCACATGAAAGCTGACGGGGGGAAGACGACTCCTGCTGTGTAGTGGCCAAACCAAACTGCAGCCTTGCATCTCAGGAGTGTTAAAGTGGCTCATATATCTGACATAAGTGTGTTTGGTTTACACTTCGAGGTAGTTCATATGTGTCATAAATATACATGAGAGCTCAGGCACACAAGCTGAGGGAGGGAAGAAATACTTGAATGAAGCTAGAATCTAATTTATGAGTCATACATAAGAAAGTTATCTCAGGTTTGCTCAGATAATGAGGATATATAAGATAATGATCACATATAAGCTTGTACTAAAAATGTGATGAAAGGCCTGCAATATGACAAAGGACAGATTCTGTAGAGTCTATCAAAGGATTAACAGCAATTCTACGTTTATTATTATTAGACTGTAGAGTTTTGTAGGTGTCCTGGCAAATCCAGGTAGCAAAGGCTACAGAGCAACACACTGAGAGACACAACGCAGAAATATCCGGCGAATACAGAATGAAGTGCAGAAGCATCTCAAATTAAAACTTTGAAACAGAGACTTAAGACATCACATTCATCGCAGGTCAAACAGGGTCACACACAGCATCTGCAGGAAGATGTGACTGCTTCTAAATCCACTAAAATGACTGTTCATTTAGACAGACCATCTGAAAGTAAAGTGTAAAAGAGAGAAAGAGAGAAGTATTTATTGAAAAAAACTACGTTTTAGAACTCTGTAAAATCGTGAGTATTAACTATAGTTTACAATTTCAATTTTTATTTTGTCACTAGAATTAAAAACTTAGTCATCCACTGTGCTAAAAGCAAACTGTAGCTGAGGTCGAGCCTGCTTATGGGCAACAGGAGTAGAGATGTAAAAATAAGGGATTTCTGCTCTAGTCCACTAGATGGAAGCATATGATCACTTTAGGGATGAATATCCAGTCAGGCTGTAAGCTTTTTTTAGGCACACAAAGCTAAACCTTATTTATTTCAGAAATAAAGAAAACAAACCATACAGACAAATAAAAGATTATATTGTGGGATGCAAAGAGCCATGACATGAAAGTCTTCCATCACCTGAGATGAAGCACGAAAACCTCATCATCTGACAATAATTGTAGCCAAGTTGTAAAATCTTGTAACCTGGCTGCTAACTATATATGCTGTGTATATCGGAATACCTGTGCAACCTCTTTAGGGTCCAGATATCACCTCGTGCTACCAGCAGTGACGCTGACCCTAGGGGATTGCCAAACTAGTGAAAAGTAAAGTGAAGTAAAAGACAAGGAGGGAAGAGTGTCAGTGTCCTCCACCTGTAAAACCATTCCCGTTTTGGGAGTTGTCTCATTGTTGCTCCTCTAGTGCACCTGTTGTTGATTTCAATAGCAATAAAGCAGCTGAAACTGTTTAACAACCCCCTTTGCTATTAAACTGACCAGACAAATAGACCACAAGTTTAACTGATTTATTGCTGTACAATGATTAAACAATATTCCCTTAACCTTTTGAGTTTATATATAGATATAATTCTAATAGCAAGTAAAAACCCAATAACACCCACTTCAGCCCAGTAACAGTCTCTACTCTTCAGTCAAGGTTTTCAATTTCTATTTTGGAGAATGGCTGTACAAACTTGCTTCATTCCAAGGTGGTTTGATGGACTGAAGGTCAGGGCTCCTTGCAGGCTGGTCAACATCAGCACTTTAATGTGAAAGCAAGTGCTAATAGAGCTGGCTTTGCCAGGCCAGGGTTCCAGGAAGACGTAGCTGCCAATTTGTCTTTAAACTACAGAGCTCAGGATAGTTACAGGGCTGACTTTATTCTGTTTCTCCAACGAGACCACAGCAACTATATCTGTGACCTGTTTGCTGTGCTACTTTGAAGTGGCATACAGTACATCAGCTGAATACATCAGCTGAATTTGAGGGCAGCTATAGCGGGGCTGCTGACCTTCCTCCTCTGCCAGTGATATTTCTTTGAAGCACAGTGTAAGTGGCTCTAAAACCACTTAAAGACAATGGGGGGGCAGGTGGTACTGAGTACCTTTTTCATCAGTGGTGATGGAAGATGTGAGAGCACTGGCGTTATGATGGGGCACTCAGTCTGTGGAACCAAGATATGAAAGGAAAGATGAATCCACTTCATACTCGACTCGGAGAAACAAAGAGTGGCAGTAATGGCATGGTAGCTGTATACAAGATAGAGGTGGTATTGATCAGCACGGCAGCTTGTACTTCAACACTGATGAACTTTCCATATTACCTTTTAGATCGACCGCGTTTCTTCTGAAAACAAATCAGAAGCATTTTCCGTAAAATACAATACAGCTTCATGATGGAGTTAGGTCAAAGGTCATACTGTAGTTACATATAGCAGGAACCTTGGCCTGCTTTGCTCAAGGACACTTCAGAGATTTTCCCTTGAAATTAGAAATATGATTTAAACAGTGACAGGAAAATCTCAGTTGACCACATTTTATTATTTTGGACTTGGAGAACTTTGGACTTTACCATGTAGCCTGAAAACCTCACATACAAACCTAATGATGTTTTATCCTTTACCCTGTCAGGCATCTGTATACCCACAGATGTACTGTTAACGCTGGTCTAAATACGCCCTTTGGAGTCCCAGATTTACACCCTGTGGGAGTATCCTCCCAAAGAGGGACAAAAGGAGCCCCTGATGATCCTCTACCTAATCACATGAGCCAAGGTGTAAATCTGGGACTCTCCACCATTTGACCCTAGAACTGAAGAACGTCTTCAAGCAACCTAAAGAAGTCCAGACGCTTTTCTTTCCAAGCTCCTTAGACTGCGATGACCTGGATGACTGAGAACCTTCACAGACTTGATGATATGTGATATATATCAGATTTTCACATCCTTACATAACCCAAATAATTCACATAAACAATATTTTGTGATATGGATAGAAATGCTTAAATTGGGTTGTAAATATTTACCATTTAATCACTTCTGGTTCTACACTGCTTGCTGCCGTGGGCCGAACAGCATGTCCAGAGAATGTGTAAAGATTTTGAAGGTGATACACTTGCATCACTGTTATGATACAAATCCATGTGACTCATCTGAGACACATGATAAAGCTCTCATGTGAAGTTGAATTAGGTTTTCTGGACAATTTCTATCTTAATGATCCTAATCCTAATTACATTTATTAATGGAAAAATTAAAACCAGGAAAACAATTAGCTGTGTGTTTTTCCACGTTAATACTTTAGGCATTAAAGCTCATGACTTCAGCTATTAGTTGACCTGACGTGACTGAAAATTGATCTAATTACACTGAGCTCATAAGGAAAAGGAACAGCTTATTTAATAAAACATTTTAAGATGCCGCAGGGAAGATAAAACAAAGAAGACATGAGATTCAGAGAACGAGCACAAGTTTTTAAAACATTTTAATTGCAGTTTAATATTAAAGTCCCTTTAATCAGCAACTTTCAGCTTTTACAAAACCTAACAGCTTATATCTTTTATAGTTAGCTCAATGAATCATGGGAAAACTACATAGATTGTCAGGTGATCTGGTAATGATAAGGTGTACATATAGAAAAGGTAATGCAAGCCCCTGTATACTGTGTTGGAGGTCATATGTTACCATAGTGCCACAGCATCAATATCCATGCGTAATTCATGATATTTATTTGCCTTTGTCTTTTCATGGGCTCTGTGGCCTTGCTGTACGATTGACAGGGGAGTTCCTGTGAGTGCATATCTGAGACTTGAGTGCCTCATGGCTCCTGATTGTGCAACAAAATCGCCCACGAGCTACACAGCCAATGCCGTGGATTTGACTGGCTGTCTGGGGACAAACTAGCTGCATTTGTGGTTATGTCATGCTGACACTTATTTATCATAAATGTGCTGTACCACAGTGCTTTTACCCTTGGACTTGATGAAAACACACAGACTTTGTGATGCATTTCAGTGAACATATTTTGTGCTTAAACCCCGGCCGTAATGATGACCCTTCTGTCCTCGTAAATTCCAGAAAATTCCTTTTTTCCCCCTTACGACAAAGACACATGATTAAACCGATCTCACCATTTTCTGTCATGGGCCACAGGCTGATTGTGCTAGAACAAACTTACTCATTACCCCCTCAGAATCTGTATTCTTTTAAAGTTTCTTTCTTGAAATGTATGATTCAGACGGAGCCTCAGGGCTCATCTTATCGAGATGAAAATGAGGTCTATTGATAGAGTGATTTTTCCATTAATCTGAGGAGAAAAAGCCAATTCTCCTATACAAACCTCATCCTGTTAGCTCATTAAATGTGTGAAAGCCTCGCCTGGTGTGAAGCCACCAGTTAGAGTCAGACATTTTACACACTTAGAAGCTTTGTTCTGTCAGGTTCCCATTTGAACGCAGACATCACTAGCTTTATTTTACTTGATAAAAAGAATCACTGTATAGAAGAAGCTACTTTTGGCTGCTCCCTTATTCACAAGGGTTTGCCACAGCGGGTAGCATTGCATGTTTGATCTGGCAGATTTTTATGGAGGATGCCCTTCCTGATGAAACTCCAATAGGATTTGTATCAATAATATAATAAAATATTATAATATTTATATTAATAGTATATATATTTTTGGAATTTTGGAGAATTATTTGAATTAACAAGATATACAAGAAAGTGCAGACAGAAATCTATGATGAAATGTATTTTAACACTGATTAAATGTAACCATAAATGTTCAATTAAAAAATATTTTTAAGAAAAAAACAGTATATGCATGCAAATTAGGACTTTTTTTATTCTCCTGAAATTTTCAGAAACCACTCTGTCCTGATAGCCTCGGGTTAGACTTGGGGATATTTACAGATCAACAGGCAAAAATGCAGGTGAATCAGTCGGAAGGTTTGGGTGCTGGAGGGTGCTCCACCTGGAGACTCTGTTGTCCTGCTGGGAGACTTCAATGCTCACGTGGGTAACGACAGTGAGACCTGGAGGGGCGTGATTGGGAGGAACGGCCTCCCTGATCTGAACCCGAGCGGTGCTTTGTTATTGGACTTCTGTGCTAATCACAGTTTGGCCATAACGAACAGCCTGTTCGAACATAAGAGTGTCCATAAGTGCACGTGGCACCAGGACACTCTAGGCCGTAGGTCGATGATCGATTTTGTAATCGTATCAGCAGACCTGCGACCATATGTTCTGGACACTCGGGTAAAGAGAGGGGCTGAGCTGTCAACTGATCACCACCTGGTGGTGAGTTGGATCAGGTGGAGGGGGAGGACGCTGGACGGACCTGGTGCACCTAAACACGTAGTGAGGGTGTGCTGGGAACGTCTAGCAGAGGCCCCAGTCCGCGAGATCTTCAACGCACACCTCCGGCAGAGCTTCAACAGCATTCCGAGGGAGACTGGGGACATTGAGTCCGAATGGACCATGTTCAGCGTCTCCATTGCCGAAGCTGCTGCATTGAGCTGCGGCCGCAAGGTGGTTGGTGCCTGCCTCGGTAATCCCCGAACCAAATGGTGGACACCAGAGGTGAACGGAGCCACCAGGCTGAAGAAGGAGTCCTATCGGGCTTGGTTAGCCTGTGGGACTCCGGAGGCAGCCGACAGGTATCGACAGGCCAAGCGGAATGCGGCTCGGGCAGTGGCTGAAGCAAAAACTCGGGTGTGGGAGGAGTTCGGAGAGGCCATGGAAAAAGACTTTCGGACTGCCTCGAAGAGATTCTGGCAAACCGTCAGACGTCTCAGGAGGGGAAAGCGGTGCTCTACCTGCACTGTGTATAGTGCTGGCGGAGCGCTGCTGATGTCGACTGAGAAAATTGTCAGGCGGTGGAAGGAATACTTCGAGGACCTCCTTAATCCCACTGACACGTCTTCCGAGGAGGAAGCAGAGTCTGGGGATGAGGGGAATGACCCGGCAAGGTCACTGAGGCAGTTAAACAACTCCTTGGTGGCAGAGCCCCTGGTGTTGATGAGGTCCGCCCCGAGTTCCTGAAGGCTCTGGACGTTGTAGGGCTGTCCTGGTTGACACGCCTCAGCAATG
The DNA here is from genome assembly GCF_057381845.1 of Rhamphochromis longiceps. Classification (NCBI taxonomy): domain Eukaryota; kingdom Metazoa; phylum Chordata; class Actinopteri; order Cichliformes; family Cichlidae; genus Rhamphochromis; species Rhamphochromis longiceps. The sequence goes on from NC_140563.1 coordinate 23,815,106, forward strand.
TTGCGTGGAGATCAGGGGCAGTACCTGTGGACTGGCAGACCGGGGTGGTGGTCCCCATCTTTAAGAAGGGGGACCGGAGGGTGTGTTCCAACTACAGGGGGATCACACTCCTCAGCCTCCCTGGGAAAGTCTATGCCAGGGTGCTGGAAAGGAGAGTTCGTCCGCTAGTCGAACCTCTGATACAGGAGGAACAATGCGGTTTTCGTCCTGGTCGCGGAACACTGGACCAGCTCTTTATCCTCTCCAGGATACTTGAGGGTGCATGGGAGTTTGCCCAACCAGTCTACATGTGTTTTGTGGACTTGGAGAAGGCATTCGACCGTGTCCCTCGGGGTGTCCTGTGGGAGGTGTTGCGGGAATATGGGGTGTCTGGCCCATTGCTACGGGCCATTCGATCCCTATATAACCGTTGCAAGAGCTTGGTTCGCATTGCCGGCAATAAGTCGGACTCGTTCCCGGTGGGTGATGGGCTCCGCCAGGGCTGCCCTTTGTCTCCGGATCTGTTCATAATTTTTATGGACAGGATTTCTAGGCTTTTGCTTTGGTGGCCTCAGAATCTCATCTCTGATTTTCGCGGATGATGTGGTTCTGTTGGCTTCATCGGGTGGGGGCCTCCAGCTCGCACTGGAACGGTTCGCAGCCGAGTGTGAAGCAGCGGGAATGAAGATCAGCACCTCCAAATCTGAGGCCATGGTTCTCAGCCGGAAAAGGGTGGAGTGCCCACTCCGGGTCGGGGATGAGTTCCTGCCCCAAGTGGAGGAGTTCAAGTATCTCGGGGTCTTGTTCTCGAGTGATGGGAGAAGGGAGCCGGAGATCGACAGACGGATTGGGGCTGCAGCTGCAGTAATGCGGATGCTGCACCGGTCCGTCGTGGTGAAGAGGGAGCTGAGTGTAAAAGCGAAGCTCTCAATTTACCGGTCGATCTACGTCCCTACCCTCACCTATGGCCACGAGCTGTGGGTAGTGACCGAAAGAACGAGATCGCGGATACAAGCGGCAGAAATGAGCTTCCTCCGAAGGGTGGCTGGCCTCTCCCTTAGAGATAGGGTGAGAAGTTCGGCCATCCGGGAGGGGCTCAGAGTAGAGCAGCTGCTGCTCCACATCGAAAGGAGCCAGCTGAGGTGGTTCGGGCATCTGACAAGGATGCCCCCTGGGCGCCTCCTGGGTGAGGTGTTCCAGGCATGTCCCACCGGGAGGAGGCCCCAGGGCAGACCCAGGACACGCTGGAGAGATTATATCTCTCGGCTGGCCTGGGAACGCCTTGGTATTCCCCCGGATAAGCTGGAGGAGGTGGCTGGGGAGAGGGAGGTCTGGGCCTCTTTGCTTAGGCTGCTGCCCCCGCGACCCGGCCCCGGATAAAGCGGATGAAGATGGATGGATGGATATTTAGCAATTGAAACAATATAACTAAAGTTACCAGCAATGAGTAAAATAATAGTAATGAACAGGACCTCCAAACCACAGAGATTCCACAGAGGACGAAAGCACAGAGATGAGTTTAACTGCTAACAGTTTCCTGAGAATCCACAGGTCAAATAAATAAATAAAAGAAACATTTATTTGTTTAAAGACTTGACATACTTTATGGGTTCTGGGCTCCAGGTTTGGTTTTTGTGTTGTGGATCTTGGGATAGGGTCAAACATGGGCAGCTTTGGGCCCCACATTGTCCCTCAGAGTGAGAGCATGTTAAGTGCAATTACAGTGCCTCATTCATTATGCCTCTGGAAAAAAGCAGCAAAAGACAATTCAAAGGTGCACCTGATCTTAGAGTTGAGATTGCTGAAGATTAATTTATTCTTGAGTGCATTGATAGATTAGCACAAAAGATGGAAAGCATTTGTCGCTTTCAAGCGACAAATGATTATATAAGATGAAACATCTAGGAAAATGACTGAATGGAAATAGGGCTATGTAGAGGGAATTATTTATGGTGTGACTTATTTGACTGAATCACTTTGGCATCCTCCCATCACTTCTGTTCTACTGAAGAATTTGCTTTTTCATGCTTGTGGTTGCAATGTACAGCAAAATAGGTTAAGATGAATCATCGATATACATTGCTTGGATGAACGACTCCTTAATGCATCTTCAGCTCAGATGAACAAAGAAGGAGCAAAACATTACTAAGTTCTGAAAAAGAAAAAAAAAATCTTGAAGCAAAATTATGTGATAAAAATAAGATAAAATATAGAACTTTTTAGCATTATTGATCATTTATAATACTCATTCTTTAGCCTTTCATGGGTTTTGATAGGAAATTAGAACCGATTTTTCTTCCTCTCCTCTACATGTGAATGTCCTTGAGCAACATAATAATATTATTAATATTAATTATAATAATAATAATAAGCTGCTCTTGATGTCTTGATAGTCAAACTTAATCTACAGTTTTCTCACTGTCAGTGTGTTTAAGTGGGTAAAGGAGAATTGTTGTGCTTCTAGTAGTGTTTTCCAGTACTACAGAAAAGCTCAGCAATTAATCAGTTATTTATTGAATAAAAGATTTACTGCCATAATTTTTTAATATAAAATCAGAAATTTAAGTTCATTAAATGTGGGAAAGTACTATGTGACCTGTAGCACTGATCTAACTTACTGTCAGATTATTTTAATCTGCTGCTGCTGGTCAGACAAAATGCAGTACTCTGAAAATGCTAGTGGATCTTTAGGGTTTGAAGACTGTGTCGGGAATTTGCTTACATTATAGTAGAACATTATACAGTATAAAAAATAGATATAGCAGTGTAAGTTTTTCTGACAAGTGACCCCCTTTGGTCATAAAGACCAACAAAAAAGAGGTTATCAAAAGAAATCTGGAAATTTGGTTTCAAGCTACCTAACTGTGAATGCATTCGCAGTGTGAGGCAAGTTTGGGGATTTTTTACCTATTAAGTTCTCCAGTTGTTGTTTTCTTCAAACATTTCTCTTTTAATCTGTCAAAGGCATTTCTTGGAACTTCCCCCCACACAGGGCTAAATTGTATACAGTCTTTGAAGCTTATTTTTTTATGTAATGAGTTTAATGAGTTTGTCCCTTGTACCAGTAAAGAGATAACATGAAAACAGTGAGGCATATCCCTAAGTTATGAGGGACGTTGATGGAGTCTAAAAAGAAGCCATTTAAAGATTCAGTCATGTTACAGAAAAACAAATCCAAGGATAGATTAAATGAAAAAGATAGCAGATACATGAATTTTACTTTCTTATCATCATTGTAGTGAACTGATGCTGATCGTAAGACACAATAGTGTGTCCAAACATTTACTGTTGGCTGAAATTAGCTTAGTGGAGTCTTTTATGCCATTCAAGCATTTAGTGGATGTAGAAGTGCAATGCGTATTGACATGTTCTCTATGTGGCTAGTTCATGCTGCTAATGCTAACTGTTATGTTTCATGCTTGTTAGCTGTAAGCTAAAACGATTTGTTGTTCGGTGATATAACATTATTGGGTGTATTGGAAGTTAATATAATAATATGTAAGGTTTGGTGAGTACAGTATTTACATATGTGTGTGTGTGTGTGTGTGTGTGTTCTATTGTGCATTGTGTAGCACTTCCTTTGTCTGTGAAACACTCGCTGTAAGTATTGTGGTCTCACTTGGTGGTGCCATATAGATGGTAACATGACTGCCGTTCTGCTGGACTTTGATTCTTGCAAGAGGAAAAAGGAGGCCTGTCACACAACAGAAGTCCGCACACCTACAAGTAACACTTCTTAGCTTGCCCATTGGCTTTCTATCATATTGTACATACAGCATCTGGAAACTCATATCAGCTCCAATTTCTCCTAAAACTAAGTAAGGACTGCAGTCTATCAGTGAGAAGAAACTTGAGGTCCCTAGGTCTTCTCAGAAAAGATGAAAGAAAAGGATGATGCATCAGGTGTCTGGCGTTAGCCTGTTTTCTGTGTTGGTAAACAATGTATTTCAACATAAGCTTTATGTCTGTAAAACATAAAAACTGTTGAAAATGACATGTTTTATTATTGGCCTGGAAGCATCTTTTCTATTTTAGTGCACAGATCTTTCCCAGCTTTGTTGTTGGAGTAAAGGTTCTGCATAGCGTAGGTACAGAAGTGGTAATGGTTGGAATTGTTGAAAAAAACAACAACTTTTCAGCTGCACAGATTCTTGGCACTTTTTTTTATCTCATTTGAATTGGGTCCATTGTCCTCTTACAGAAAGCGGGTCACTAAAAGCCAATACAAAGATATTTGGTGCTGGTATCACCTGTATCCAATGATATAAACATTTCTATTATGAATGAAGTTGTGTCTTCTACAAAGACAATAGTCCCATCCATGGTGATTAATATCATTCACATATTCATGTTATTCACATATTATATTTGTACAAAGACCCAACACACAATGGTTGTGCTCAATGGTTTCCACTTTTTTGTCAGTTGCACACACAAAGACAGTCTCCTCTCAGCCCAGGTCTCAGCTTCCTTCTCCTCCGCTCGTCTCTCCCTTCACTATGAAAAGAAACAGAGACTGTCATCAGTCCAATCGCCACCACCTGTGGCCTCACCTGCCTCATGGCACGCCTCCTTGAGCTCAATGCGCCACTCCTCCCCTGCAGCTGAGCAGGGACCACACCTTCGCTGCAATATTTATATAATTTACTAGGGTTGTCACAGTTATTTAACACCTGTGGGATATTTAGAAGCAATCTGTGAGACAGCTTTTCTGCATAGCTATCATTAACAACTTCAAATGAAGAAGTGTCAGTGTTTGGGAAGAATGGTGTCTCATCCCGCCACTGGCCTCAGCGACCCCACACCTGTTCGCCGAACATATACATCAGTGCCTAAGCCACTTCATAAAGAAGTAAAAGAATATCTGGAAGACTTGCTGAATAGAGGGTGGATAAAAAATCAAAATCCTCCTACTCCAGCCCCATCGTATGTGTGCGGAAAAAAGATGGCAGCCTCCGCTTGTGCTGTGACTACAGGGAGCTAAATATGAAGTCAATCCCTGACCGCCATCCCATACCCCGCATACAGGATATGCTCAACACATTGAAAGGAAGCTCCTGGTTCTCGGTCTTTTAGTGTAATGACCCGTTATGAGAATGGCACCCGATGTTATGTAGCGAGGTTATGTCCAGGTAAAGGTGAGAGCACCTTACTCAGTAAAGATGCAGATACCCGTGATATGGACGGAAAAGCAGTGGACTGTTATCGTGCACAATAACACCTGCGGCGGCATATGACATGAAGGGGAGATACATGTCATGTGTTTCACTGTGGCCAGCAGTAATGCTGAACTCTGACTCCTAAAGGGATGTAGCCTCCTACAAGCAATGTATAGTTGCCACATAAGGACTGATATTGATAGAATGTCGGGACGCCATTAACTTTTTGAGGGGTGTAAGAGTGTAAGGACAAGAAAGACATTGTGGACAAAACAGGGCACCCCCCATAATCTTTAGTTACAATATTATAGTTAGTTAAATGGTCTGATTGTTCAAATATGTATTTTCTTTGATTGTGGTAAAATAATGTGTGCCCCAGTCTCCAAAAATGACATAGTGCAAGAAGGGTAGTTATTCCTCCGTTACACCACAAGAGGGAGTATCCCCTAAAATGAGCAGGTCTAGCGGGAGTAAATAAGCCCAGCCACTACCCATAAGGCAGTGCGCCTATAAGAGTTGTGTGAGACTGCAAAAGTGTGTAACGTTGTGCTATGTCAATGTATATATTTGCAGGTAAGCAGATACAAGATGGTAAATAACTTAAAATGTATCTACAGATGAGTCCACGGGGTTGCAGAGAATGTGGGAAAGTTGGCTGTTGATCCCCACTATGTGTCATTAGTATAGAAGTTATTGGTAGCGATGTGAATTAGCCGTGATGCTAACGATTAGCAGCTAGATCTAATTCATTAGTTTGTGCGGAAACCTCGTGGCGCTTTTGTGGATTTATACCTGTACCGAGCTATAACCAAGCAGATATAGACTGGTGGATCACACTATCTTTTGTTTATGTTTATTTCATTGTTGCACTGTAAGAAATATTAGTGATTTGAGTTTAAAGACTACCCATAAGGCAGTGCGCCTATAAGAGTTGTGTGAGACTGCAAAAGTGTGTAACGTTGTGCTATGTCAATGTATATATTTGCAGATGCAGTAAAGGCGAATTCACAAAGCCACACTGGTTTCAATTCATTTTAATCCAAGTGTGCAACATTTACACCTCAAAAGCTGTACAATGCTATTTTTATTCTCCCAGCATAGGAACGGAAAACAGCTGGTTGTAGCTCGAGCACAATGGAAAAAAAAAAAAAGAATATGGAGATTTTGTAATGAATGTGGCATTATTGGCCTCTCTCTCTCTGTGTATATATATATATATATACACAGTGGGGCAAAAAAGTATTTAGTCAGCCACCGATTGTGCAAGTTCCCCCACCTAAAATGATGACAGAGGTCAGTAATTTGCACCAGAGGTACACTTCAACTGTGAGAGACAGAATGTGAAAAAAAAAAATCCATGAATCCACATGGTAGGATTTGTAAAGAATTTATTCGTAAATCAGGGTGGAAAATAAGTATTTGGTCAATAACAAAAATACAACTCAATACTTTGTAACATAACCTTTGTTGGCAATAACAGAGGTCAAACGTCTACTATAGGTCTTTACCAGGTTTGCACACACAGTAGCTGGTATTTTGGCCCATTCCTCCATGCAGATCTTCTCGAGAGCAGTGATGTTTTGGGGCTGTCGCCGAGCAACACGGACTTTCAACTCCCGCCACAGATTTTCTATAGGGTTGAGGTCTGGAGACTGGCTAGGCCACTCCAGGACTTTCAAATGCTTCTTACAGAGCCACTCCTTTGTTGCCCGGGCGGTGTGTTTTGGATCATTGTCATGTTGGAAGACCCAGCCTCGTTTCATCTTCAAAGTTCTCACTGATGGAAGGAGGTTTTGGCTCAAAATCTCACGATACATGGCCCCATTCATTCTGTCCTTAACACGGATCAGTCGTCCTGTCCCCTTGGCAGAAAAACAGCCCCATAGCATGATGTTTCCACCCCCATGCTTCACAGTAGGTATGGTGTTCTTGGGATGCAACTCAGTATTCTTCTTCCTCCAAACACGACGAGTTGAGTTTATACCAAAAAGTTCTACTTTGGTTTCATCTGACCACATGACATTCTCCCAATCCTCTGCTGTATCATCCATGTGCTCTCTGGCAAACTTCAGACGGGCCTGGACATGCACTGGCTTCAGCAGCGGAACACGTCTGGCACTGCGGGATTTGATTCCCTGCCGTTGTAGTGTGTTACTGATGGGGACCTTTGTTACTTTGGTCCCAGCTCTCTGCAGGTCATTCACCAGGTCCCCCCGTGTGGTTCTGGGATCTTTGCTCACCGTTCTCATGATCATTTTGACCCCACGGGATGAGATCTTGCGTGGAGCCCCAGATCGAGGGAGATTATCAGTGGTCTTGTATGTCTTCCATTTTCTGATGATTGCTCCCACAGTTGATTTTTTCACACCAAGCTGCTTGCCTATTGTAGATTCACTCTTCCCAGTCTGGTGCAGGTCTACAATACTTTTCCTGGTGTCCTTCGAAAGCTCTTTGGTCTTGGCCATGGCGGAGTTTGGAGTCTGACTGTTTGAGGCTGTGGACAGGTGTCTTTTATACAGATGATGAGTTCAAACAGGTGCCATTCATACAGGTAACGAGTGGGGGACAGAAAAGCTTCTTACAGAAGACGTTACAGGTCTGTGAGAGCCAGAGATTTTCCTTGTTTGAGGTGACCAAATACTTATTTTCCACCCTAATTTACGAATAAATTCTTTACAAATCCTACCATGTGGATTCATGGATATTTTTTTTTCACATTCTGTCTCTCACAGTTGAAGTGTACCTCTGGTGCAAATTACTGACCTCTGTCATCATTTTAGGTGGGGGAACTTGCACAATCGGTGGCTGACTAAATACTTTTTTGCCCCACTGTATATTTCTCCTCCAGTTTTGTGCTTTTTTGGCGTTTCTTTGGAGAAAATCAACAACTATGCAATAAATGAACCAAAATCGGTTTTGCAGTTAAAAAAGTTAATATGAGGCTCATGTTCATTCAAGTGGTTCAAAATCTCTTAATTCCTTAAGGGATTTGCTTACTGTTAAGTGTTCCTTTGAGGAACACTGACTGAAGCTGGGCTAACATTTATGCTATGAGTACTCCTGCATTCAATATTCAGTATTTAAAGAATCCATACAGAGTTGTTTTTTCACTTGCCTTTAGAGGGTAAGATTTTTGCTTAACTAGGATTCAATAAGGTAATTAAAAAATAATGTGAATATTTTTTGAGTGTTGTTTATTATTTCATCATATGATATTGAATTGTAGGGAATGGAATGGTTATGTTCCCTGATTGATTTGTAATCCAGCACGAAATTAGTCCAAACAAAAAATGCACAGTGTTCAAAACATCGAAGCTTTATAACCAGGGGAATGCTGAATACCATTTTTCTAGAAGAGAGCGTGTTTATTGGTCCTGTATGTATACATATAATACATATTTATATGTATTACCTGTCCTTCCAATATTTTACTCATGCTTAAATTGCTACCAGTTGTTAAATTGCCAAAGGTGATGCATCTAATTTGGAAATACTAAATATAATAGGTCATCATTTTAATAGGCCTCTGTTTACACACAGAAACTAGTGCTGGGTTTGGTGGGTCTCAGCTGGAGATTCGGTCTCCGGAGGACTCCTCTGCAAACACAAAGCAGTCAATTAAGATTCAACTTCAGATGCATGAGATGACTAGTCAGCTCTGGCAATAATGTCAAAGCGTTATTGATCATTAGCAATGCAGTAGTATGACGTCTTTAATGGGATAAAAACGCCTCATGGATTATGTCAATGTAAAATTGGTCATCGTCTCATCCTCTAGGTTTATGCTTTTTTACATTTAAGGTTTTCTTTATTAAATTCAATTTTTCTTGATTTTTTGCTTTGTGCATAAGGAATTAAAAATATATTACAGCATGTTCTGGATTTAAGGAATTCAAGTTTCAATATTTCATGTATTTTTCTTACTTTTTCATTTGGGATTGAAAAACTTTCTGTATGGAAAGCAAAACATGAGAAAAATATGCTCTAATAAATGGGATGTAGGACGAACTCTTTATTTTCCTAAATTTGAACTGCAAACCTGGATATTTGATCCAATAATGGGAGACATTGTATTTACAGTATGTGGCGTGTCTGACAGATTAGGGGTTTTGGGCAAGATGAGGCAATTATAGAGCGCTTATAAAGTGAAACAGTTCTTTATCCTCAAGGGAAACTCAGCTGGCACAACCCAGCTCTGGGATTTACATTCTATAAAAACACAATTAATGATGAATCCAAAGGTTATGCATAACAGGTATTTTCTAATGTTACAGATAATATAACGTGACAAAACTAACATCCAATTAAATGTCAAGAGAACATGACTCAGATTAGACTGAAGCACACACAGCTAAAATAACTCACTACTGCGAGCCTCAAGTCAGTCATCAGTGTAACATTACATGTGCATGGGCTTCCAGTGTCAGTGTTAAAGTTCTGTGTTTACTTTTGCCATACACTTCTCTGTTTTTTGTCCTATTTTCTTTTTAAATCAGGATTCAGTTGGTTGTTGGAGGACAGCACTAAAATCTTAGAATGTACTTTTTTATTAATTCATCATTTAAATTCAGAGAAAGCTCTTTGAAAGTCTATTGCATTGTTTAAATAATTACAACAGTTACCCAACTTTTATACAGAGGTATTTCTTAAAATTGAAATAAATTACGAGTGCTTTTGGACGTGTACCTTTAATCCATGTAGTGTCAGGCTGTACCAAAAAGTTCTCCCAGAGAAAAAAAAAACTACATTAGCAACAAATTGAACTTTGAGCCACAGGATAGATAATGTGCAGCAGTCAATAGGCTATTATACGACTCTAAGATAAGGTTAATGCCCCAGAGAGCTCAGAAAGCAGGCCCTCTGTGTGTGCCTCGCAAAAGGTCAAACATATTCACCATCTCCTCTCTCAAATGTTATTCATCCACTGGGCACCCCCACAGGTTTGATGGGACTTGGCTCTGTGGCCACGATTTGCCTTACATAAGCTTTTGAAATAGATTTAGCTGCTGCTTCGACTGTAAGAACGCCCAGGGGAGGATGTGTGGGTATAAACACTTGAACACTCTCCCACCGCATTCAGTGCTCCTTTTCAGTCTATAAGAAATGAGCGTAGTCGCCACAAGAAGGGCTGAATACACTCTTCAAAGCCCAATAAATGGTCTCACACTACAGAGGAGGAAAAAAAGCTCATAGATGTGCTGAATAGGTCTGAAGTATATACAAAGAAAGGCTGTCACAACAAGAAATACTCTCTTCTTGTAGTCAACCAAAGTCTTCCATTACAGTGGAGTCCTAACTGGAGCAAAGCACATGTCTGCAGAGGGGGAGATTGCTGTCACCAAATTTCCCCTAGTTAAAATAATACCAGGGAAACAGCAAGAAGCAAATACCACTACAGCTTTTGATGTCTGTGGAATCTGAAGTATGCAGGAAATACTGTTACCAGGAACCTCAAGTGAGAGGTGAGAGATTAGATGTCTTTCTTTGGAGTTCACTGTTCCCCTTTGTCAACACTGGAGAAACCCATAATTGACTTTTAAATGGCATGCACAGAATGTGTTAGTCAAACAGCCTGAGTGCAAATGCCACAGAAACAGCAGAGTTACGATTGTGATAATATATAAAACTCGTCAGTCTTAGTATTGTGACTGTTTCTTATCTCAAAGTCAAATGTGCTGAAACTGCAGATAGGGTGACAGATTAAATTAAAAAAAAAAACATAAATACCCCCCCCCAAAAAAAAAAAAAAAAATTTAAAAAAAAAATAGATTTTTAATTTTTTTGTTTTCAAATAAGTTTAATTTTAGTTTGACTCCTTGCACTGGATTGGACTTAAAATGCATATAAAATAGTTGTTTAGTCTTACTGATCATTCAAGGTGCTTTAGATTAGAAGTCACATTTACATTCATACAGTTCTTTAGTCTTTAGCCAATTTAGAAGACACTTTTAGCCTAACATACATGATTTTGAACTGTGAGATGAAACCGGATTGCCCAGAAGAAACAAACAAACACACACACACACACACACACACACACACACACACACACACACACACACACACACACACACACACACACACACACACACACACACACACACACACACAGAAAATGCAAATGGCACACAAGGGCTTCCTTTGGGGTTCGAAACCAGATCCTTCTTGCAGTATGCTAACCACTTCATCCCCATGCCATCCGTTTTTCTGGTCTAGTTTTAGTTTTACTTCAACAGTTTATTTCAACACTTCAATTCAATTCAGTTTTATTTATACAGTGCCACATGACAACAACAGTTGCCTCAAGGCGCTTTATGTTGCAGGGTAGACCCTACAATAATCCATACAGACGTGATACTTAGTGTTTTCTGCTGGAAGAAGAAGGATGATGAAGACGAAATCACGAAAATGTGATTTAAAGAAATCTACCATGCTGTTTAAGGGAACAATGTTTGATACACTCAAATATGCAATAATTACTGTGGCTTTGTTTGGTCTGAGTGCCTTGGCAGTGATCCTTGAAAAGGATGTGCCCCCCCCCCCCCGACCCCCCTAGCATGGTGTGCCTAATTTTCCCTCTTGTGCATCAAATAAATAATAATTCAGTAAAAATGTTTTAGCACCTGGTGTTAGGCACATGGATGTGTTTCTCCAAATATGGTGCTTCATTATGTGGAAGAGGCACTTCCATCTGCAGCATTTAGAAGTTTTAGTTGGTCAGAGTTCAGACATTTCAAACTCTGTTATAAAACACTAATGTGCGTTTCCTGCCGTAGCTGTAGTTAAATTTAGAGCCATGAAAATAGAGTTTTCGGAGGTGAGGAACCTGGCAAAGATGTTCCTGCTGGACGTAACCAATGATGATTCATGGACTCTCTTAAAGATAATAGGAACGAGTCACCATCATGAACAGAATGTTAGAAGTTATTTTCACTTTTTGAAGTTTAGAATATAGCAAACCATCAGAACATATAAAGAATTGTTTGGGCAACTAAAGCCCCCTCTTGGGTCTTACTTCAGAGTCCACTCGTTTTTATTAATTTTAACGTAATCTGTTTTTTTTACTTGTTTTTTCACTTTTGCTTTCATTTGTGGGTTAGGTTTAGGCACCTAAAAGCAAATGGTCAAGTTCCCTAACAGCAATAGTAAGTTAGGTTAAGTTATTAGTGGCTTTTTCCTAGGCTTAACCCTCCACAGTGAAAACGGACTCTTATCTAGTATGTTTAACTTGTATAGTTGCTTTGTGTCGGCCAGATATAAACAGATATATTCACATTGCCATCCCACAAGCTGAAAATATGCAAACATTGTTTTTATTAAATGTTTACAACAAAAAACTTTTGACTGAGATGCCTCTAGGTTCAACAGACGGTAAGCGACACATACATCAGTGTCAGCTTCATCTTTAAAATACAAGTTGTTTTCACTGTTAAAAATTTTGTAGCTATTCAGAAGCTCTAAAGAATAAAAAATTATCCTGCAGAGCTGTTGTGTTGAAGCACTTTGAGGCAGCTGTACTAAATTGGTACTATATTGAATTGAATTAAACTGAACTGAATTGACTTAATGCTTTTAATCAGAAGCGTGATGCAGTGAGTCCCTTCCCAACAGAGCAGAGAGAAAAAAGGCACTATAAATATGCCTATTGTTGCACAGTTTCTTCAGTAGCTTACTTTCACTTCACTCTGTGATAGATTTATGGGGCTGTTATAAACGTGGAAATTATTCAGCTTCTGAGATATAATGGCAGAGAGAGTGTGAGAGAGACAGAGAAATGATTTAAATATAATCTCAGGGTCCTCTACTTGACCTCATTGTTTTCGCAACATCTCAACCGCATCTTAAAAGCCTAAAGCTCTTGCCAGAAGTAGTATAACCAACTGTAAAGGAGTTTTACATTGACCGTAACACCCAGTGAACCTCCTCAGCACTTCAGAGGTTTATATCTGCATGTTTTTGTAAGTTAAACTTCCTCTGATTTAACCTTTTTAACCTAAATTGGTCTCTGTTACAGTAGGACAAAAGCTGTACTCCTGGCTGCTGGGAACTAAGCAGTAGTTCTAGAAGTTGATCCTGATTGTTGTGCTAGTTGTCACATTTGTGAACATTTACTTTTCAAACCTATTTCTGCATGAAAAAACAAACATGCATAAACATCAAACAGCACCACCACACATCACTGAAAAGTCTCCCTCTTTTAGCTAACTAGCTGGTACGGGTTGCTAAACCTGCTATTTTCTTCTGACTGGCTGTAAATTGGTTGGTGTTCACACCTCCTCAAGTATGTAGTCAAGATAGTGGCTAACTTTTAGAGTGTGAGAGCAGCCTATCACTACATTAGCATAGTCAGTACAAGTGTGAGAGAATCATTACAGCAGTATCTTTGCTAATACTGTGTCAACAAGGAGTCTTAGCCCAAAAATGTTGCACAAAATATGCACAGCACAGAAAGTCCCTTGGTTCCCACAGGATTCTGCACTATGAATTTTCAGTCAAATTTAAAGCCATGTATCTTCACTCATCCCATTTGCAAACATATGGAATGCTAACAATGCTAAAATATTTAGTATTTAGCAGGCATAGTCAACAATGGTCACTATTTTAGTTTAGTTTGATTAAAACTAGCTACCATGCTTAAGGAAATGCACAGTTTAGGCTGATGAACACTTTAATAGTTGCTGCCTATATCTGTGCTTTAACCAAACTACAAATCGTGTAAAATTTTGCTGATGGTGCTGGTTGAATTCAGTCTTGTCCAAAGCGGCAGGCAAGACAAAATGAATGAGTAGTCAGCACAAGTAAATACCATGTTCAAGTTTTAGCGTGTGCTGGGAGTTAATATAAAGGCATAGCTTACACATTGAGAACATATTATACTTCTTTTGGGTGTGACTTGATGTTACAAATTTCCTTTTAGCTGACATGTTAAGACTCAGTTTATATGGCACACAGGCTTCCGTGGAGGTGATGAAAGATGGTGCTTTCTCAAAACTGTGAATTAACACCCATGTAGTCCTGACACATACTGGAAATTACAAATTAATCACATAAAGTGTTTCCTCTCCTGGCTTTATTCCTCAGCAAACAATTAAGTAAATTAGCAGAAACGCTTTGCATAACGCACATCTGTGTGCTTTGATTAACCTAATATCAGTCAAAACACATTGCCTGATTGCTGCTCTGATTTACTCACAGCCCTGGGAGCACTGGGAAATCTGTGAGAGAAGAGCTCGGCTTTGTTTAAAAACAATGTTGGATATAAGTTGCCCTATTAAATTGAAATAATTATATATACATATATATATATATATATATATATATATATATATATATCACATAGGTTTTTTTCAGCCCATCTTTTTTCCCTTGTTATTGGAACAATTATGATGTACAAATAATCTACAAATGGAATAAAAAAATATTTTCAGCTCTCCACTTATCTTTTATACACTTACCCTTTTTTGATATGACTGTTTGGAACTTTTAAGCAGATTTACAAGAGATGAGACTCATAATGGGTGGTCCATAAAATCAAATAAAAATAAAACCACACATCCATACAAGTTAACAAAAAAGTAACACACTGCGTCATCACGTGCTACCAGAACAGATCATTGTGCTTTGACTATCTGGTACTTAATGACACCATAGGCTGTATGTAAAAGATAGACATAGCTTCCAGTTATTAAAAGTGAAATGAACGCAGACACTTCTTAAGTCTGCATTCATTCTAATAGCCATAAGAGGGCGCCATCTGTGGTTTTAAAAATAAGTTGCCTAGAATTTGGTATATAGGTCCTCTGGGATCTTGACCTAGGTAAACACTTAGAGCATGATCATACCAGCCCTTTGGATGTCCTCCTTCAACACGTACATGACTATTCTTTGCGGTATTCCACTTTCCTTTCTTCCTGGCAGCTCTTTACCAGGCATAGACCTTACATTTAAAGTCCTTACTCTCATCTCCACACTCCTATCTTTCCTTCACTACCACTGCCTCCTAACATGCGCTCCCGTTCCTCTTCCTTTGTCTTAATTAAACAGGAGCTCAGTACTCTCCACCAGCATCCTCCTGGCCAGCACCATCAAAGGTAGTCGTTGTTAACCCCGGCCCATACTTGGCCAAGATTTTATGCCAGCTGCCCTTCCTTACTCATCACTCTTCATTTATTTGAGCACACTGGCTTGTGGCCTCCTCGTGACTGGGTTGAAATCTGGAGTTATAAAATAATGGTCATTAAGAAAATCTTTATCTTAATAAACACAGCCGTACTGAAAGCTTGTATTTTTTATACTGCAGTTCATTAGTCTGCAGTGCCTCATTTTATCTTACTTTATTAAATTTTAAAAACCTTTAGGAGTTAATTTTGTCACAAGATCCTGTAAGATTTACACGGTAACACTGATAAAAATTTTTTCTAGTTTTGTCTTGTTATAAATTCATATGTTTGACTTACACAGTGTAAAACATGACTTCAACGAGCTATGGCCTAATAAAGCCTGTAAAGCGGCTTTCTTTGTTTAATAATGATTTGACAACCCCAGACGAAGAAGTCACAACACCAGAAAAGCAACTTCAGACACACCCAGCTGCGCTTTATTAATGCACATTAAAGCTGCAGGTCAAGAATGAAGTAAGAAGTGATTTAATGCATGGACAGCTTCAAGTTAACGCTGAAAGAAATGTGCAGTTGTGCGTACCTGAATGTGGCACTGAAGCTTAATCGAACACCTGCGTGAATCATTTAATCCTTAATATGGAGCTGAAATATGTTTTATATGTTGCTGGTGTTTAGATACATTTTAGCAGAACGGGACTTTCACTGTGTTAGATGTCAAAAAGTGAAGTTTCTTTGATATTTTTATATTTCCTGGTTGCTTGCCAGTGTCCTAAAATTGGCAAGGCTCAAAACAACAACAACAAAAAAAAGAATAACTTTTCCATAGGGAAGAAAATGTAATTGTCTCAGACCTTGAACCACTTTCCAGAAAACAAACGTATGCAGTTGGACTAACATCTCTGGACAATGCAAAAGGGATGGAAACATATGCTCTAATATGACCAGTCTGGCTGAGTGCTCACAGTCTTTGAGTCACAGCTCTTCTCAGCAACAAATTACAAGTTTTCAGAGTATGAAGCCAACACCCACTGACTGCAGTTGTGTGCACATTACATTGATCAGTCAGTCTATCCACAATGGTGCAAAGAGACTTTATGATAACCACTTTGAGCAGTTTGAAACTAGAATGGTATTTGTGCTTTACAGTACTGTGATAAAGTACTTTCACAAAGTTACCTATACCTGTCACATTTAAATGCTTCAGATCATCAAACAAATATTAGAAATAAATACAAATTGGAGTTTTTAAATAAAGACATCACTCATTAATTTGTTAAATCATTAATTAACTGTGATAAATGACAATTTGTAGAAACCATTATCCACAAATGGAAAGGAGTGGCCAGTCTACCAAAATCGCTCTAAGAGCACATTGTTGACTCATCCAGGAGGTCATAAAAGAACCCAGAACAATGTCTGAGACCTTAATGCCTCAGTTTAGGTCAGTGTTCATGATTCAACGACAGTAAAGAGACTGGGCAAAAATGGCATCCATGGGAGAGTTCCAAGGTGAAAACCACTGCTGGCCATAAAAAACACAGACTTGTCTTAAAATTGGCAGAAAACGATGATCCCTAGGACTTTTGGGGAAATATTCTGTGGACTGACAAGACAAAAGTTGAATATTTTGAGATGTTTGGCTGTTTGGCTCACATTACATCTCATAAATATCTGCCCCATGCATCTGGTGTATCTGGTGATTAGCATTATTGCCTCACAGCAAGACGGTCTTGAGGGTTCAAATCGAGGCTGGGGCCTTTCTAATGTGGGCTGTCTCCAGGTACTTTGGCTTCCTCCCACAGTCCAAAGACAAACAGTTTTTAGGGTTAAGTAAATTGTCCATAGATGTGAATATCAGTTGAATGGTTATGTCTCTCTGAGTTAGCCCTGCACTGAAAAAAATGTTTTGTTCAATTTACTCAATTTTTTTTATGACAAGTGGTTGCACGAAATAAATTTGTTTGAATCCAGAAATATTTTTTAAGTACACTGAATTTAATTTAAGCGAGTAAAACCAACATATATTTTTTAAGCTACTTTAACTTAACTGTTGTGGATACAACTTAGTCAAATATTATTAGTAATTCCAACTAAGGTCGTGTTAAGTGTACCAGAATAATTTGTTTCCTTTACACTTATGTCCCAAACTTATATTCAAATCAAATTGTTAATTTCTCTCTATTTCAATTAAGTTAAGTTTACTTAAAAAAAAAAAAAAAAAATGCTTACCCTGATTTGTAGTTTTTAAAAACGTCAATAATGAAAACTACAAAATTCTTTCACATCATTTATTAATGCAAAATTTGTTGCAAACAGAATAAGAATCCACATCTCTAGGGGAAATTGCTGCAATTTGTATAATACAAATTACAAAACTTTTTCCTATGAACTAGTAGCTTTAAAAAGCTCTATTCAAACAAAACAGAAACAACAGACAAGAGAAATGTTAACCAATGTTTCTCTTCCTCTAAAAAAGAAAAAACTGCTTACATAAAAGAATAAAACACTGCCAGCAGTATAAAGTATCACAATTAGAAACTGATGCATCCACAAACTAACCAGTTTCAGACTTTGTGTTCTGCGATCCACATTTAGAAATTGCATTTTAATAAGGTAATTAGACTTAAAACTAAACTTGTGTTTTCCTTACTGCTTATTAACCACTGTCTTTTCATTCTAGTCCTTCCCTCCTATTCACAAGAGCACCAGTCATTGGTAATTTATATAACAGCATTCTCTTGATGTGTGGTTTTAGAAATCTTCCTATCCAGTAGCAATTTTGTTCTTCAGCCCAAGGACTTTGGGGGAGAGCTTTTCACCATCCAATCCCATCAACACTTTCTAAATGGATTCATAATAGTCCTTCAATTCCTTGGGGAAGGCTAGGTTTAGTGCATAGATTACTCCAAGCATCAATGCACAAGCTTGGGCCAGAGATCCAATGTTGTCCATGACTATCTCCCCTTTAACAAATATTCCAATGTCATCATAATGTCCATTTTGTCCATCCTCCTTGTTGATGACATAAATGCCCATGGTGTGCTTCTTCAGGTCTCTCTGGATATCATCTCCTTCAATGTCCTAAACATTTAATAAAAAGGTAAAAGAAAAAATAATTAACTCTACAATTAAATTCCAATCTAGTCGTTTGTGTGTCTATCTAAAAAGTGTGTGTGTGTGTGTGTGTGACTTGCTTACAATGACTTAAATGACTTACCAAGTACTCCCGAATAAGGCTTCCGTCCTCTTCACCAAGGTAGAGGCAAAGTGCCCTGAGAACTGCTTCCCTTTTCACTTTAACATTACTTTCAGCCTGTTTAAAGAGAGTTGCTGATTAAACCAATTTGGAAAAAAGAACAATGTCTGACATTCGCAATAAGTAAGTTTTATCATATGTCAGTTCAAACATAGTAAATAAAATTTATATATGAAATTTCAAAATTTAGATTGCTTGGCTGGTCACCTAAAACGGCTTATTTGACTCACCAGTGACCTGCCACTTAAGACAAAAGAAATCCAAATAGAATTTGCAATATTCAGATTTACCTCTTGCATGATCTGCAAGTGGTGGGCAAGTTTCTGCCCAGAAACACCGCCCTTCTTCTGGAAAACTGCCATCAGCCGAGGTGTAATTCTGTCTAACTGTGCCGCGAAGGTCGTCTCCAGTTGAAGTGTTGTAATACACTGGAATTCAGCATTTACCTGTATCACACACACACCACACACACAGAAAAAAAGAAGACTGGTGCTTAATCATTGGTATGATTATTTTGTTATTTCTTCATTAAATGCTACAATCCAATTGCCATCACTACATAAAGCATGATTAGCATATGGGTTAGTATACAGTGCATGAAGGATGTTACTACTGTTAATCAAAGAAGAAATGAATGGCATCAGTCCATTTAACGGGTTTAAAGGGTTTTAAAAAGCAGATATTTGTCTGTTTCAGGTGGTTGGCAACACATTTTCCTGTGCTCTTTGTCCACTGGTGGGAGTGTCTCACCTGTGAGGTCAGCGGGGCAGAACTCTGCCGTCAGCAACAGAGAGCAGAGAAAATTTAGAGGTGCAACTAAAAACATGCTTGCCATGTAAGCCCCAAACATCTCTGAAATTGCTCTGCAAACTTCAGAGTACTTGTACTTCAGAAGTCCTGTAAAGTCCGTAAAGACTCATGTATGCACACAAACCACATTTTTTTTTGCAATCTGATCCTCTTTCTCTTGGCTGTTTCCTACAGGGATCACCACAGTGAATGAGCCACCTCCATCTAACCCTATGCTCTGCATCCTCTTAACTCACAAGAACTAAATTCCTGTTTTTCATTTCACTTTCGCAAGTTTTTTTTTCCTTTTGTCCTGAATAAAAGAAATTTAATCATATATATTAATTGATATTAATTAATATCAATATTAATAATCACAAGAACCCTTAAGATGAGATAGATAAACTTGTCCCTGCAATACTGTCATGGTCCTGGGTCGAGCGACCCAGTGTTTGAGTTTTATGCATCTTTTGTATTCATTTGTGCCTAGCTTAGTTCACCTAGTTAATTTCTAGATTGCAGTTTAGTCTTGTTCCTTAACTGTTTATGTCATCTCCCCTTGTACTAAGTCTCCCTGGTTCATGCGTCATGTCTGCGTGGTTATGTTTAGTTCATGTCATGTCTAATCTCCATGTTTCCTGTTTTACTTTGAAAGTCTGTATTCAATGTCTGTGTATTTAGTTTCACTTCTCCTGTCCTGTCGTTAGGTTCATGTGTGTCAGCTGTGCTCCCATGTGTGGCCACTTCCCCTGATTATCCCTCATGTGTATTTAGTCTGTGTTTCATACAGTCTGTGTCGTGTCGTCTGTGTTCCCACCCTCCATGTTGTCACAGCCAGTCTTTTGTATTCATAGTTATGGTTTCCTGTGTCTTCATAGTTTATCCTGGTATCACTTTCCCAGTTTAGTTATAGTTTAGTTTTGTCACTGCGCTTCTGCCTTGTTTGCACTCCTTGTCATCAGCCACAATAAAGGCTCGCTTTTCGTTTGAACTCAGTTTCGTGTCCATGCCTGTGTCTGCACCCGAGTCCTCCACACGGTCTGCCACAGCGGACCGTGACAAATACTGTCGTGATAAATATGTAAGGAATTTGCATGTACTTACCAAAATAACACCATCTTCTTGAATAAACAGTAACACATAAGGGGAAGAAAATCTGCCAGAAAAGGAAGACAAATAAAAAAAAATAAACTTTAGAAAGACAAACAATTACCGTTTCCAAGCCATTAGTGCATTACTTCATGATACTCCCTTGTAACAAAACAAATCTTACTTGTGCCTCTGTGCAAACTACAGATGGCACGATACCACTTTTTTATGTCCGATACCGATATCATAAATTTGATTATCTGCCGATGCCGATATGAATCCGATATAGTGTATTTTATAATAAATAAAACTATTTTTATAAATATTTTGCTGCATTTTGTATAAGTTCATACTCAGTTTTAAAAACAAACATTAAAGCTATTCTGTTATACCTGTATGCAAAAAATACACTGCACCCAAAATATTTTATACTTCAGCATTACTGATCAACCTAAAAAACTTACACCATCCTCCTTATTCAGGTATTCTAAACAGTACATAGAAATATTAAACAACCTAACTAATAGGACTGCCAACTCCCAGCAAAAATATTAGGAAACCAGCCCGCACCCTCTGCCTGATAATGCTTAATTGACGTAATCTACTTTAATGCACAGAAATCAATTATTTTTCTATAATAATTAGATTCAACATTTTTCTTCAATACAGTTGCAGACAGCCCAGATGGTACCTTCCCAAAGGAAAAAGTGCTATATGTACTACTATTACTAGGGTATATATTAGACTTAATATTTACTACATACAATAATGGATCTCTATTTAACCAGATCACCACTTTGGTGTTAAGATTTAGAATAATTATTTATTAAAAGCTAGACATTTTAAATGAGAATAAGAAAGAAAATTATGTCTTTGTGTCTCCCTTTCCCTGTTAATGCCCTACCTGCCCCCTGGCAAAACTTTGCTAGATCCGCCCCTGCACAGTTACCAGATGTCAGCTACATAGAAAAGGATCCTGGTGTTATTTGTCTCTCAGAAACAGTTCATAACTTCCCTTCAACTCATTCATGTGACCTAAAATGTAAACCTGTTTCTCCATCACCTGTTCAGCTCTAATGATTCAGTAAAAACTTCTCCTGGTTTCACCTTCACGTTTCCACATAACCAAACCGATATCATGACCAGCAGCTATTACAGCTTTGCCTTCAGAAAACATAAGCGGATACTAGAAGTAATATTAAAAAAAAATTCTAGCAACAGCTTATCAAGCTTAAACGTGCTGCTGTTGTTTATCTGCCGTTTTCCTCTTTCTAGCGCAAACTGGGTGAATAACAAATGAGAGAGACTAGCGACAGAAAAGCTGATCACCTGATAATTGATCAGTTTCATGATTGAAGTAGCAACAGGAGAGGGAGGGGGGAGAATGAGAGAAGAAGTTTTAGCTCAGCATGAAGACACCGAATAACTCCAGCTTTGTGTCTTTTTTCATTCTAGCTGAAGTATAAAACAAATCGCTTCCTTTCCCCCTCAATACAAAACTCCGACAGCCAGTCCAGCTGTGGCTCCATACATCGGTTGTTAAGCTCAACATGGAAATACTATGCAAACATAAAGAGATGAACTTACACACTTGCTTTACTTCTCTGTGTTAGTTTTCTCTGAGATTAAATGCAGCGGTTTGGAAGCACGTAGCGAGGCTTCAAATGCTAAACCAGGCCGCTGACAGGTCTCGCACTCAACAGCTCTATCACGTGAAGCAAATTCTTTTCTGAGTTAATTTCAGTCCTGACAAACATCACTCTCAGTCTCACATTTTTGCCAACCACTGAGTTATTCTCCTCCACAGTTTACAACCATTATTTGTTTCTGCACAAAAGACGTTGTGCAACGCCAATCCTACTTATTTATTTCCTACTGCACCCCTGACTGTGCAGGTGCGTTCAGAAGCCCCCTCCCCCGCCCGACTATTCCTTAATGCCAATGTTGTGGCGGGAGGGACGATTTCTCAATTTAAAACTGCAGGCGACTGTACAGTGAACTTTACAGCTAACTACAGAGAAATTGCCTCGTTCCATAATTTGTTAGTACAAAGTGTGCCACCAGAACTAAGCTAAAAACATATGACATTTTAACGCATCAATACAATTACTCTTTTAATACAGCAGTAGCTAATAGAGCACATAGCTAGCTTAAGTCAAATCACGACAAAGTTCAGAGGTGTACAACTACTTAGACTTCTTTCTCCATGTGCACACATCTTAAAGAGTCAACATGCTTTGACTGAGGTAAAAAAATAAAACAAAAACGACCGTAAAAGGTTTACTTACCGAAGCTAGACCACCTTTACACGAAGTTGTGTGATTAACTTGAGCCCGCTTGCAGCACACAGCGTCCGCTTTTTCAGTCCGCCCCAAAATGGTGGCCTGTCCTAACGCATGCGCAAAATGGCCCAGCAGGATGCTATGAATAACATACTTAAGCATTTTGAGCTACATTTAATTAACTAAAATTAATTGGATTATAACGCAGGGAATGTATTCTGGAGTTACTCGAATTATATATGTAGACAGGAATTACTCATTTGAATTGAAAAGATATACCAAAATATAATATGCTATATCTAAAAGGTAGGGGTGCAACGATACACAAAATTCACGGTTCGGTTCGATACTTTGGTGTCACGGTTCGATATTTTTTCGATACAAAAAAAATGTTCATGCCTTTTTAATTTGTCATTTATTAAAATTATAAATATATATTTTAACTCAAAAGTACAGTTTTTAAATTTAACCCTAACCCTTGTGCGTGTTTTTCATTTTGACAGCGAATGCGCACCTGCTGACCACTTATGTGCACCCCTGGTTATATAGTTCGTCATATTGCAGCCACAGAAATTCTTTTGTCCATGAAACCATAAAGCTGCACTTTCTTTTTGCCTTATACTCTGATTTGTCATAACTTCTCCATTTTGTGGTAAGCTTTTCTTTGGCTGTCACTTCTTCACCCTGACCTGTCTTATTTGGCTCAGCAGAACTAAAATATATATCTGTCTGTGAAGGTTCTCAGTCATCCAGGTCATCATAGTCAAATATAAATCCTGTTGCTTGTACTCACATAAGCTCAGCGATTCTCTGCGCGATCAACCTCTCACATGTTTAAGCTGCGGGAGATTTCACTTGTCATGTTTGCATAGTAAGCTAACAATTAATAAGACGATGTCAGAGGAATTGGTGCACAAATTATCATCACTCACAGATCAGTGCTGTCGCTCTCTATACACAGTTCGCGTGATTGCAAAGTGAAAGCAAAAAAACAAGCGCAAATTCAAACGCGATTTCAATATGTCACATATTGACAGTGGCTCACCGATGCCAATGACATAATTACCCAGCTACATTTCCGAAAGAATGCAAAAGCACTGACATATGTTTTTCCTTCCTACAATAGCCCGACGGGCAGGGCAGAGATAGATTTTGGTACCCCGACTGAAAAAAATCGCTAGCTCCAGGACGTCGGGCTAGCGATATTGCGAGCCCTGTATCTGATTGAGGAATCACTCATCTTTGGAAAAGAGAGTTTATTACAGAGAAATGTCTCTTTCCAAAATAAAAGCTATACTATCCGCTTCTTCTGGGCTATATTCTCAGCAGCATATTAAACAGCTGTCTAAATGACTCGGCTAAAGTTAGTAGCATGCTTGCTTGTTTTTTTTCTGCTTCCACTTGTCTTTGCACTAGGATGATGTCGGCATAAATGTGCAGTCATATTCGTTGTGTTCCCACTAGTGCTTTCAGGTTAATCTCGTTGAAATGACGTTAACGCCACAACACGGCAAATCTCCGTTAACGAGCTACCGCCGATCGCCTGTGCATGGGGCTAGACGGCCAACACGTTAACGAGCTAACTGCGCTAACACACTAGTTCCCACCCATGTAATTGAGCATTGCATGGCACAACATACTGTTTTACTTTAGTCCATGACTGCTTACCTTCAGGGTCATACGTCACATGAAAACCAAAATAATTCCAAACGCCAGATCTGAATGAGGGTGGGGGAGGTCCATGTTGTAAGGAGAGCTTAACTTCTGTCTCGCTAGCTTGCCCTGCGCTCTTCCTTCTGACGATGCTGTCTGTGTTGAGCGCTCAGTGAATCTGCGTTCGACTACTCCGCCTAGGCTGCACTGTCGACCCTAGGCGGAGTAGTCGAACGCAGATTCACTGAGCGCTCAACACAGACAGCATCGTCAGAAGGAAAGTTGATAAAATAAATTACAAATTTTGTATTGTTCGATACATATGCGTACCGAACCGAAAGCACTGTATCGAACGGTTCAATATCGATACGAATATCGTTGCACCCCTACTAAAAGGAGCCAATATCACTTTTTTCAGTGTGTAACAGACTGACGAGCTGTTCAGGGTGTGCCAGACCTCTCTGCGTATGGCAGCTGTGATAGGCTCAAGCTAAAGAAAGAATGAATAGATGAACATCTGGTGTAAAACTAAAACAGCATTTCATAAAAAGAATATCACACTGAGAGTCAAGCATAGATGTGGTGTTATGGAGTAGGGCTGCTTTCCTGTTTCAGGATCTGGATAACTTGCTGCAACTGATGTTTGGCCACCAATGCATGCCCTGAAGCCCCATCCCACTGGCGTTATGGATCTGAAACACACCAGTACCTGGCATTGGAGTGGCCTAGTCAAAACATGGTCTGAAATCCAGTTGAGAAGCTTTAGCTCCAATGTGGTTGATTTGAAATGATTCTGAGTCGGCCAAAGCAGAGCAGGTGAAAATTCCTCCAAACCTACGTGAAAGACTCACTGACAGTTGTCACAAATGGGTGATTGCAGTTCTTGCTGCCAAAGGTGTTACAACTAAGGGCCAAGTAGGCTTGTCCTCAATACATTAAATCATTTTAAAAAAATAGAATTTTATGCATTTTATAGTAACTAACAATAATAAATTGGGTTATCATTTTTGTCATTGTATTCAATTATTACTTTTTTTTGATTATTTGAAACATGTAAAAGTGACAAATATGCAAGAAATAAGAAATCAGATAGGGGGAAATAGTTTTTTTTTCACAGCACTGTATGAGGTCTTGGCAAAGACTGAACACTGGCAAAGTTTATAAACCACATTTCAGTTATTTGAGGTGAATTTTGAAGAGATTTGTTTTTCTTTTCACTTCTCCTAACAGCAGTTTTCTCTTGGCTGGCATCGGTAATAAAAAAAAACTTGTCTAACCACCTAAAGGCAAATCAGAAACTTTGAATACGTCCGGACCTGTACACCTGTGAACTGTTCAGGCTAATTCCTCACTGATGTGCAACACATGTTTTTATCTTAAAGTACAAAAGGTTTTCAGTGTTCTTCATAGAGAACACCCATTTCTCACATTCACTCATTATATTTTCTGCCTTTCAGACTCTATCATTTGTAGAGGATGGAATGGAATAAAAGACAAAGCCAAAACTAATTTGTCAGTATAACACTGGGTTAATCTCACCACTTAGTATCAATTTACTCGTACAAGAACTACACGCGCTTTCTCAGGTTGCTAATAAGCTGGAAATAATAAGCTCCTGGATACCATTTTAGCGTGCCAGTCGTGCGTTATGAAGACACACTGCATCGAGCTTTTATATCCTTGAGTAGCACAATCAACAGAGTCATCACAGTGGAGAACCCCGCTCACAGAAGCAATTTTAAAAGTTACAGTTGTGGTCAGAAGTTTACTTAAATGTCACGGTCATTTGGGGCTTTAATGATTTCTCTGAACTCTTCTTTTTATCCAAAGATTTTACAGCATACGTCTTTAATGACTTCTAGTTGTCAGTCTTCTGTTTTTCTAACTTTTCTTTTTTGGCAGACATTATATTCATTTTAAAGGTTTATTTAAAGTTCAACCTTCATAAGTTACAATTGAAAAAGATTTTTGCTTCATTTGTTGTTGTTTTCACTTTTTCTGGGCCTCGATTGGATAAGATTGACAGACAGTTTCAATAATGGTAAATGTAAATGGTCTGTATTTGTATAGCGCTTTACTTAGTCTCAATGGACCCCAAAGTGCTTTACACTACTTTCAGTCATCCACCCATCCACACCCTGGTGATGGCAAGCTCCATTGTTGCCGATTACTTGACGAAGTGCCAACTCTTGAGCTACGATCGCCCCATATTATTACAGAAGTTAAAATTAGTTACAGTTGTAACAGTTGTAGCAGCATTTAAATTATAATATTAATTAAAGTAAAAGTCTTAGAAGTGTCGCACATAAACAATATGACATCTTTTGTCATAGTTTTAACACTGGCTAGATTTCTCCAACTTGTTAGCAAACTGTTAGTCCAAATGTCTCGATGAAGAAATTCAAAATGTAATCTTTTTGAAATATTCCTGAAGCTCTTGTTAGTCTCATAATTAGTTTTAATTGTTTTGCAGCTGTAACTCCACCATTTCCTGGATGCACGGCGTCTGGAGATAAGCGTCAGATTAATTTAATTTTGAAAGCAAAAACCGATCTGTATGCAGATATGTTTCCCTTTTGTTTTGTGCAGCAAGAAATACAGAAAACACAGCTCAGTTAGATTGTGACGATGAGTTGGAACACAATCTTAGTTGTGGGCTCGTTGTGAGTCAGGCCAGGCAAAGGAAGTCAAACACCGTTATACAAGTTTAGTTAATCCTTTGCTCAGTACAGTTAAGCTATATTGGGCACCAAGTCGTGCACTCCAGCTTCTTGATGAAAAGCTCTCATGCAAATCTTAAGGTGTTTAGGCCAAACATTGCTGTGGAAAGCCACAAATCCATTAATTCCCATTGTAGACAGGCTGTGGGAGGCTGAGATCTTTGAGCAGAGTGTGTAAAATGAGGCCTCTGTCTTTTTATGTGCGGTAGAGTTTCTCACCTCTTACTGCCATTCAATAGGATTAGAACTTGAACTGGTCGGCAGTTACTTGTTTGGCCTCCCCCCGTGGAGCTAATTCTCACTCTCCCAAGATGTACGGCCACTCTAGCGCCTCAGGCTGAAATACAATCTTAAGCTCAGCACAGCAAATCACATGGGCTCTCCAGGAAACAATACACCCAGGTAGTGTAAATGGGGAGTGAGTAGATGGGGTGAATGCTCATAAGATAAGGTAACTGATATGGATTGTTATGAGTACATGCAAGGCTTTGACAGTTTCAATATTGAAACAATACATAAACTGTGTGACACAGGTCGTGAAATCGAAGGAGGACAATATCGTAATGGGATTTGTATATCATTAAACAGATTAATAGCTTTCTGCAAGTGGTCCTAGAAAGAACTCCTGACAGGAATCTTAATACAACACAGTGCCAAAGCAAGCAAAAGAAGTGCTTAAGAACCAAAAATTACTTGCTAATCCATTATTTTAGCTTTTTTGTACATTTGTGGAGCAACATCGCTTGAACATGCTAATTCATGATATTGATATGCAAAGAAAAAGAAAATTCAGTACTGACCGTAAGTCACTGTAGTTTGTATCTGATATCTGTTTTTGTCCCATAGATTTCTAATAAGGATTTATTATATAAGTATAGATAAATTCCCAATCAGAAGAGGAGCTCTGCTGCTCTCTGAGATGAGCAGGTCGTGTTTTCATAGTCTGGTATCTTACACCCAGACATCACAGGGAAACAGCACGTAGGGGTTAGCTACAAAAGGGAGAGATAAGTAAGAACAAAGCAAACTATCCCATGGTGTCAAAACAAGACCTCCCATTTCACCCCTATAGACAGTGTGGTTCTTAACAGACACCAGACACTCTTTAGCCTTAGTGAGATTAAGAACAGAGACTTCTTTAGACAAAGCTATCACCTTCTGTGGCACAGGCAGGGCCTGGGGCATGTTGTGGATTTGTTTGCCACTTCACATTCCCGGAACCTTGCATTTTGGAAAATTCAGAGTTTACTCAAAGTAAAGGAAATTGATTCAGAGCTTAGTTTGTTTTTGCAACTACCTGAAATTACACAATTACTTGTGTGTGTTGTGCTTTTAGCTATCTCATTGGTTCTGTGCAGAACAAGTTGGTAGAATAATGCACTTTCAGAATTTGGTATGGTTCTTATAGGCCAACATTCATTTTTGTATTTGTTCATCCACCAAAAGCAACAATCAAATAAATTTATAGATAAATAAATAGAACAATAATAGTGATAACTAAATAAATAATGTGTTTAGTGCTCTTGCTTCAACTACTTTTTTCTGCAGGCAGTTAACCAGTTAACTTCAGTTAACCAGTGCGAACTCTAATGGGTACTCCAAATGTGACTTATTTGCCAGTCCATTATAGAAAAGTATAAATAGGAGACATGACCAGCACCCATGTTTGATTGCTTTCACAAAAGCTCAATGAATGTATATAAAATGTATATTACAGAGCTGGATTTCTATCTTGTTGCGCTTATATCTTGCTTGGAGGCGGCTGCTGAATTTTCATGAAGCATACTCACCCACTTGCTTTACATGTAGAGGTTCTCAGCAATGTATTGGGAATGGGATTTTCATACTGTGGGAATCAGTTCCTAGCGTGGGCACCCTCTTTCGAGATGCACGTTTGATGAGTCAAGCTGCTGATTGGCCAGTCCTCTGGGACAGTCTAAGATAAGATACAGCCTGAAGATAGGTGAGAAAAATACAAACAGGAAGTCAGTGTAATGTGTAAGATTCTGCAACATAATTAGGAGCAAGGATGAATAACAAGATCTACTACACTGGCACGTCATGTTCCACAGAATACAGTGTTTTCAGACTTCACTTGGAGGAAATGGCCTTATTATCTGCGTGGCCTCATCATTTAATGCCAAAGACTCGGAAGATCTGGAAATTTTATTGTAACTTTTAATAATTTATTTTATTCATTTATGTTTGGATTAAATGTGTTCATATACTTCTACAAAACTCTAATACTGGAGTCTAATACTGTTTTGAAATTTGTGTGGAAAATAGATTAGGATGGAGGTAATACAATAAAGTAGGTGTGGTTCATCAAGACGCTAACAAGTCCTTCACACAGGTTTTTGGGTCTTATTTGATAAAACGCAGCATGTCAAATTTTTTATAAATAGCTTTTATAATTTTATGTGACAAGGTTTACACAGTAAATTTTACTTTCTAATCATTATTAATGAATTTAAACAACAACAATATAACCTTTATATTTAAAAAATATCTGTTTTTTAAAAAATATTTCATATAGTTTGCATCCTTGTGTTTTTTGCATAAATGAAACATGAAGAAAAGTGAAAAAATAAGCAATACATTTAGAAACATAAGAAATGAATGTGGGGAGCATAAACCCCTTCTATAATATGATTTATAGAAGTGGTTATATATATATCTATATATACACACACACATATGGGGACACTTTTGAGCTAAACTTACATAGTTTTTAACTGACATAGTCTTGATGTGATCCTTGGGGTCACTGGATTTACCTGCTAACTGGTTATTTTCAGACATTTTTTAAGGACAACGTGCAGCATCTCTTAAAGCTTTTCGGCGTCAGCCTCTTGCCTAAAATGGAATTGGAATGTACAACGGGATAAGAGGGACTATATTAAAACACAAATACCTGTCAGAGCAAGGAACAATGGTGTAAAAATGACTTTTTAATGAGAGGGCAGACCGTGGGTGTGGGTTAGCTACCATAGAAGAACAATGGAGGGTATTTC
The DNA here is from genome assembly GCF_057381845.1 of Rhamphochromis longiceps. Classification (NCBI taxonomy): domain Eukaryota; kingdom Metazoa; phylum Chordata; class Actinopteri; order Cichliformes; family Cichlidae; genus Rhamphochromis; species Rhamphochromis longiceps. Next base: position 23,845,168 of record NC_140563.1, read on the forward strand.
CTGTTGGAATCAAAGCAAGCCTTCTACCACCTTCCTCTGATTACTGAGGGAGTGCATCTGCAGTGTTTGTGCATTTGAAGCTGGCAGTTATCGTGCTTTAATAACATCTAGCGTTGCATAGATGTGCTTCACTCTGACCACAGTAACGTACACTCTATGCACATAATTGGCTGGGCAGTCGTTGCATCCAGATGCTTCCACGTAAGTGCCGGTAGGGGTCATGAACCTATCAGCTCGCTCCCCGCCTCTGTGCGTAAATCAACAGGTGCTCCCTACGTCTGCCCTGACATCATATCCCAAAGCGTAGCATTATTAGGCTGTGCCGAAGCCAAAGAAAGCAGACCAAAAACAATGTGGGAGTGAGATGTTAAAATACATGTGTGGTGGGCTGTCTCAATAGTGCTTTGATTTCATAAGCATTGAGCCACACTTGGACGGCATATGGGGCTCCTCCTTTATTGTGAATGTCTTTTGTAGGCATTTTAGAAAAGCAGCATAAACTTATTACCTGATTACTGCTAAGACTTTGATATGAACTGTCTGCAGTATGGATGTTTGCTTATCCCATGTGTTGCAAAATGAATGCTTTCCCAATTACTGCCAGTCTCTATTATCTGTTTTTTGTTTCCACACTCTTTAAAGCCAGAAGAACACACAGCAGTCAAAAAATGGTACACGTCACAGCCCTGCTGACTTCCTGCGACAGTCCAGACAAACAAGTTTGCAAATATGAACCGAAACTTGATAAAAATTACAGAAGCTTAATCTGAATGAAAATGTAGTCCAATATTAGACTTACAGGATACTAACTATGTTTGCTTTCCACTGGAAAACATCTGCTTTCAGCTGTTAACTTATTCATAAGGGGGCACCACAACATGTAGCTTAGCATGTTTTATTTGGCAGGTTTTTACACCAGAACCAATCAAAAGGAGTTTCTGTCTCCTCCTGGTTTCAAACTGAGGTTTTTTTACTTGTTAGGTGAAAGTACGCCATGAAGTCACATGAATGAATTGAAATGAACAGAATTGCTTATCATTATTATTATTATTATTATTATTATTATTATTATTATTATTATTATTATTATTATCCAAAGGCTTGTTACTATCATTACTACTTTGGCTGTTGTTTGTAAGGCACTTTACTCATAATTTTCTGTATCAGGCCTTGAATAAAACATTTCTCTTACATGCTAAGTCAAAATCAAATTAATCACCTGAAGCAGAAAAATGGCAGCCACCGGACTGCGGCCCTAACAGTGTACTTGAAAAAGTCATTTGCTGAATTTCTGTGTACATTTGATGTAAAAAGCAGTAACTCTGGAGAGGATTTTTCTTTAGCAATATAGGATTACATGCCTTTTTCTTTCTGACCCTTATTAACATGAGAAACAAGGATTATATATTCAAAAAAGTATAATAATGCGTAACTGACTGAGCTTAAAATTGAAGCCAAAATCCTAAGCAATGGGCTCTCTGCCAGAAACTTCTTTAAGAATAAACTGTTTACTTGTCACGTTATCGGAGTGGGTAATTGCATTCCGGTTTTAACTGTGCTCTCGCTCACTGAGACAAGCAGGTTTCAGTGGACTGTAAGGAGCTTTTCTGGCAGTGGGAAAGGGTCATGTTTAAACCTATTGTTTACCCACAGGCAGCTGGCTCGTATTGCCACGACTGTCAAGGGGGCTTGGCAATGTCAGTCTGGTGTTTAAATTCTGCCTTTGTGTTCTGGATAGGCCGACAGAGGAAGTGTTTATGTTTTGTGGACAGTCGGCTGACCACTGTGGATGGTTTTTTCACTTCCACATTTATTTATCCAGCTTTTCAAACCCTCTGACACTTTTGTGGTCTAAAGTTTCTAAAATTACCCCAAATGAGTAATAAAGCATTCAAAAAGGCCACTGATGAAGCTTTTGTGAGGGAGGAGCTCTTGAAATATGTTTGAAAGAGATAAAAAGCCATGAGTGCTGTAATTGCTGTTTACTGTTGGGAGTGAGCACTTCTGTGGTGCAATCAACTTTTGTGATGATGCTTCATGAAAGAAGCTCACTTGTTTGTTTACTGTCTGCAGGGGTTGTTCATCTCCACTGTGAGGCTTCAGTGAAGTGATAATTAAGACCAGAGGTTTTGGATCAAGTCTGAGGGAGGGGATGGACAGAGAAAAAAAGTGATGTCACTGGTCCTGCAGGGGCCAGTGTTTACAACATCCCACGTCTCCCTGGAGAGAGTTAATGTGACTGTCAGAGCTAATGGAAACACTGCGGACATGATTCAGTTTTAAAAGGGGGAAGAAAAAGCACATTCCTGCAGAGTCCAGGAAGGCAGGAGTTGTTTTTTCTTTTTGCAAAGTGTCATGGTCATAAAGGTCATGAAAGTCATTGAACACAATAATGGCAATTGCTCCTGTTATACTCGTGGGGAATATAAAGTAGTTCTAAAGTGAACTGCCCAGCTAACTTTATATCCAGTGACTCATGTGCTTTATTTTACTGTGATGCTTTTTGCTCTGATCCTTTTATCAATATGATACTGTAGTTGGTGCTTTTCTTTGACTTAACAGTGAAGCCATTGCTAATAAATTTAAAGTTTCCGTCTACTCTCACAGACGCCTGCTCTGGATATTTGGATATTGAGGGTGGTGGGCAGACCAGGCCCCTCTGCATTGACATTTCGGGTGGAATCGGTCCAGGTTCTGTTGGCAAATCAACCACTGGGAAATCACTGTCAACTATACATGCCCATACATGTACCCTATTTATACTAGTACTTCATTAGCATTGTTTTAGCTGGATCTTTACAGCCTTGGGAGCTTCTCAACATTCAGTACGCTGCACAAGCCTTTCTCCCTCTATAAGCTTGTGCTAACCCAAGAGAAGATTGCAACCCCCCCACCCCCCCAAAAATACTCTTTACATTGGGCTTGTTGGCTCTTGGCTATTGCAAGAAAATCAACAGGTTTTTCAAAGCTGTGCTGCTGTTGTTCTCAGGTAATTGAATTCCCTGCTGTCCTAAACTTATGTGCACTTCAATCTGTTGCGTAAGAGAAGAGTCTGATAGGCCTGTTCCAGGAAAGGTGATCATAAACGGGGGATTTTCCACTGTTCCAGTTATTTCGTATCCAAATACAGCAAATGTGGCGCTACACCCCCGACATAATCAAATTCTAGTGAAAGAGCAGGCACAGCTGAAAACCAGATAAAGAGTCAGAGGAGTGAGAGGATGTAGGATCAGGAGTGCAAAGGACAAAGATTAACAGCAAAACGATTACAAATCTGGGGACTTTTTGGACTTTCAGGATACTTATAATTGATAACACTTGGAAATTAAGAGTAACTAAATTCTAATTAAATTCTAGTTCTACTAATTCTACTCTACAAAGCATGAGCAAAAATGTCATTAATCTAGTGAATGTGTGAACTTTTTAAAGCATTTTCACTGTTTTTGATCCGTAAAACAGGAAGTAGTATTACGTAGTATTATCAAATGTGATATCAGAAAATACACACATATTTAGATATTTGACAATACTTTTTAACTGCGCTACTTCATTGAACAACACCAACAGTATTATAGTATTAAGTATTATAGCCAGCAAGCACCTCCTGTCAAAAAAAGAAACCCAATGCGTATATCATTCATAGCAACTGCGTTTGCTATAATTAACTTCATATGACAAGAATAATCTTCCTGACTTTCGAAAAGTTAAAAAATACTTTTGAAAAAGTGATTTACTACTCTCAATAAGATTTTTACCTCAATAAATAAATGAGATAATAAAAATAGGAGTCTTTACATTACTGAAATTCGCATGCTATGCAATCTGAGAAATGCCTGTATAAGATTAATGACAACAGGCAGAGCGGCAATCTTAGTGGTAGCTGAGTTTTAATCATGTGATCAGCATTCTGACTCATATGAACGAGGGAGACCTACGGAAGAGGATTAGGGCCACAGGAAAAAAAAAAAAAGAATTCTGACTTTAATCTCAGAATTCTGACTTTTTTCTCAGAATTCTGACTTTAATCTCAGAATTCTGAGAATAAAGTCAGAATTCTGACTTTTTTCTCAGAATTCTGACTTTATTCTCAGAATTCTGACTTTAATCTCAGAATTCTGACTTTTTTCTCAGAATTCTGACTTTAATCTCAGAATTCTGACTTTTTTCTCAGAATTCTGACTTTATTCTCAGAATTCTGAGATTAAAGTCAGAATTCTGACTTTAATCTCAGAATTTTGAGGTGGGCACCTGCAGGCTTCCAGCTTCGGTGACAGCGATGTGTCCAGTTTGGCAGGTGGAGAACTAATTCACTAAATATGGTGGATATAAGTGACTTTTTGCGTGGCCGAGGGGTCCCCGAAGATACTATTTTATTAATGGAAGAGCAGAAGGTGAGTAACAAAAAAGAGAAATAGTTTGGTGTCTCCTATTTTTACAGGAAAACAGTTACGGTACAGTTACGGTTAGCTGTTAGCATGCTTGTTAGCTTATAATGTTATATAGGAATGAACGTGTTTCACGATGTTACAGTATACTAGGTGAATTGACGTTTTAACTGTTGTTGATCGCAGGATCATCCCAGATGGGTTCGTTGCATTTTATTTTATTGTTCTACTATTTCAGAGTTTTTCAAGGCAGTTAAGCGGAGCTGTGTTACAGATGCTAGCCGCCTGCCAATATCACTGATATATTTGATGTGTACAAGTAAGTTACACTTAGTACAGCGGAGGAGAGAAGCTGTAATGAATGTTTATGCGGATATTTCACTCAGAAAAATGGGTGGCGTTCATACACAGCCACCGACACAGCCCCGGTTGTTGTTCTGACGGTGGCCGACTGACGATCCCCTCACAACATGTTAGTTAACACAAACTAATGTAGTGCATGTAACTGTGTATACGTTAGTGGTACAGTGTCGGAAGAAATGAGCAAACTGTTTATAATGTCAGAATGACATCATCTTTCTCCTATATATAAAAGTGCTGGCTGAGGAGCGCTGCCGGGTTGAACTTTGACCTCGGAGTGACGTGACGTTTGTTCGCACAACCAATAGAAGTGCAGAAAGTCGCAAATCAGGCATATTGTTCGCATAAACACAAAAATAAATAAATAAATAACGAAATAATCCCGATATTGTGCCAAAGACTGATTTACAATGTTACTTTGTGTTCTATGTGTAATACCTTTGCTTAAATGACTAAATGGACTGTGTATTTATGACTCTGCGTTATAGTCTTACATACATAAGTAACATTCATATGTACAGATAAAAATGTACAGAGCTATGTACACAAGCGTGTACACAAAAGTCTACTGCTGATCGAGCTGCTCAGTGGTCGTACAGTCTCATGCAGAGAGCGTGGAGGTGTTGTCCATGGTGGATGTTAGCTTAGACAACATCCTCTCCTCCCCAGTCTGCTCAGTGGACTTTAGCAGACCGCTAAAGCTGGCCCTCCCGACCAGTTTGTTAAGTTTCCCCCTGTCCCTCTCTGCCATTCCACCACTCCAGCAGACCACAACATAAAAGACAGCAGACGCCACCACAGTGTCGTAGAACATCCTTAGAAGACGTACTACCTACATCATAACCAATCAAGTCCCGCTTTTTTTTAAATACAGAAGAGGATTTATTATTTACTGAAAGGCTATGCCTTAGTTTGCTTCTTTCATTATTGTGTTTCGCCCTGCATAAAATAGATAGCTTTTCTGATAACTACAGTCAATACTCTCCTACTGGCATTAACGAGGCCTAAGAGGCTTAACTGTAATATTGCTTTGCAGTGTAAATGTTGCAGAAAATGACTGTCTTTTCTTTCTTCCTGTGTGCAGATTGACTGTGACGTCATAGCGCTGATGGATGACGCAACTTTGGCAAACTACATTCCCTCGTACGGAGACCGAATTGCCGTCTTCAATTTCTGCAAAAGCAAGCAACCACTGTCAAAAAGAAAACTAGGACTTCTGCAAAAAGTTCACCTCTCAAAGTGAGAGAAACAGTGGCTGACATGTCAGATTTGGATGACTTAATAAGACTGTATTTCAGACTTTCTTTCAGTAACAAAGAAATACTTTCAATTTTAGCACATAGTCATCAGACAATTATAAGTGTTCGAACTCTAAAGAGAATTTGTAAAAGACTTGGGCTTTTTAGAAGGAAGAATCAATCAAACTTGGAGGAAGTGCTAGCCTTTGTCCAACAAGAGATCATGACAAATGGACAGATGCAAGGTTATCGTTGGCTACATCTACGTGCAATTCAACATGGATTTGTGGTGTCACAAGATACTGTAAGATGCATAATCAAATTGCTTGACCCTCAAGGTGTGGAACTGAGACGAGCTCGACGGTTGAGAAGACGACAGTACAGCTGCAGAGGGCCAAATGCTCTCTGGCACATGGATGGCTATGACAAGTTGAAACCATATGGTATTGCTATCAGTGGCTGCATAGATGGTTTTAGCCGCTATGTTTTATGGATGGAGGCTTATACTACAAACAGTGACCCTAAATTGATTGCAAGTTATTTTCTGAAAACAGTTTCATGCATCAGCGGATGTCCAGAAAGGTTACGTGCTGACCGAGGTACCGAAAATGGTTGTGTCGAACAAATGCAGATGTTTTTACGGAGAAACCACACAGACAGTTTTGCAGGTGAGAAAAGTTTCCTTTACGGAAGAAGTACGGCCAACCAACGTATAGAAGGATGGTGGGCTACCCTACGCAAACAGAGTGCACAATTTTGGATGAACTTATTTCAAACTTTTCAGGATGATGGCCACTTCACAGGGGATTTTTTGGACAAAAGTCTTATCCAATTCTGCTTTCTCAATCTTATTCAGGTAAAAGCATGTGCTCATGCTATGTAATGTCTTAGCTGCATAAATAGAAAATATAAATATGGTTAGAACATTTTTTTTCTTTAAATTAAATATGAATTTTATTTCCATTTTAATATGTCTTGATGCATGCTCAATCAGCCAGGTAAGGAATGTTTTTTGACAGAACATTTCTCACACTGAAAACGCTACATCCAGATGAACAGAATCAACTTTTTGGGATTCCATTTTAATACTTTGATGGAATTGTATTCATGTTATCAGTGGAAGTAACTGCACCTTTCTCAGCACAGGTGCATGGAGCATTTTTTTTTATTTATTGCCACATGGTTTAAATTACTATGGAGTCTGTTACCTAGTGGTCCTTTGGGCACGGTTTCAGAAAGCAATCCTATCATTTGGTTAATTCTCTATTGAAAATTTATTGTAGAATCATTGCACACTGAGTATAAAGTGTTGGGCTATCTATTCAACAGCAGAATCATGCAGCACCATTCTGTGTCCATGTGCTGTTTAGTGAAAGTGCTCTTTTGTTGTTGCTGCTTGGTTTTACATTAATTAGAGGTCAGTTTCTATGTCTGTTGATTAATGAGTTAATAAGCCTCAACTTTGGCTAAATCTACTGGTACATGGTCTGTTTCATATACCGGTACTTATATTGTGTTGTTTTTCATGAACTTGATGAAGTTGTGAACACATGGAACTCGCACAAAATCCGGCCAAGTGGTAGTGCAGCATCGGGTCGACCAGTAGTAATGTACTCATTTCCAGAGCTGCACAGTGCTGAGGATAGACTGAAGCCTATTTCTATGGAGGATATCACTTTGTGTATGGAAGAGTGTAGCCCAAAAGGTCAACACCCCTGTGATGAAACAGTCTTTGAACTGTGTTGTCTGCTTATGGTAGAAAATGAATGGGATGCCCCAGGAGATCCACTTGGTGCTGCGGATCTGTACATTAGGTTAAGAGAAGAAATACTGCAAAGTATTTAAGGAACTTCAGTGTGTAAATGTACAAATAAATACAAAATATTTCTCTTTATCTTGATAACGTGATTTGATAGTAGGTGCCATGTCTTACAGGTACCTTTTATGCAGGTATTTCTGCACTGCATTAAATGAAAAATGTTTTTCTACATTCACACTACCATTAAACAGAAATGTTTATATATTACTTGAAAAAGCTGAATATTGTGATATTATCAATCAGTTATGAAACACATGTCAATCCTTTTAAAAGGCCATACATTAAACTGCATTTACAAATGTTATATTTTTGATTGAATCATAAGTGGTGTAAACCTGCCTACCAGTAAATTGCAATATAAATTTCTGTGTTTTGTTGCCAGACATGTGCATAGTATATAAAATATAAACTGACCAGCTCCCTGCTCATTGTTTTCTGTATCAACCTTTACTCTTAATATTCATGGCTGGAAACCCAGGCACCAGCATATGATATGCTAAGTGCCCGGGTTATCTGTGGTATGTTTCAGCAAACCATAGTAGCATTAACAATTCTAGGTCTTGACAACAGCATGTTTCTATAAACGTATCATTGTTAATATTTAAAGTCGTTATGCCTTTTGGGGAGCTTTTAGTGCAATTATATTAAAGCAAAGCTATTATAATCATTTACCCATATGAAGATCCATCACTTAATTATTAATGTATTTCACTTCTGTTAGTTGTAAGATATTTTAGCTGGTTTTTCATGTAAAATGACCACGAATCATTGCTATACTGATTCAGTGTTAGCTGTTGTATACAAGGCTCCTTCATGATATGAATCCTAAAATTATAAGAAACATACCAAAAATATTTTGACTTTTATTTGTAGTATCCCAGCAACAATGCAACAAAACAGTTCCTGCAAGTGGAACCAAGTTATTGTCCCATTAAGTGCAACATGTTTTACATTTATATTTGTGTATCTTTATGAAATATTTGAAATTAAAAATAAATGGTATTCTTCCATGTTACTGAGCTCATGTGTGGCAGTCTCTTGAATTCTGGCATGTTCAAATAGATATGGAGTTTGATGAACATATTCAAAACAACAATACAAATGTACTGTGTACAGTAACATTTTATTGGAAAAAGTTTACAAGAAACCTGTTCTTTCCAATGCCAATAACATGGCTAAAACTCATAACCGTATAAGCTGCCCTGTAACAAGAATGACTCAACTTTTAAAACAAACTTATAGATCTCATATAGTCTTGTTATGCATCAGTATACATCAGTGACTTACTGTAAAGACCATGAACACTGGCTATTGTGGTATCACATATTCCTTCAGTGTCATCTATGGTATAGAAATAAAAACAAGTGTGAATGACTGAGAACATACATGCATACAAATAAAAATGCATAATTTCTGGCAGTAACAAGACATTTTTTCAGGTGTTAAGATTAATACTATATCTGAGAACATGACAATTTGGCATTACAAAAGGATGCCTGAATAATCACAGTACTTGACCACTGCACTGAAGTGTACAGTGTTTATTTATGATCTCAGTAATCAATAACCATCTTCAAAACAGACTGAATCCTTTAAGCAGCTTGAATCAATTTGATGGATGAATAACAGGTATGCTTAGAAACAATATGACATTAAGAAAATACTGGAATTTAAAAAAATATTTTCACCAACTTTATATGGAACCTTTGTAATCAACAACAAATGCCAAACTTTGATACCTTAACCTACCTTAACTAAAAATTGCATATACTGTAAAGCAAAATGTTTTCAGACATGACAAATGCTAAAGTATAAAATTGTACTTATTCCTTTTACAATACAGTGTTGCATAACAGCATTACTTTTACGTTATAACTATGTTCAGTTTTAGCCCTGACCTAATAAGAAAATACCATCTGAATGAATTAGTCTTTCTACTAATTACTTACAAAAGTATTTGACTGTGCTGAGCTCTCACACCACACATGGTGCATTAAAGAACGTTTAAGAGCAGTTTAATTATAGTTTATAGATCTTAAGTAATCTTTCTTCATGCTTTTGCTGAAGGTTTCTGTCTTACAGCTGGAAAGCTTGGATTTGGTGAAGACAGCTCTGGATATGGTAGTAAACAGTGTACCTGTTCGTTTTGTTTTGTGACTGTATTATGTAAAACTCAAAATGATAAAAGAAAATGAAATATTAGCCAAAACTAGACTTCTAACAGAGATGAGAAACTTCTCTCTAATTAAAAAAAGTATACTGTATAAGTTCAAAATACATAAAAATACATATTCCTAACATCTCTTTACAGTTATGCTCTAGTGTGCATGAGCAGTTCAAATGTAGCGCATTGCTGTGAGAGTCTAAACAATGTCCATCACCCAGACATTACTTTCAAGAACTGCATTAAATTCAGAACGAAAATCTGGGAAGTTTTCATAGCTGTTAGCTAGCTGCAGAACATTCCCACACGTGCGTCCGACTGGTCTTCTTGTAAACTCTGTCATATCTTGAAATTCCACATAAATACTGTTTGTTACTATAAGGTCAGATCCGGTGCAGAAACGCATGAATTTCTGAAGTTTAATGTTATCCAGCTCTCTGATGAATCTTTTGAGATGATTTTTCACTTCTTTTTGTTGTGGAGTCAAATCCACAGCAAATTTCAGCAGCTGGCACACTTTTTTTGAAGTTGGTTGCAGTTCAGAGAATAACTTGGTCAGTCCCTCCGGACTGAGGGAGATATGGGGGTCGATGATCTCCCGCCAGCAGTCAATAACAAACATTGGTTTTTGGACAAGCTCTTTGTGTGCTATTTCATCAAGGATTGTAGGAAGAGTCTCAGCAGTGATTCTTTTTCTACAGCCATAACTGTCAAGAATTTCCACAAGATCATCCAAGTCAACTGCAGAGAAATCTTTTACTGCTTCCATCAAAACATCACATTCTTGGCTGCTGACAAACTGTAGAAAGTGTGCTTTAAGATCACTGTAAACACCACTGAAAAGCACTTGTTCCATAAAAGGGATTGCAAGTTTATTTGGAAAATACTGACATTCTTGGTAACCTTTCAGGAGTATTCGCCCAACTGCCTTCCATTTTTCAGCAGGAAAATCATGGCGAATGAATGGCACTTTAATGGTTGCACCTAGGGTGCATCGCTCATAAAATTCATGCCAGAAGCATGTGAGTACATCTCTTAGTATTCCTGATCCAGTGCCTGGTTCTTCTGTGTTGTCTGGAAGTATGCGCTTCACATTCAGTGTTTTGGTCAAAATCTCCTCATCAGAGAAAGCAGTAATCATGTCATGTAAAGTGTCAGTATGACGTATGGTGATTGTTATTATGTTCTCTGAATTAGGTGGACTGAGGGGTACAAGAAAACCCTCATAGACTAATGTGTCTTCTGTATCTTCTTCAGCATCAAAAATTGGACCAAAAGTAATTTCTGGATCATCTAAAATTTCTGAACCAGCGATGACTTCATCAAAATTACCCCTGACTTCCCCCACTTGCAATGGATTAATATTACTGCCACTGCTTTCTGAGACAAACACCACTTCAGATGTCTCGCTGGCATCTTCTTCAGGATCTTTTGGTTTTGTTGCAATGTAGAAGCGTAACATTGTCAGTCTCGCTGCCTCATACATATTGCCAATAGACTGGCAGGTATCATCAGTAAGGTGGTTCTGTTTAAAGTCCCAAACCTCAAACTCAAAATCTGTTTCACATCCCTTAGGAGATATGCCATTAGGAAAAAAAAGTTTCTTTCCTTCCTGAAGAATATCTTTTAATCCAGCATCAGTGGCCATTTGAATTTTTCTAGTGCCACCTCCCTGCTTCGCTCTCACCTGTTTGGCTATTTTTCCATCACAATGTATCCATCCTATCTCAACATTGCGTGTTGCTTTTTGCTTCTTTGTCTGTCTTATTCCTGCATCTGTATGTGAAGTGTTCTCCTTTGGACTTTCTTTTCTGGTTTTCATTTTCTCACGAAGTTTTTGCAGAAGTCCTAGTTTTCTTTTTGACAGTGGTTGCTTGCTTTTGCAGAAATTGAAGACGGCAATTCGGTCTCCGTACGAGGGAATGTAGTTTGCCAAAGTTGCGTCATCCATCAGCGCTATGACGTCACAGTCAATCTGCACACAGGAAGAAAGAAAAGACAGTCATTTTCTGCAACATTTACGCTGCAAAGCAATATTACAGTTAAGCCTCTTAGGCCTCGTTAATGCCAGTAGGAGAGTATTGACTGTAGTTATCAGAAAAGCTATCTATTTTATGCAGGGCGAAACACAATAATGAAAGAAGCAAACTAAGGCATAGCCTTTCAGTAAATAATAAATCCTCTTCTGTATTTAAAAAAAAGCGGGACTTGATTGGTTATGATGTAGGTAGTACGTCTTCTAAGGATGTTCTACGACACTGTGGTGGCATCTGCTGTCTTTTATGTTGTGGTCTGCTGGAGTGGTGGAATGGCAGAGAGGGACAGGGGGAAACTTAACAAACTGGTCGGGAGGGCCAGCTTTAGCGGTCTGCTAAAGTCCACTGAGCAGACTGGGGAGGAGAGGATGTTGTCTAAGCTAACATCCACCATGGACAACACCTCCACGCTCTCTGCATGAGACTGTACGACCACTGAGCAGCTCGATCAGCAGTAGACTTTTGTGTACACGCTTGTGTACATAGCTCTGTACATTTTTATCTGTACATATGAATGTTACTTATGTATGTAAGACTATAACGCAGAGTCATAAATACACAGTCCATTTAGTCATTTAAGCAAAGGTATTACACATAGAACACAAAGTAACATTGTAAATCAGTCTTTGGCACAATATCGGGATTATTTCGTTATTTATTTTTGTGTTTATGCGAACAATATGCCTGATTTGCGACTTTCTGCACTTCTATTGGTTGTGCGAACAAACGTCACGTCACTCCGCGGTCAAAGTTCAACCCGGCAGCGCTCCTCAGCCAGCACTTTTATATATAGGAGAAAGATGATGTCATTCTGACATTATAAACAGTTTGCTCATTTCTTCCGACACTGTACCACTAACGTATACACAGTTACATGCACTACATTAGTTTGTGTTAGCTAACATGTTGTGAGGGGATCGTCAGTCGGCCACCGTCAGAACAACAACCGGGGCTGTGTCGGTGGCTGTGTATGAACGCCACCCATTTTTCTGAGTGAAATATCCGCATAAACATTCATTACAGCTTCTCTCCTCCGCTGTACTAAGTGTAACTTACTTGTACACATCAAATATATCAGTGATATTGGCAGGCGGCTAGCATCTGTAACACAGCTCCGCTTAACTGCCTTGAAAAACTCTGAAATAGTAGAACAATAAAATAAAATGCAACGAACCCATCTGGGATGATCCTGCGATCAACAACAGTTAAAACGTCAATTCACCTAGTATACTGTAACATCGTGAAACACGTTCATTCCTATATAACATTATAAGCTAACAAGCATGCTAACAGCTAACCGTAACTGTACCGTAACTGTTTTCCTGTAAAAATAGGAGACACCAAACTATTTCTCTTTTTTGTTACTCACCTTCTGCTCTTCCATTAATAAAATAGCATCTTCGGGGACCCCTCGGCCACGCAAAAAGTCACTTATATCCACCATATTTAGTGAATTAGTTCTCCACCTGCCAAACTGGACACATCGCTGTCACCGAAGCTGGAAGCCTGCAGGTGCCCACCTCAAAATTCTGAGATTAAAGTCAGAATTCTGACTTTAATCTCAGAATTCTGAGAAAAAAGTCAGAATTCTGAGATTAAAGTCAGAATTCTGACTTTAATCTCAGAATTCTGAGAAAAAAGTCAGAATTCTGAGAAAAAAGTCAGAATTCTGAGATTAAAGTCAGAATTCTGACTTTAATCTCAGAATTCTGAGAAAAAAGTCAGAATTCTGAGAAAAAAGTCAGAATTCTGAGAAAAAAGTCAGAATTCTGAGAAAAAAAGTCAGAATTCTGAGAATAAAGTCAGAATTCTGAGATTAAAGTCAGAATTCTTTTTTTTTTTTTCTAGTGGCCCTAATCCTCTTCCGTAGAGACCAGATGACCCGACCTGTATAATATTATGTAAGACCGTGTTAAAGGTTAACTGTCTGTTCTCGCTACACAGTGTCTACAGTGATATTATATTCTTTTTCAATACCACAACCTTCACAGACAGGAACGATCCCAGTGGGCATGAATCACTCATTTGATTTAAAGTTTCATACCAGTGCTGCATTAGAATGAACTCTTCTTTCTATCAGTTGCCTGATTGCCACTATAATGAAAACCAAACTTTTGATATGCAGGTTATAATATTCTTGGGATGGTGGAAAATCACTTGCTTTTTAAAATAAATGACTTTGCACACTAATGGATCTACACAGAGCTGTGACCGCGTGCTCACTGGTCAGTACATTTAATCAATTATGCTAAGAAATTGTTCAAAGCCTTCAACATTCTTCACATTTCCTCACAGTTTTAAACATTTTAGTGAAATCCAAAGAGTGTGTGCAGTGAAAAAAAGTTATAATAAGATGCGTCTACATGACAGAAGAAAGACTTACATCCTAAAATACTCTATATCAATCTGCCCAGTAAAGTAATTGTAAAATTTATAAATAGTAAATGTAATAAGGCAGTAATCTTCAACTTTGCTCTATAGTTACAACATGAAACATGAAAAATCACATTTCTTCACAGTTTAGTCTGAGCCAGGATGTGTAAATTGAGACACTTTTCCCTTGAGATGATGATGACATTAGAAATAACCAGTTAAAGTTTCATGTTTATCTGGGCATTTGTAAGCAAGACAAGCAGTTCAGTGTTCCATTATGTTTTCCTTTGGACTGAACCACATGAAACACTGTGTTATATCTCTGTTTTCTCTGTTTTCACACAGAAAGAGACTCTCAAGTGCCTAAGCATGTCTGTCTCCTGTAACTGCTGATTGTCAGTGCAGTCCTCCAGAATACATACAGTTAGGCTCCACTTTGACTGCTGACCTTTCTCTGCAAAAACATGCCACTTCCTTGAGTTCCTGTGCTGCCTGGCACCATCCTCATGGAGTTTATGGAACAGCCTTCCATTTTTTCTTAGAATTAGTAATGTTAGAAATATACGTACAAAGTAAAAAAAAAATGTAGGGGTATTCCTCACCATCGGATCTCTATTCAAATGTACAATTATAATATGATGCATCTCATCTTTTCTCAGTGGCCAACTCTCCATGCGGGCACGTTTGCCGTATTGGATTTGGGATATTGGTGATCAGAGTAAACACTCATCTGTCACACAGTGTGACTGTGATGGTTTTTATCTGCGTCTTAATTTGCTAAATTTTAAGAGAAAACTGTAATGTCTGCATGAGTGTTGCATGAGCGAACAAATGCAGGAAGATCAGACAGAGGATCTGATCTGTTCACACAAAGCAATTGATTTAGTTGCATTTTACAAATTTACACAAGTTTCTTCAGTGGACTTGAGCAAGAAGCCTATCAATGGGTCTAATTTTGAGCCTGATTGATATGCTTTATTTCAACATATTGTCTTGTTGCTTACAATGAAAACTATGAATTTGAATTCCATGCTTTATTACTGTGACGTTTATTGCCTTCTCCCACAGTGTGTACGCATATGAAGACAATAACAACCCGTAAAAAAATTACTGTTTGTAAATATTTTTGAGCCCATGTCAATGGCCAGCTCATTTCTTATCTTTTGCATTCCTCCCAAAGGGCAGTAACTGCTGCCCTGAAAGCCCCCCATTTGACAGGAAACATAGCAGGAAGCCACTACCCACGAGCGCACAGGAGCAACAGGAAGAGGCCTCGGCCCACCAGTCCAGGTTGGGCCCTGCTCCGTCATACAGCGAAGCGAGAGGAATGCAGCTCTTTGTGTCAGAGTCAGCACAACCTCAAATCATAGCTTTTCTCTCTTTTTCTTGACATGCAAAACAGGTGTATTGGATTTATAGTCGAGTCTGAGTCTGACTATTTATTTAAATGGTGAATTCTAAAAATTCAGTTTAGAACATTTTGGATCTTTATGATAATAATAGAAAAAAGTCAAACCTGCAATTGGCAGCAGAAAATATGGAGAAAGTTTGGTTACAGTGAACAGACTGTAACAGAACAAGGTTTCTGAGCTTTTTCCATTGGGACTTTTGCACCTTTTCACAAGTACAGAGCTGGGCTTAACTGCCAAGGAGCTCAGTGTGCTTTCAGTCCCCATGGCGATGAGTTGTGGAGGAAACAGCTGCTGTAGATTGTGGGCTTTTTTGTTTACTTGTACAAGTAGTAGGCATATACATGTCTGTGAATGCTCTATATGTGCATTAGTGTACAGGATGTACTGTATGTCTGAGTGACTTTGCAATAACAGGACCCTCTCTGTAAGTAAGGCCCAAATCATAATCTCTCAGGCAGGGGTCTTCAAAGTGCAAGCCCTGGAGGGGGAAGTATGTCTAGATTAGTCCTGTCATCTAGGCTCAACATGGCACAGGAAAAAAGAGAGCCTCTTGCCCACCATCAAAGCCACAGCAGATCTCAACTCAAAGAATCGGTCGTCAGTAGTTTGCCACTTCAAACCTTTTGCGAGTCAAGCTAGTTCTTCAAAGTCTTCTTTTTTGCTTGCTTCTTTTTGAATCAGAAGTGTATTAGCCTGATTGTTCTTTTTAACAGCAACATGTAACTCAGTACCTCCCTCCACCCTCCTATTCTCTGTATGATAGTTGAACTTGAAATAACTTGGAATATGTTTTCCGCCATATACAAATTACTTTTCTAAGGTGCTTACATTATACATCCTTCCTTTAGAAGGTATAGCATATATTTTCACCGCTATGTGGATGACACCCGACTTCCATCTATCCGTGAAGCCAGATAACACACACCAATTAGTTAATCAGCAGTAATGTCTCAAAGATATAAAGACTTCTAATTTCCTGCTTCTAAATTCAGATAAAACTGAGGTTCTTGTACTCGGCCCTAAAAATCTTGAAAAATCGATTTATAATCATATTCTTACTGGCATTAATGGCATTACCCTGGCTTCCAGTAGCATTGTGAGGAAACTTGGAGGTTTTTTTTTTTTTTTTTAACCAGTATATGTCCTTCAGTGCACATATAAAAAAATATGTAGGGCTGCTTTCTTCCATTTGCGCAATATCTCTAAAATTAGAAATATCCTGTCTCAGAGTGACACTGAAAAACTAGTTCATGCAGTTATTACTTCTAGGCTGGACTAAATCCTGCTCCTCATGTACAAGGTCTTAAATAATCAGGCCCCATCTTATCGTAATGACCACAAAGTACCGTATCACCCCATTAGAGCACTTCGCTCTCGCACTGCAGGCCTACTTGTTGTTCCCAGAGTATTTAGAAGTAGAATGGGAGGCAGAGCCTTCAGTTTTCAGGCCCCTCTTCTGTGGAACCAGCTTCCAGTTTGGATTTGGGATACAGACACTATCTCTACTTTTAAGATTAGACTTAAAACTTTACTTTTCGATAAAACATATGGTTAGGGCTGGATCGGGTGAATCTTCCTTTAGTTATGCTGCAGTAGGTCTAGGCTGGGGGATTCCCATGATTCACTCACTGTGTGTTTATACACCTTACTGCATTTAATCATAATCATAACTGTTATTATTTATCTCTGACTCTCTTCCACAGCATGTCTTCTATCCTGTTTTCCTTCTCTCACCCCAACCGGTTGCAGCAGACAACCAGCCGCCCCTCCCTGAGCCTGGTTCTGCTGGAGGTTTCTTCCTGTTAAAAGAGAGTTTTTCCTTCCCACTGTTGCCAAAGATCATGCTCACTGGGGGCAATATGGTTGTTGGGGTTTTCTCTGCTTTCTTTGGATTATTGTAGGGTCTTTACCTTACAATATAAAGTACCTAGGGGCAACTGTTATGGTGATTAATTGAATCGAATCCAATTAATTGATTGCTATATTTATGGTAACTGGACTGTATCTCTTAACACTATAATCATATAATAATTCTAATTCTAATTTGTCTGATACGTATTACCAAAGACAAAACTGCAAAACAAACTAGATTCGTATCAGTCTCCTGTGTGATCTTTGTTTAGTGGTAATTAGTAAATCTTGTAAATGATAGCAGCATGCATGTTAGTATGGTGATTTAGCTCAAAGAAAGCTACTGCGTAAAACAGCTGGTAGGGTGGCTGGAGATTTTTGTTTTAATTTAACTAATACCTGCTCTAAAATAGGGCCGGAATTCTTTCTTTGAGTAATGTTTAGAAGAAGAAGTTTTACTTGTTACAACTTTTTAAATGTTTTTTACTTCTGTGTATGATGTCACTGCCTATCCAACTGTGTATCAGTCGCTGCAGTATAACAGTCCAGTTCTGAGCCTACAAGAATCTGCATCACTGCACATATATGCAGCATCTGGACTTCTTTAAGTTTCTTGACGACGTTTCACCTCTCATCCGAGAAGCTTCTTCAGTTCTAAGAGCAATTGGTGGAGCATCTCGTTTTTTAAGCCCTATGGGAGTGCGCCCAAGAGGGTCATGGACCCCCTGTTGATCCTCTACCTAATCACACGAGCCAAGGTATGAAAACAGGTTTGGGTCACAATCAGCCAAGGTTTCAGGTGAAACCATTGTGAAACCTAGCCCCACCTTATCATGTGATTTAGTGAGTGGATGTGAGTGGGCGTTAAGGCATCTGGGATCTCAACACTGGATTACAGAGGGCAGACAGTTGGTGTCGTAAGCCACCACCTCTGTTCCTCCACCTCTGGTCATTCACAGTGGACATAGATGGCTTTTCTTTCCAAGCTCCTTAGACTACGATGACCTGACCTATATGAGCTGACCCTGGCCATTCATTAAACACAAGAATCCTAATGACTGCTGTGTAGGAGTGAAATAAGGAGTCCCATCTCTACTCCCACCACTGGCCTCCGGCCAAGCCTCCTGAGGTGGCCCATCACCTCTGCTGGCCTCAAGGTAAGCTACCAGAGGGTCTCCCTTGCTGGCCTCCTGTCGACCCTCTGAACTGTTTTGGCCCCTGTGCTGGCCTTCTGGTTGGCTCCGTGAACTGCTTAGTCCCTGCCACAGGCCATCTGGCCAATCCTCCAAACTGCTCCTTGTTTCAGACTCTGGCATCATGTTTTAGTTTTACTTCCTGTATCTTATTTATCTTAAGCTGTTGCACCGGCTTGTTTACCCATCTATTGCCCTTTGTCCTAATCACCCTGTGTGTATTTACAGACTCAGTTCTCCCCTTGGCCTTTGTCATAACGTCTGTTATCCTTCCATCGTGTTCCCGTTATCATCCCCATTGTGTCTTCTGCTTATATTTATATTATATTGGGGCCACATTGCATAACTCGTGACACACTATGCAGGATGTGTTCCTCAGAGGTACAAGGAGACAGCCTTGATGGGACCAAATTAGGTATAATTTAAAAAAATGTAAAAAGTTTTCATATTGCGCTATAATAATAATGGCAACCAAACCTGTTGTTCTGGGTCTTTTGTTATAGACTAATCTGAGAAATATTCTTTAGAAGCCGTTTGCAACAGAGCATGCAAATCCTTGGCAGGTGACTGGTTGAACCATCTGTCACTCTTGAAGGATAACTCACACCTAAAACATGTCTGCACCTGCCACTAGGTCCTCATGCATGTAAGTCGTTTTGTTCAACAAACCGTTGTTTCGTCACAGGTGCATGGCTTTAGGTGTTATCACATTCTTTCTTCACAAATTCCTATTATTCACCCAACTTCCCAAGGAAATTATTGTTCAGGACCTCTTACCAGTGCTTTTGGTTCAAAATGTGCTTTTTAAGAATAATTTTGACACTGACATTCTGGTCATTGTCATGCTGATGATCTTTTAATCTGAGCTAAATATGCAATTTTTCTGTGAGACAACCGATGTCGCTCAGAAATGCTCGCCCAAGAAATACAAATATGATTAAATAAATCTGGAAATTATATGAAAATATGGAACTAATTGATCCTATGCCAGATGCTTTAAGAGCACTAGATTAGACTAGATTCTGATTCATTCAGCCAGGTAAATGGCCTGATATTAATATAAATAATAACTGTTGTGGAGCCCACTTCTTTGAAAGATGATATTGTACAACTGTAAAAGGTTACCCTGAATTAAGATCAACACACACAGTTTAAATAAATCAGACAATAATTGTATACCTGCTGACTCACAAGAATGTGAGTACTAACCGGTTTAGGATTAAATCCTTAGGAATTCTACCTTAATGCAGCTTTAAAATGTGCTTTTTGGCTTTTATCTGAAGGGCTTTATACTAAAGGTGGCTCTTACATCTCTGACCTGACTGAACTGGACCTCCAGTCTAATGTTACTTTGCCAGAAGAATGTGATTTTGTTTGATTGTGCCCACTGAGCTTTCATTCTCCCACTTGGATTATTTCTGCTTCTAGAGCAGCTCAGCCACAGAGCAAAATCCAACTTTTCGTTTCTCCATTTCTTCCTCTGTTTGAACCAACTGGAACCATGTTTTCTGTCTGTGCCTTTGACTGTCTGAGTGGCAGTCTTGTAATAAACGTCTGCGGGGGCAGCGAGCAGCATCAGAGAACACCTGTCGAAAGGCCAGGGCAGCAACTCTAATAAAGAGGAAAATTAACATCCACGCCAAAAGAAAATGTGTTTACAGGAGCTACAAGGAGAGAAGTGGTGGTGGGAGGATTCAAAGGATTTGCAAAGAAACATTAATGTTGGGGAACAAATTAAAAAATTTTCTGCAGTAAACAACCGCACGACACAGATCACATTTCTGAAATTTTATCTTTAACACACCGTGCACACACACTCACTCGCGCGGTTCCCTGTTTGCACTCTTGCTTTTATCTGGCAGCAGTCATAGTTTATTGCACTTTGGGCTTTTTTATAGGGTGACTCATGACTTGGCTTCATGGCTTTTGGATGGGTGGCACTACAAAAGTGCTTTGATTGAGGCAATTAAGCCCAAGGCATTTAAACTACTTTGACAGGTCCCAATTTGTCCAAGGTGAACTCAGATGTGACTGACTGGGGCTGGCTGCTGGGACTGTTGGAATGCCACATAAACAGCATTTGATGCAAGAAACGATCCTGATGTGTTTTGCTTTAATTCCAGGTCATACTCATAAAATAAACGTCCCCAGTCTGAATTCAGTATGTATAGCGAGAGGGAAGTTACACAAACAGACACAGATACTTTGATTTTAGTATAATAAAACTACATTTACTGCTGGGTGTACTGTGGTAATGTTTCTCCACACAAACACGTGGAAACAAAAACTGAATGTGTTTTGCACGCTTCTTCAATCATTTCCCCGCTTTACAAGCCACTGAACTTACAGTGATGATTTAGAATTTGTTCATTTCACTCAACAATTAGGCACGGTAGTCAGCTGGATTTTTCTGTCTCACCTCATCTGCCACAAACTCGGAGTAGTAATGGCGTCTGTAAGAATTTTACAGTATTATTCCAGTGAAAAGGAATCATGTCAGTGTCCTTGCTGGCAATTTACTGTGCCTTTGAGATCAAACAAAAGCTTCAATTCAAATAGCAGTCCTATCTGGGTGTTTTCTATTGTAAAGAACCTACAACCTCAAGGAATCAAGTGTTCCCCCATGAGAAGGCACTTGAAGACGGTGGGGACAAAAAACGTCAGCTTAACAGGAAAAAACCCTCTAGAGTAGTTGGGGACAAGGTCAGAAAAGAGAGAAAATGCACTACAAACTGTGCAAACTATTGGACGGAAGAGAGAGAGAAATTAAATAATATTTAATGACAAAAAGTGGGGGTGAAGCAGAAATGTTTGATGCATCACAAGAAGTCCCTCAGTAGCATGAGCCATTAGTTATAGCTATGGTAACCGGCACTTTGCAGTTACCCGAGCCATCTGGAAAAAGCCTAATTAAGTATTTTTCACTCTGAACATGATCTTAAAAGCAGAGGGTTGTGCCTTTAAAACCTGTTTTCACAGGACAGGAGTGTGACAGTTAAGTAATTATTTAAACCAGCTCTTCATGTTGTTAGGTTTGCTCCAAGACACAAGAATTGTGGGTTGGAAGCTGCTTCCTGAGCTCACTCAGTCAACCATTCGCAAACTTGAAATGACAATTATCAGTTCATCTTGATACTCCCAGGTTTTGAACACTGCTTAACAAACCATAGCTGCAGCACACTTTGCATACGACGGTGTGCACATTGTTTTCCTCACTATTGATTCACTTTTTTCTGAGTTTAAAAGATCTGGTTTTCTCAAGGCTGAGATAAAAACATCAGATAGATGTAATAGATTTAATACATTTAGTAAATTCCTCTTTGATCTTTTTGACAAGCATGTTTTTGTTTGTCTGTAATTTGAGATACTATGTTTCTGGGTAAAGATATACTACACACAAAAATATACATTAAAAAATCAGCTCTCATCTTCAGCACAGGCAGCTGATGCCAGATTATGGTTTACTCAAACTGCCCAGTTGTAGTAACTGGATGGACTGAACAAAGACAGGTTTGCAGTGTCTCTAATTGTCATTTTGGTAGATGTAATTATTGTTGTCAGCAAACACACTTGTGAGCTGGTAAGTCTTTGAATTGCTGATCTGCAGCAGAGAGAAGAGGTAAATGTTACCTGCAGCGTCCTTCAAACAAAAAAAGTATTTCTGTGGGAAGTATTTAAAACATTGCATATTTTCAAGGCACCTTGACAGTAAATGGAGTTTTCTTTTACCCCTTTCAGCTTAAGCACTGCTTCTGAGGCTTTTCAGCCTGCCCATGATTGGAAATGTATACCCAATCTTTGTTAAATGTCTTTTGGTGCGTCAGCTGCCTTGGCAGCAAATAGTTTGCGAAAGAACAAGCAGCTCCTTAACACCCTAAAGAACCAGAGCCAAAATCTCTGTTCATTTTAATATTTACTGCCATTTGAGCACAGTAGGTGCCTGAACACGTTTAACTGCAGAAAGAGGTGAGTTTGTATTTTAAGACCTCTATTTGCCATTTTCAATAGACCCCTGCAGAGGTTGCAATGGAAATTTTTTATTTTGGATCTACTTTCTTTTGGCTTCCTCTTAGTATTTTTGTTTTATTCGACCTAATCCAGAACTTTTACATTTCAGTTCATCGTACAGTGCAAAGTGTAATTATGTAACGCTTGATGTGCTAAATTATTTCAAATGGAGATGTTAAAGTATGCAGCCACTTGCTATAACCACCGCTGCAGCTCTTCTGTGTCGTGGCCTGCTGCTCACTTATGAGCTTTCTGAAATCTATTAGCATAGCAGTTATTTAATTTTGGTTGGTTATCACAGATCATACATTTTCCCCTTAATGCCTAGTGCATCATATTTCATACACAAGTTTTTTTTTAAGTTTTTGAGACTTTAACAACATCGGTATGACCCCCCCCCCCCCAAAAAAAGGCACAATAAATTGCACATTGCATTTCTAAGCAAACCAAACGTGTTTTATTCTTAAAAATTGATGGAAGGTTTAAAAAAACAAAACAACAAAATGCTTCAATTACAAAGAATTTGAATATTCTGGCCATAATTTCATGGTTCAGACTTTAAATGATTATTACTTCCAATGCTAGCCAGTACCAAACTGAGATCTCAACATCCAGCTTTGTGTTTTAATGCCTCCTAAATTCATTCAATCACAAACAGCCCAGCAGAGCCCTGCCAGGAACATAGACCCTCTCATATGAGACTCACAGACAGTTTGGACTTCAACATTCTCCTCAACCATAAGAATGAACAGCAGCAAGGCCGTTAGATCCTCGCTCTCTATATTGTTGAAATAGGATACCTTATAATTACATCTATTGAACACGCTGCTTTGCACATGGCTTCTTGAGGCTCTTATTGACTTGAGAAGGGGGTTTATAAGAGCAAGTGAGGCTGTTGTCAACACTTGAATCGCTCATTTCTTTTTCCTATTTCCTGTTATTGTGGGACCAAATGATATTTGGCTTTAAACAGTCTTGGAGCAAGAAGAGCAGCCATATAAGCTTCTGCTTCAACACATGTGGCTGTTCCAGAGGTACTTGAAGCCCTTGATTCTGAACCCCACATTCTCCTGCTAGTATCTGAGAACCTGTTTTCTGGCTTACGTTGATCATGTGGTGTCTGAGGCACGACACTGTGCTCTTGATGTGAACAGATTTTATTTTTGAAAATTTGGCTCATCCAAATTCAGACTTGCTGTCAGAAACACCCACATTCTCCTCGTGTGTCCATGACTTTTTCAGGAAGTTATTGCTTCACATGCTCAAACTCTTAAATTTATTGATGCTTGTAAACAAAGGAGTTTGATTCTGTTGCTCCCCCTGAGGTATTAAGAGCACTGATGACTCATGCAGTGAAATTTCACCCTCCGGCATTGCACTTGTAAACCATTATTATCATTTTTAATTTGATCTTTCAACATAGACACGGCTGATTTTTCTGACTTTGGTTTCAACCTGTTCTTATTTTTGCATGCTTTTTTTCAGTGAGGGGGCCCTCGTGATATTTTCACTTACGGTTGGACCAGCCTTTGTGGCATTTTAAATGTGCACTGGTGGCTCTGATCAAAGCACAATCCACATCAATATCATTCAAGCACATGTAACTTCGGTTCAGTGTGTGTTGTGCTGTGACTGTCCTTCAGTGATCCTGTTGGCATTAACCTGCATGTTAGCCACAAAAGTTATTCTCATTACATATGAAAGATTTGCTACCAATCCACCTAAGCCGTTAAAGAACACAGTAGTTTAATACAATGCCTAGTTAGCACAATCATGATTTTCACTCCATACGTCATAAAACCTCTGCACGTAGTGCAACACTCATTATAAGCTAATGTGTCATATGCGTAATCATAAGAACCAAAGTACAACCATGGCTGTAGCCACAGTCTGTCTTTTATCTGCCTCAGCAGCAGACAGCTAAGCAATCTAGCTCTTCTATCTAGATGCTGTGACTCATAGTGAGTGAGTCTGCTGTGGCCACAATCAGTGGGGTCACTTACAAAATGCAGTATCAAAAAACAGCTTGGGCTCTCTCTATAGATCAGAGGGAAATCAAACTTTATTATGACACAATGAAAACTATTTGGTCTGTGGCTCTTTATTTGATCATTTCCTTCAAATGCGCCAAAAGTATATTTCTTAAAAGTTTAATAAAACTAATCCGATCTTGTCGGATTTTGGAAAATGTTAGCGCCTGGTTAGTAGTTGGATAGCAGACTGTCTGGTCAGATCAATCCCCAGATATTTCTGTGTTCCCCATGTCTCAAAGAGCAAGATGGGCAAGATACTAAACCCCAAGTTTTCCCTGATGTATCCATCGGAGTGTGAGTGAGTTAGATAAAAGTGCTTTTGTATAGATAAAACCACTATGTGCATGTATGATAATGTGATTGACACTAGAAGAAAGTGCTTGAGTTCTCAGAAAGGAGTAGAAAGGAGCTATAGAAAGCCTGGTCCATAACACCATAAACCTCCATTTCATCAACAGGTTGGGGATGCCAGTGCAAGATTGCTTCGAACTGTAAGCTCTCAGGCCTTTCATGCTTGGTTACTTGGTAGCTTGAAGGAGCAAAGACAGAGGGCAGGGTGGGTGAGTCAATTAGTGTGTGAAATAGATATCCTCTGCTTTTTTCCAGCCCAGCTCTGCCCTGAGCACAAAGTGTTCATCTGTCAGCAGTACCTAGACATGAGGAGAGTGTTCGCTGTTGTTTGTGCTAGCCTGGTGACCATCTCGTCTGATTATATGGTGCCTGAGGACTCTGAGGTAACTGTGTCATATCTCTATGGTGACTGAGAGCTTAATTCAATTCAATGGGTATGACACACTACTTTTTTCCCCCTTTTAACCTTAGAATAAAGATTTTCTAGAAGCAGCCCAGTGCTTAACTATTTTTTTTTTTGCATTTTTAATAACCCAAGATTTTGTGCCTATACAAATGGCAACTAAAATAATAATAATAATGATAAAAAACATTGGAAGATGTATTCTTCCCAAAAAGGACACAAAACTACGCCAGTCTCCAGGCGTAGATTTGTGTTTGATCAAAACCAATTTGTAAGTGTTTAAAGACCCTAACTAGATGTGAAACTGTTGGAAATGTGGCAAGCAGCCCTATGATTTCAAATCCTATGATTTGTATAAGAAGATACCCTTCCTTAGTCAGCGCTGTTGCTAGGCTTTAAGACAATCAAATCCTAAACAAATGGTGCCGAAAAACCCAACGACAGTGTTTTTAGTTATTTAAAGTATTAGCTTTTATTATGAAAGTCAAGATGTACATTATTCTTTATAATAGCTTACGTTTTAAGTGGTTAAAACACAGGGCGTGTGAATTGAATTTGGTGGATAGTGAAAATAGTGTTTGATTAGGCAGGTAGCGAATAGTGATTTGTCACAAAATTACATCTGAAAAATACAAACCCATTTCCAAATAAGCTGGAACGTTGTGAAAATTGCAAACAAAAACAATGCAGTGATAAGCAAATCTCATAAACCCATATTTAATTAACAAGAGGATACACGTTCAATGCTTAAACTGAGAAAAATGTGGCATTTTAAGAAAAAGATATTAGCTCATTTTGAAATTGACTGCAGCAACACATCTCTGCATGACAAAAAAGTTGGAAGAGAGCCACGTTTATGCTGTGTAGCTTCCCCTAAGTCTGTAAACATGTGGGAACTCAGGAGAACGGTTGCTGGACTCGTGGGAGAGGAATGTTTTCCCATTCTTATTTGATATAAGATTCTTTGTCTTCTTTGTCATATTTTTGGCTTCCCATGTTTTCAGACTGTGTCATTTTACTGACCTGTTGCCAAATTATCTGAAAAATGTCCCACCAGCTATTTATGTACCAGAAATTGTTGTAACTTGAATTTCGTTTGCCCTTCACCAACTTTTCTGAGACATGCTGCTGTCACCAAATCCAAAATGAGATAATATTTTCATGAAATATTAAAATGTTTGAAATGTTTACGAGCAAAATGGGTTTACAAGATTTGCAGATCTCATGAACCCATTGCATTTTATTTTTACTTGAATTTTACACAATGTCCCAAAATTCTGGTAACTGGTAGTTTGGTAACTACAGTAAATAAATAAGCTTTTCTTTTACAATTGTGCCTTTCTCAGTAATTACTTATATTACTTGCAGAAGCATAAGGTGCTGCGAAAAAGTATTTGCCTCCTTCCTGATATCTTATATTTCTGCATATTTGTCACACTGTTTTAAACATTAGACAAAGATAACCCGGGTAAATACAAAATGCACTTTTTAAATGATGATTTTATCTATTAAGGTAAAATAACTAAATGCAACAAGGTCTTGTGTCAAAAACGAAACCCCTAAACCCAATAACAGGTTGTGCCAATCTTAGCAGCATGGACTGCAATTACACATTAGCAATAACTGGCAATGAGTCCTTTACATCACTGTGGAGGAACTTTGTTCTACTCTTCTTTGCAGAATTGTTTTAATTAAGCCCCACTGGAATATTTTTGAGCATGAACTAATTGAGATGTTATGCCAAAACATCTCAATTAGATTTCAGTTTGGACTCCTTGTGAGCTCATTGCTCTTTGTGTGTATTTAAGCCATTCAGTGGCGTACTTTGGATCATTGTCCTGCTGCATAACCTCAGTGCACTTGAGTTCCAGGTGATGCCGTCTGCCAGGATAGAGTCTGTTCGGTAGAGAGTTGCCAAAGCCTTGATGCAGGAAAGCAGCCCTAGACCATCACACTACCACCACTGCGTTTGACTGTTGGTATGATGTTTTCCTTATGAAATGCTGTGCTACCTTTTACGTCAGGTGTAACAGGATGCAAACCTTTCAGAAAGTTCTGCTTTTGTCTAATCAATCCACAGAATATTCGGGAATCAAGTTGTTTTTGGTAGATGTGACACAAGGTTTTGTGTTCTTTTTGGTCAGCAGTGATTTTCACCTTGGAACTCTGCAATGGATGCCATTTTTATCTATTCTCTTTCTTAGTGTTGAATCATGAAAGCCTTAGAAATGACTTTGTAGCCCTTTCTAGACAGAAAGATGTCATCTAATCACAGTTAAATAATGATATATCAAGAAGGGGCAATTACCATTTGAAATCGGGCGAACTAGGTTTGTATTTACAGAATAGTCAAGAACAGTGTTTAAAGTATATTTTTCTTTTACAAATACTACATCAAAACTATTATCTTTTTGTTTTAATATAAAACATTGTTAATAGCCTTAAGTGTGTAAGAAGTGCAACTTAATAAATAGCTTGAGGACTTTACAAAAAGCAAAAAGCTTATTTACTATCATCTAAAGTGACAAATCTAAACATCTAAAAATTGGTCTTTGCATCTCTGTTGGCAATTAAAAATGGGAAAACCTTCTATCAATAATGTAGGATTATAAGTAGCGCACGCACAGCCTCAGTTAGTGTCTTGCATGTATTATTTCATGTTACACTGATACCTAACCATCTGTTACTTTGATACCTGAGAAAATTATTCATATTAAACAAGGATATGTTTTGCATCTTGCAAACTCTTTGCAAAAACATTTTTGACCAATTTTCTGTGAACACGTTTAAGAATCAACCACAGTACTCTTGTATTAATTTGTTGGAACCCAAGTTGACATTTCTTACATTCTTCTTTTTGGCATGGTGTGATGACGATGCAACAAAGTTCCGGAGACACTAAAAATTGCAGAAAATGTGTCTTTTTGCTAATTTTGCAAGCACAGAGCATGAAACAAAGAGCACATGTGAGGAGTAAAAAACTGCAGCTGGTGACTGAAGAAGAACACATTGCTGAGTGAACCGGGTTCTTCAAACGTCTGTGTCCAGCGGGGGAGGGAAATCGAGACACGGTGACAGAGAGTCCTGACTGTGTGTGGAGCTAATCCCAGTGTCTGAGTCTGTGTCTGTAATGTCTAGAGGGGACAGGGTGTGTTTGAGTTTCACTGTCTGAGAAATGCCGCACTGGGTCTCACTTTTCCCTTGGACTGTTATGGGCTGCTCCTCCTCTGTGCTGTCCGTGATTTGCAATGAGCTCAGCTGGGCGGCTAGCTGCCAGCACTCTTGATCCTTAGAAACCAGTGTATTGTCAAAGTACTTTATCTGCTTGTCTATTTCAGCAGCTTGGTTGTGAATGGAAACACCGGTGAAGAGGCTGTGATTCAGTTCGCCCTGCAGCCTCTCAATTTCAGCAGTATAAAATGCTTCGTCTGTGTCAGCGGGGATCCAGGAACCAGTGGCCATTCCTTCCTGGTCTTCATCTTGAGCCAGAGCGAGGCTGGCCTTCCTAAGCTCAGCGTCAATTTCATGGGACAACTGGAGGATGAGTTCCTGGTGCCTCTGAACCTCCATGTCCAGCTGTACAACCCCATCGCTGGTGTACAAGTATTCTTGCAGCTGCTCCTCAATGTGTGCCTCGGAATTTGGACTGCAGGCCTGAGCCAAGGAAGTCTCCGACTTGGTTTCTTGCTGGACTTGCAGCTCAATCCGCTCAATCTCTGAATCTAGCTCCCTTATCCGCTGGATCTGCTCTCTAATTGTGTGGTCCTGGTTGAGAATAAGTTGCACCATCTGGTCGATCTCCTCTGCACCTAGGGAGCTTTTGCTCTCCATATGAAGTTTCTCCAGCTTTCGGAAAGCTTTTTTTACCATGCGCTTTTGTTTTTCCGCTGGCAGAGACTGGGAATACTGAGCACGACCGTGCTCACATCGCTTCAGCTTGGCCCCTTTGCACTTTCCACCTTTCTTAGCAGGCTGAGGCACGAAATCACTGGTTTTAACTAGAATAAACTGTATGAAGGGCCTCTGATCACCCCAAGCATACCAGAGTCTCAGTATTCTGGTAAGAGGTGGCAAAGCTCTCTCGAAACCCTTCCACCGTTCAACGAGACAGAAGTCTTTGGGTTCTCCATCCAGTAGCCGCTTGCTCTCTGGGACTGACTTGTGATCATCCAGCAATGCCTGAATCATATCTGCACATGTCGTATGCTTTGTTACTCCACAGACAACCTTCTCTTCATTGCAGACAGTAACTTGGATCTCCTTTCCTACCACAGGCTCTGCATCTTTTGTCCTATGCAGAAGACAAAAAAACAAAAGTTACAACTTTGGCTATGCATGAAAACTTGGAAATGCTTTCTTAAGTTAATGCTCTACAATGTTTACACTCTGTGACATTAAAATATAACCCTTCATGTTTCATTGCATTAAGGCGGGTTTGGATTGCTGGTCGTGTTTCCTTCCCCTCACCTCCAACCAGTTGGGGCAGATGGCTGGCCCCCACTGAGCCTGGTTCTGCCGCAGGTTTCTTCCTGTAAATATGGAGTTTTTCCTTCCCACAGTCACTAAAGTGCGACATCTGATTTTTGAAGTTTTCTCTGTTTTCTCTGTATTATTGTAAGTCTTTAACTTGGTGTTGTGTTTTGGTGCTTTATAAATTGAATTGGAATACATTTTTAGTGATAGTAGTAGTTATGTTCACAAATTCAATTCTAGACACGTGCATTTGGGGATTAGAAATGCTCCTTTCTAGACAGCAGTTCAACAAAAGGGTTAAAAAAAATGTAGTTAGATAAATAATCCCAAAAGGAAATTTAGACAGCCATATTTCAACATACTTGCCATCTGAAGTAAAATAAGTCTCTCTCTCTATAATACTTTAAAAGTTGTTTTCCTATTCTAAGTAGTATGTTTTTATGAATGCATCCTTATTTGATGGCTTTCCATTAGGTCAATGAGCAGAAAACTACATTCAGTCATTTTGTGCTTCCTGGCTTGATTCTATTACTGTTTCTCATCGTCTTACTCATCAGAGATGATCACTTAATGGTTCGGTTCTGAGCTATTTAACCTCAAGGCCCTCATTAAGTTTTTGCATGGATCGTAAAACCTGTTCAAAAATTGACCTCTGATGGGCCGAAGATATTCATTTTTTACATCCTTAATGAACCACCGGTAATATTCAGGACCTAATATCCAGTCATTAAATGATAGGCACCGGCAATGCAGACGGCCACAAATAAGAAGATAACATCACCAGACATTTAAATCTGATTTCAGGATAAAGAATGATGTATCACTCTATTATTTATATGAAAGATAACATGTTAGGAACATTCTGCGATTCATGTGTTTCATTAGGGAATCTCTGACTGCCAAGTTTCTGTCTTGGTGAATTATTTAAAGTTAAATTCTAGTCTTCAGGGAAAAATAAGTGACACATAATACTCCTATAATTGCAGACAGTTTAATCGCAAAGAAACCCAGAGAAAGATTATCCACATAAAAATCACAGACACAAAAAAGTAGAACTCCTCCTTTGATGGTTTAACTGCAGACTGATTTTTGTGGGTTAAAGGAATGTTGGTCTGTGGTTTTTCAACCCAAAAGACAATACT
This sequence comes from Rhamphochromis longiceps, assembly GCF_057381845.1. Lineage (NCBI taxonomy): Eukaryota > Metazoa > Chordata > Actinopteri > Cichliformes > Cichlidae > Rhamphochromis > Rhamphochromis longiceps. The sequence continues at coordinate 23,876,409 of NC_140563.1, forward strand.
TCTTTAGTCAGTTCACAGTAATAGAGAAAAACATTCTTCTAATCCTGGATAATATCACATCTACGAATAAAAAAAGGTTGAAAAAATTAGCCTTAAATAACAAAAGCAGAAAACATCAACAAGGAAATCTGGCTGTAGCTTGTCAGGAAATTTGATATAGTGACACTGATGGGTAAAAGGAATGGGCCAACACACTTGTCTGGAAGTGGGATTTTCATCTAAGCCTTTTAAAATTATATTTCACTTTACTATCTAGATAAATCTGAAGTCTTATCTATATTTACAATGTATTAAAACAGACTTTGGGATTAAAATCAAGTCCTTTGTTTAGCCCAGCTATCAAAGTTCAGTGTTGTTCCTCAGGTTGGTATGCAGCAACGTCTTCACATCTAAACCCTACATCATGTACCTGCTTTGCCTTTATTTGTTCTGATAACCTTGGCCGAATGCAACTTATGCTAATTTACGTCACCAATGCGGGAGGAAGCAAAAAAAACCAACCAACCAAACCAAAAAAAACAAAAAACAAGCCACATCCTATTAAGATAGGATACCCCAACCTGCATGTCTAAGACATTGTGTATATTATTCAAAGGGAGAAAGAGGCTTATCTCTCAGTTTGTAGATTTGACAGACTGATACCACAATGTATTGGTTCCCACATAACACATGAACACCCAACTGGAGCATAGTGTAAACATCTGGCGAATAAGGTCTCAGGAATGCAATTCATAGGTTGGTTAATGGTTATTGAGACTCTTGGAGAAAACCGGAGCAAAGCAAATACCTGAGCTATGTGTAGGCCAAACAATTCCAACATGCCTCAAGCATTTAATAGACAACAACCCTTGTTGCTTTGACCATGGAATTTCCAACTTCACCCAATACAACACAGCCCCAGTGCTACTGCTGCACAGGAAAGAAAACAGGCGGTGTACCCAGTACACCGTACATAGTGGCCACATGCTTAAAAAATGAGCTTATCTGACACAACAGCTCAACATCATAGAGCAGTCAATATGTGTTAGGGCATGAACCATGGCATCAACTGTGGCAAGTTTGTGGTGTGTTTGAAAAAGTCTTATTATAATATAATACAATACATTATTTCACTTTTTAACCCATTACTTTTATTAAACATAGTGTCGTTGTCAGCTTAAATTAAAATGCTATGTACAAAACAAATTCATTTGGATGAATTACGAGTGGTAAACCTGACCAATTATGCATATTTTATTTATTATTGATAAAACAATACTTAAAGGTTACTTTCACATGTGCATTAATGGGTCAAAACCTCTCCCACCTTCTCAGCATGTGATGAGGAATCCAAAAATCAGAGCAATTTCATTATATGGGGCCAAAAAATATTTTGTGAGCCACTGTTATACTGTATTGCAAGGATGAAAGAATGGCTGAGGCAAGAAGTGCAAGGGCACGAAAGAAGAAAGGTAAAGGAAAAGGGAACAAAATCATAATTACATGTTCAGTGCAGCATAGCTATACTACACATCTGTAAATACACAATGCAGATGTTTCCAATAAACCTGAACCTGTCACACACTGTCCTCATTTCTAATCTTGCAGGCGAATAAACATGCTGTACATACACTGGCTATTTCAGAAAGGGTGACCCAAGGCCACAGCTGTGCAGGAAGACAGTACAGTTAGGCAGGGAAACACCTGTATTTGTCTCAGGCCACAATCACCAGCACTCAGGCAACATCCTGCCACTATAGTTTTATGCACTGTAGGAGGAAGGGAGGAAAAGAGATTCCATGTTGCTCACTATGGTTACTTTTAATTTTCATTCTACTGTGAAGAAAGAGCTAACAGTTTCTATTATGCGTTATCACTGGAACACATTGGAACTGAAAGCAAATGATTTATTTGGACGAAAAAGAAATAAATATTTCATTTATTCATGAGAATGACTTTTATGAGTCTAATTTAGTTTCCAAATTAGTTAAAGGAATATTTATTGTTAGAGTTCTTTGATTGTTAAGGTCCAGATACACATGCTGCAACTAATGCCAGTGTGAATTGACTTGGAGAATGTCTAAACACTGTAGCTTATGCAATGCAGCCAAAATGGCAAAGCCTCAATGATTCCCAGCAGTTAGTAGATGTGAAGTCTGTGTCCTGCTGTGGCAGAACTTATTGAAAGCTCTTGGTATCCTGCTTTGCATTTCTGCAGCTAACAGCATTATCACTTACATTTAAGGCCCCTGTAAGCCTCAGGGTTGTGAGTCAACTGCTAGTACATCAAAATCCACATAAACTCCCAGCAATTCCTGGAAGTTTTCTGTCACTGACACAACCTTGTAAACAGTACCTAACTTGTACTTTTATGGCTTTTTACATTGCTTCTTATTGAGGAAAACAGCAATTTTTATCAGGGTACTAAAGGGTATTAAAGACGGCTGTACACTAGCCCCTCAGCCTAAACGATAGCATATTTTTTCTTTAAAGCTCTACCTCATAGAACAATGATTCTTCTGCTGTGTTTATTTTGGAAAGAATACTGCAGGAATATGACTCCATTAATGGCAACTTGAATTGTGCTGGCTTAGCCTCACAGACATCACCACTTTGACTTACTGTACTGGCTGAAATGTGGTTAACCAGAACTTTGCGGTGTTTTTTAAGATTTGATATTCATAGCTTGGGATTACACAGCAGTTCCAGACGCAGCAAATGAGGGTGCCTTCATAGGTCACACTGCTGGGTGGTAAATGACAAAGCTGACACTGATAGTGTAATGAACTCAAAGCTAATGTTGAATTACAGCTTCAGATGACACATACTTTCAAGAAAAACTAAAATATAAAGCCCTTATGGGTGAAGACGGATGTTGCACGGCAACTGGCACAGTACAGGTTCGACTTTAAATTCACACTTGAATGAACCCGAGAAACCTGAGCAGACCCACTTGACCTCACCTTGAACTTAGAGGCAGAGATATCCAGTTAGAACTGGGACGTGCGGGAGGAAACTACCCACACGTCTAAGTTCAGTTTAACCTTAAATTATAGGAATTTCCGTACCAGCTTCTGTGTTGGATGATTACGTTACGGCTGCATTGCGGTAGCATATTGTAATGCTCATAATGACAACCTGGAAGGAATTAACAGTTCCCACTTGTGTGATAAGTTTGCAAGGTACAAGTTACCACAGAGGCCTGTATGCTGGTGGTTTGAGCAAGTCATAGCAAATGACAGAGTTATAGCTCTAAAGTGTCCCGACATGTTTTGGCAGATCAATGACGAAAAAGAGATGCAAATATGCTCAACAGAAACAAAGCTTTGATAGCAGATAGGCAAACATGTCCTTTAGCCTCTGCTGTCAACACGTCTCACTATGGAATCGTGAGTATATTTGGATTTGATTATATTTGCTGCTGATAAGATCACAGGTTTGCTTTTACAGCTCAAAACAGTCCTGAGTGAAACGATCAAACTTACCCCAGATAGATTAATTCACCTTCTATGCAGCATCAACCAATTCAAAATTAAAATCTGTGTGATTTATGCTAACGCCTTCATTTTGTTTGTGGTTTTCATAGCTGTAATACCTCATAATTAGCACTTAACACGAGGTTGATGGAAAAGTCATGAATTTTACTGGCATCTTGATCTGTTCAGTTAAGCCAAGCTAAGTACAATCAAATAAGTAAACATAAATCCTCAAATCACAAATGCTAACCTCAAGTTAAAACCAGAAAAAAAGGCCTATGTGCAATCCAACATTTCTTACTTACTCATCCTGATTTTATGACTAAACTAATGCTGACTGGAAGAACAAGTTCTGATAAAAAGTTGTGGCTGACTGGATCAACTAGAGATGAAGTGAAGACATTTTTCAGCTGTATTTCCTTTAAAAGGAAACTGAATGTGCGCTGCAGGATATGACACAATGCACTGCAGACTCATGACCTCTGCACTTTTTTTTTCTTCAAAAACATAAATGTCAATAATATCAGACAAGTGAAAGGGGACAATAAGAAGCTTGCATTTGCATTTCCTACACTAATCAAAGTTTCTCTTTCTTCGAGACCAACACTTGTAGTTTATCTAACAAATTATAGGTTTGACTGGTGTATATAAAACAATAGGGGTTTACTAAAAAAGGTAAGATATAGAAATCCAAGACAAAAAAACAAATAAATCATACTAGTCTAAAGTATCTACAAAGTGTCTGTCTGGCTTGGCTTTAACACAGAGAATGCAGAAGAGAAACTATTGGATGCTGGACAGGAGACGTTTCCTCTTGTTCTTATCTGAGGATAAGAATGAGGGATTGCTGAGGAAATAATGTGACTTTTTTATCTGGATATGTTGATCTCTGGGAAGACTCCTTCCCTGATAAGCATCTGTGAGCAGAGACACAACACACCCTGTTTGTTCCTTTCCTATGTGAAATCGCCCACCCCTATTATCTTTTGCCCACAGGAAGTATCTAAATCACCATAACAACCCTTTCTCATTAAAAGAAATGACTTCCCCTGTCCTTTTTAAACACAAACTGTCTTTTTTTTATTGCTTTCAGCAGCCTGCAAATTTGTATTAATCTAGCAATGTTAAAAACTAATTAACAATGCTATAGTGGTGGCTTAGTGCAAGTGGTCACTACATTGCTTTGGTCACATAATTCTGAGGCTTGTATTTCCTGTTGTTTGAAGGATCAGACTCCCTGATTTTAGTATGGAATATTCCAATATTTTTTACATTTACCAAATCAACATTAACGTTTTCTTATTTTGTGAATATTTTGATGCTTCGGCTTGCTCCGACTGCACATGTTGTCAACATCCAGCTCAAAGTTTCACCTCGAGTAGGAGCCAGCCTCAGGTGTCTCCGAAGTGAAGCTTTTGACATGTCTAAAGATCTAAACACTTGAGATAATTATAGGTGCCTCGATGATAATTACTATGCAAGAAAAAAAAAATAAGACAGCCACTGGAGACAACTTCAGTCAGACTGTTTGAAGTTATCAAAGATAATTCATCTCAGCTCTGTGTGATGTGAAAATGCATCAATTCTGCTGATGGTGCCTCTGTCAAAGTGTTGTAATTTAGCACTGTACACTACCATACCTCTCAGCGTTGTTGCTGTGTTTGGTGTTAATTGAGACCCTTAATGAGTAAAGCTAATTAAAACCCTTTAACTTTCCTTGTCTTGATCTTGGCAGCAAGGGATTCAATCATGACCTAGATACTCAGAAAGAGAACTCTGTTTACCAGCTCTGCACAACAAAAGTCTGTAGTCAACAAAAGAAGCAGAATGTCTACACCAATAACAGACGACAGCTTGTGGCTCAGTAACTCTACTTTCCTCCTTGCCTTTACAGAACTGTAGCTGGACCCCAGCTGCAGAGAGAAGCACATCAAAAGGCCAAGCTACACTCTTAGGGAAATTGCAAAAAGCAAATGATGGTAATACAGATTACATGATCTCTACTACTTTGTACGTGTACATATGTGTGTGCGTTTTTTTATAATAGCAGAAGAAAGTCCAAACGTTTACAAGCTAATGTACAGTAGGCCTGCAGTGTTGTAAACAAACAAAGACCACCACTAAAAGGCACATCACTCATTGGCACACTGATAAAATCGTTCATGCATAGTTACATTAAAAATGTAACATGAAAAATCTTAACATGTGCACACACGGACAGGTTCGCCAAAACTGGCTTTTAATTAGTAAAATTAATATATATTACTCCCCAAATAGTATTAAGGAAATTAAGAATGAATTGGTTTAAGATAGTAATAACCTTGATGAAAAAAAGGACGCTCAAAATCTCATATTCCACGGAAGTGTATATTATTTCCTTGGAATTCAGTATGGAGGTTTGTCAGTTTTTCTAACTGGACCGGGGAGACATCATTTTTTAAAACAATAATAATAGTCAAAAAGATGATATGCAGAACTAAATTAACAACTTAACTGCGTTTTATTTTGTGCTGCTCATTCGTAGTTCGATGCGCGCCGAGTTGAGCGTAAATCGTCTCCCTCACGCATTTCATTGTAACGTCTTTTTTTAATGCTCGAAGTTGGGGGAAAACACACTCAACAGGTTTAAAGAAAGCTCATACTCATCTGATCAAGTTACCTGTTTTTCATTCGGGCTTTAAGGAAGTTTTTTCCAAATGGAGCCATGACTCAGGAGCACAAGAAAACAGACCGGCGATCCAAAGTGAGTTACAGTCCAGGCATGGTAGGACGTCGGACACTTATCGGAATGTTTCAGAAAAGTTGACGGGTGTCCCGGGTGCAACTCTATCCGCCCCATCCGAAAAGCGGAGGGAGGTGTTTCCTACAGCCAAACGAGATTTAATGGTGAAACTCTGCCCCCTTCCACCTGCAGGAACAACCTGAACGACTAAACGAAACACTTTCTTCAAAAGGATACTCAGCTCTGCAGAAATACGAAATAACGTAACAATTAGAGAACATTGTAGATTATGTTGAAATATTAGCGGAACTATAATATAAAATATAGAGCAGATAAGGCACAGAATAACAGCATTTCTTTTCATGTATCCACCCTGCTGACGACATAAAAAAAAAGCTGTAATGTAATGTTACAACATGTTTACATTACAACCCAGGAAAATGTAACATGTTGGGTTTTGATAAATGGTCTTCCTTTCTGGATCAACAAATGTTACATTGAGATGAAACAGCCTGTTAAAAAAAAAAAAGTCTAAGAGTGTTTGACGCTGTAAATCTCTCAAAGAGCACGTGGTTTTTCAAGCTGTCCTAACACATATTGAAATTATTTAATTGTTTTTGGGGGTTAATTACTAAATAGGGTAGCCACAAAAACACACAGCTAAAACAACTGACTGAGCATTACTTAAACTCATCGTTGAAAGTGATTTTAACATTAGTGTAAATGCTGAGAGCAACAGCCTCCACACTGTATGTGATTTAAACACAATTAGCTTCTTTCAGAATGTAAATGAACTGACTCGTCATTTTAAAAACACTCTGAATCTTGTCCTGACATATGGTACATCATAGAAACTGAGTATTTAACAGTATTCCCTGAAAACATGTCTTGTCTGACCATTTTTTAAATTTAAATTTACAATAATGGGAATACATTTCATTACAGTGGAGGTCTCTCTGAAAGTGCTGTAACAAAGTTTAAAGACATGATCCTTGCACTGTTATCTTCAATAATACCATGTACTGACTCATGATGCGAGCAGCTACCTGAATCTTACTCCTTCAGAGACAGATTATCTTGTTACCTATGTAACAGCCCAACTATGACTCAACAAAGCAGAGAAACGTACAGCTTTGTATAAGTCACACCTGTCTTAAAGCAGGCAACTTTTAAACTAGGGAGGAAATGGCATTTCACTAAATTAGAAGACCTTCTTCTGATCTGGAAAAAATACTTTGCTACTCTTTAAAAAGCCCTCAATGATTAGACATCTGATAGAGGAAAACAGTTTCTGTTCAGCAGAGCAGCCAGGCAAAGAGTCAGAGCTCTGCTGACCCAAGTATTCCTTTGACCTTAACTGCTAATGACTTCATGAATTTCTTTACAAATAAAATTAACCATTAGGGGAAAATTCTTCTGGGTTCTGGGCTGGGATCAATACTATTGACAGCACATGCTTCCCTTAGACAATGTCAGTAGAAATAACTGCAAAAACTTTCATTGCTATGTTGATAAAACTCAGTTTCTCATGAAGGCAGGAGATACAAATCAATTACTGAACCTTCAGATGTGCCTAATAGACATGTAAGCCTTGATGGTACTACCTTGGGCTCCAATAACACTGCAAGGAATCTTTGATATATTCACTTATTCTTTCATATATCCTTCAGTGTGCATATTAAAGGTATTGTTACGTTCCCCTGAGGGGTCTAGGCGGTGAGGGGGAAGTAACGAAAAGTGTCCGGGTCAGAAAAAGGAGACAAGAAGGTATGAGGGTTAAATTAAAGAGTTTTATTAAAGTAGCTCAACTAAAAGAGACGGACAAGCCGCTATCACCATTTAAGAAAACAAACAAAACTCAGGCGTTGGTCAATAAAGTAAAACGTAAGCCAAAAAGAAAGAGCAGCTCACTAACTGCAAATACACCAAACACTCAGCTCACTAGCTGTAACCACACAAACATACAGCTCACTAGCTGCAACCACACTACTGGCACTCTGGCCCAGAGCTCACCTTTCCCTGGGCTTAAATCTCCTTGATTACTGACGAGAGTCAGCTGCACAAAAGGGAAAGGTGGCACCTCAGGCAGAAGAGGTGGTGGGACACGCCCACACAGGCACCTTCAGGAGGAGGCCCTGCTAGGGCCGTAACAGGTATATATAGGACTACCTACAATGACTGGACTCCTGTAAATAATTATTATCTGCTCGTTCAGAAGCTCCCTGAAAAGGTTTTCATTTGATCCAGATGTTATGGTTGGGCAGATGTGGGGTTTTCTTCTTGGTCTGTCTTTCTTTCTCTCTCTGCTTTGCCTCCCTATGTCCACTCTCGGCCTGTGCTGTCTTTCTTCTGTTCAAGTTTCCTGATCCATGCTTCACCAAGGAGTTCTACAGACATCATCTGAGCTTTGAAGACAGAAGGACTCACCCTCATCTCACCTGCCTCCCCACTTTCCACCAACCCACTCACTACTCCTAAGGTATTGTGTCTGTGTGCCAGCAGTCCCTCTTAAATCCCTGTTCAAGCAAATTACAAGTAAGAATTTTCTCTCACCTCTAATAACTTACAGAGACTTACCTGCATGCACTCTGTCTCCTTCAGTAGAGACTCCCATAAAGGTTGTAGCATTCTAAGTCACTCACCTACCCTTTACTATCTGTTCAATAAACACGTTAAACCCATTAATGGTTGTCGGTGTCTGCTTCTGCAGACACATTTGCAGTTAAATGTTACATCAGAAGGCTGCAGTGAGAATTCTGACAGGGACTAGAAAGAGAAATCCTATTTTTCTACATCGGCCTCTCTTCACTGGCTCCCTGTTAAATAAAGAAGTTAAAATTCTTCTCCTCACATACAAATCTTTAAAGGAGAATTTGAGGTGGAACTTTCAGCTATCAGGTCCCTCTTCTGTCTCCTTGAATTTAATCGTTATTTATTATTAATCTCTGGCTCTCTCAGCATGTCTTCATCCTGTCTTCCTCTCCTCACTTACAGCCGGTTGTTGCAGATGGCCGCCCCTCCCTGAGCCGGGTTCTGCCAGAGGTTTATTCCTGTTAAACGGGAGTTTTTCCTTCCCACTGTCACCAGAGTGTGACATCTGATTGAGAAGTTTTTCTCTGTATTATCAGAGGGTCTATAAACCACATTGAGGCAACTGTTGTGATTTGATGCTATATAAATAAAATTAAATTGAACTAATTTGACCTTAATCGGTTCCCAGTTTGGGAGACAGACAGGTTCTTCACTTTTAAAATTAGGCTTAAAACTTCCCTTTTGATGTAGCCTATAGTAAGGGCTGGATCAGGTGACCATGGACCATCCATTGGTTAGCTGCAATAGAGTTAGGCTCCCAGAAGGCTTCTTCTTCACTTACCTCATCTCATGTTTTTTCCTCAGGCTCAACCGGTCACAACAAATGGCTCCCCCTTTACAATTTTGTGCAACAAACAGTGTTGGTCAAGTTACTTGAAAAAAGTAATCAGTAACTAATTACTGATTACTTCCCCAAAAAAGTAATCCTGTTACTTTACTGATTACTTATTTTCAAAAGTAATTAATTACCTAGTTACTTAGTTACTTTTTAAAAACACGATTTACAACCTGAATAGGTGATAAAGTGATAGATCTTTCAGCCCAATTCTACTTTTTCTGCATAATCCATCATACAAAATGTTATCAAATGGAAAGGTCCCTTTTTAAAACTTGTTTTATTATTTTTAATCTTTTAACTTTATGCATCAAGCAAAAATTAAATTATATGCAACATTCTCTGACTGGAAGAAATTTGTTTAATATTTAAACCTATTTTCTGCACATTCCAGCACATAAAATATTTTTTTGTGTGTGTTTACACTCAGTCTTTCAAATAGATGCAAGTAAAACACAGCAGAAAATAAATAAAATCAAAGACTCAGCGGTCCTGTTGCTCTATTTTCACCTGTAAAGCAGGAGTGGGGTAGGTGGAGGTTTACCCTGGTGCAGGTGTGCCGCAGCAGTCAGTGGAAGAATCCACGAGTTTCTCTGTGAATTTCCCATTATGTCGTAGCGCACTCGGTGCTTACTTGGAAGTTTAGGGGTTTTTTTGCTGTAAAAAGAAGTTTTCTTCCCACGCACGATGGACGCTAATGTTTTTGTCACTTTTTATGGGATCAAACTCAAAGTAAGGTCAGTACTTCCACGCTTTAAACGCTGCACGCTCATACTCTCTCCCACAATCGATATGTGATCCATTGTTGATCTGCACACAGCTGTTGCCACGAACTTCGCACGTCACTGTCATGAGACATTCTCGCAAAAAATCACGGTTTTAGTAACGCAGTAACGCAGTAACGCAGCGTTCCTACGGGAAAGTAACGGTAATCTAATTCCCGTTTTTGCAATAGTAATCCCTTACTTTACTCGTTACTTGAAAAAAGTAATTGGATTACAGTAACGCGTTACTTGTTACTTGTTACTTGTAACGCGTTACTGCCCATCTCTGGCAACAAAACCAGAAAACAGCTCTATTTAAACTACACTAACAAAATGAATCAGAAATTAGTGCATGAGTTTATATTTGCTCTTAAGTTCATAGAGTAAGTATGCTGATTTAAAAGTGTTTTCTATGGAATTAAGCAAAAATATAATCCTAAAAAGAGAAATAAAGTTGGAGGATATTTGATGGAAAGCTTTCAAAAATCTACCAAACAGACCTGGTGGTAAGATTATTTTCTTAGTCATTGTTTCCAAGGTCCTCTTAACAAGTTGTAAAAGCCAGGTTAAGCTCCAGTGAAAAAGCTTTTTATTATTAAAGTCAAAAACAGAAATCCCAACATCTGCAGGTTGTGGACTGATTGTGATGATCATGCAATGCAGTAATAAATTTCAAGCTATTTGTTGGTTTATGGATTACATTTATGTCAGCGGGAATTTATAGTAGAAAAAAAAACTATTACAAAGTAAAACCTGCTTTAGAGAAACATGGACAGAGTTGTGCCTTCACGTTAATTAAATTGTAATCGTCACCAATATTTGAGCCTTTAGCATGTAGTGGTTTTGTTTGTTAACCAAGACAACAACCTGGTGAATTAGAAAAAAAATGAAAAGACTGTTCAAACTGTGAAGCAAAAAGTGAGCCTGATTCGTTCATCCTGCCTCATCACTGCTGGTACCCATCAGTGGAACATGAGGCAAAACTAACCTCGGACTGTGTGCATTCATGAAGGGAAATAACCACATCTTCAAAACCTTGACGCAAAAACCTTTCACGTCATGATGCCGGAGTGTCGTCGGATGAAACATCTGATGACACAGGAGAATGAGTGGGATGTGGTAATGGGTGGGAAGGTGGGGATGGAGATGTGTGTCTGTGTGGGTGGGGTAAGGGGGGGGGGGGCAGATGCTGTGACATCATTTTGGCTCTTATATACCCAGGGAATGGAGCCCACTGTGCTTCACATCCCAGCAGCAGAAACTGCTTAAGCGTGTATAGATCTGAAGAAGAAGAACAAGAAAAAACAAAACAGCAGCTTCACTAAATTGTGTCTCCAGCCTCTCTTTGTCTGTGTCTGGCCCCTAACCTTATGGACTAGATTCCTCCTCAGGTGAATTCTTCAGTGTGGGATCCTTTTTTTGTTCTTTTGGGGTATTTCTTTTCAGATTTTTTTGTTCTGATCAAGATGCAGACACAGTTGGCGTGTATGCTTCTCCTCTGTTTAACATGTGGTGCACTTTGTACAGGTAAGCACTGGTGTTCTTTCAACAGGTTTTCTATGTAGAACTTTATGGATTTATTCACAAAACAGGTGCATCATACTGAAATGTTGCATGTGCATAAAAGAAGGAAAAATTACTGCAAATATTTCTGAAAAACCTTGAATGGCAAAGTTGGTTAAACAGGATGGTTTTGAGTTTGGTCCTTTAGATTAAATACTGAAATAACCTGATTTGTTCTCTCGGGAAAAATCAGAGAATGGCGTGTGACTTCATGACATAGCTAACTTTTAAACCTCGGTTTATTAAAAAAAATAACTGTATAAGTGAAAATCTTAATTTTGCTCAAGGATTACAGCTCTTTTAGGCTACTATAAAACCCCTTTCCCCCTCAAAGATCAATTGCCTCTTCCATTCTTTTAAATCCATGCATAATTTGCGCTTTGTTTAACTGTCAGGGTGCACTGGGACTCAGGCTGATCAATAGTGTCACCTGTTGAAAGCTTAAAAGTGGCCATAGTCACATGTGAATATGGGCTTTTATGACAGTTTCACTTCACCTCTTCCAAACACGGCACAGCAGAAAAAACTATTAATGTAACTATTAATGTAACTTACACTATTGTTCTCATTCTTTGTTTGATCTTATGTTAGGGAAATGAAACTTAATTAGTTTCATTTATTTTACATTAAATGCAGTTTACACTGAACTATTTCCAATACTCAAAATGAGAATGGATTGTTACTAGATGATAGTTACTTTTGGATCAATAACCAAATAAAGGATATATATATATATATATATATATATATATATATATATATATATATATATATATATATATATATATATATATATATATATATATATATATATATATATATATATATATATATATAGGGAGAGAGAGAGAGATGCACATGGAATTCTTATTGATATTATGTGTTGCTTTTTGTCACTGTCAGGGTGCACGGGGACTCTGTTATCAATAGTGATGAAGATGACCACCATCAGATACCGAGGGCTGGGTTTCTTCACCACTTTACTATTCAAATGTAAATGATGAGAAACTATACTTAATTGTTAATTTAAATAACATTTCATTGAGGACTGAACTAAACTACACTCCAAAAATATTTATGCCCAAAATACTGACTTCTTTAAGTAGTTGGATAACATGTCAATTTTTTTATGTTGTCACACAAGTAGAATGTAAAACATTAAATTTAATGGAATCAGTTCAAATGAAACCGACTGAGTATACATTTAGATTAGACCTAGTATATTTGTTTTAATTATACTGATTTATGTTTATGTTTTATTTATGTTTTTTGTTTATGTTTTATCTTTTGTTTTGTGTTTTTATTTGTGTGAAATCTGAATGTTGTAAAGCTGTTTTTCTGTAACTGACAGATGTTGACCAGGAGCAGCGAGCGCTAGAAGAGGAACTACTCAGCAGTCTCTTCACTTCCAAGGTATCTGGTCTTTTTACATCTGTGATATCAGAGACTGGAAAGAAAAGCTTCATCCTGCCGGGTCGGTCTCTGACCTCGCCGATAAAGGCTTTCCAGGTGTTCTTTCATGAAATCTACATCCACGCTTCAGTGGCAACCTCAGCTTGCGGTTGTGCTCATGCTGAGTGGGAGATAAATAATTTACCACAAGAGGCTTTTTATGCCACTCAGGCTGCCTGAGCATTTACTTTGTTTTTTTTAAGTCAATTTGCTCTTTTTAAAAGTGTATCCAGTTCAAATGTGCTCAGAAAAATAACAAATAATCACCTTTCCATTTGCTGCAGTGCTTTGAAACGAGGAGAAAATAAGAGCTGAGATTGGGCATTCTAATTCAGTTGTAACCTTGAGCTTTTTATCACATTTATCTGATGTCTGCCTGAGGCTATGCAAAGATCAGGTATGAAATCAGTGAATGTGGAACCAAAGGCATGCACAGACGGATGGCCGATCCTAATAGGATTCAGATGGACCTGGCAGTATAGTTACGACACATCTTTTACCGTTCTTGCTGATGAAAAACTGCGATGCTCACACGGAGACATGACGGTGACAAATCAGCCATTTGATTCATAGCTGCCGATGCTCAGAGGTTGCTCAGGGGTGATGATTGTAATAATAACTTGCTGCATGACTGACAGACTGCTCAAGAGGCTGGAAAGTGCAGTATGGTGGAAGATAGACCTAATTGTGGCTCTTTATCTACACACTATATATTTGACAATAAAATTGACTGATATACTCCTCCCTTCCTTTCATCTGATTAGATACCACGGTTAATGCTCCATTGTGGTTTTTCATTCTCTACTGAATACAACTAAATTACCTTCTTATTACTCTGCATAGTGAGTCACTGACCTCTGTGTTCAGTATCGTTAGTTGTTCCGATGCTGGAATTTAGATTGAACTTTTGCGTCTCTATAAAATGCAAGTTTGTGAACGCTAAAGAGCCCAGGAGACTAACGTTAAGGTAGAAATTTCCAGTGAAGCACCACAATCTTTCATATGACATTACAGCACAATTGCATGGCCACACTAACTCAGCTAGTTTGTCTTTTGTGCATGGGCAATTTCCAAATGTCAGCTGCCTATGTTTGATCCTGACGCTTGTTCATTTGATGCCACTAAAGCTTTTATCCACGTCTCCTGCCTGGCAAACAAAAAGAGTTTTCGTCTTTATATTTGAGGATACTTCCACTGGTCATAAATGATGAGTGAGCCTCCCTGACACTGACATCTTTGACTGCAACATGCACGTGACAGCCAGTACACACAGAGGATTCTGGGGGCTCTTTACCATCTCACTGCACTCTAGAGACACTAGATTATAACTCAGTAGTCTCACTCTGTTCACTCTGAGTGCATGTGTCTTTAAGAAATAATAGGTGCTTAGATTACATTGTAAAAGTCTCACATGCAGAATCCTCAGTCCCTTTTTAAAGGAACTACCTGAGTGTTTACTGCTGCAAATGCAAAATGTACAACATTAAAAGTGAGACTAAGGTGTAGTTCACAATACTGACTGTATTCTGTTTGCTCAAACATAAGCTATGAAATGACAAATATCAAAATGATTAAGTCAGATCGAGGTATCGAATCAACAGTTTGGCTGAATTTTAAAATTATGGCCACAGTTTGTACTTACAGTGTTGAGGACGCGGATTGAGTAATACCTGAAAATGTCGTTTTTCAGTCAGATCATTTCTGTCAATATAAATGTTTCACGAGAGAAAACAATCCCCATTAAACCAAAAAGCTTCTAAACCACCTGAAACATCAGCCTCTTGAGTGGTCAGTACAGTTTTCACTTCACCCAAGTTCACAAAATACACGAAAACACCAACGAAAATATTGCTCAAAGCAGGAATCTGATTAAGTGATGCACTCTGAGTGTTAAAAACCCAACCACTCAATCCATTTAACTGTCTCATCCTGGTATCTTGTGCCCTCTGTGCAGATGAAACAGAATAAGCAGAGTGCCCCCTATTGGCGCGTGTCTCTGGCCAACCTCTGTAAGATGCTGAGCGCCCTGCGCCAGGAGGCGTGGAGTGGGGAGGAGGAGGATGGGGGTCTGAGGGAGGGGAGCCTCCAGCTGCTGGATGAAATGTACAACTTGCAACACATCTGCCGAGTACTGCAGAACCGGGAGGAGAGGGTCAGACAATCATCTTTAACTTACTTTCTTTTGCTGTGTGGGCTACTTTTCAAATAACAACATTGCATACCCATATGGAAAAGATATATATAAATCTTATAAAGTTTGTATCTGTCTTGTGTGAAACTTGTATGAAAAGCATATAAGTGTGAAAACAGATATAAGATCCCTTGAAAAATGATATAATGAAACTTGTATGTTTTGGATACTTACTAAAACAATGTATGAAAGTAATGAGAAAGTGGCCACTTTCATAAGTAATCACATATAAGTTTTTACTATTTCTTTTCCATATGGGAAATTATGGATAGCTAAGGAAATTCTCAAAAGTCCTAATCTCCTACCTAAGCTACTTGTTGAGAAGTAACTGTCAACCAAAAGCCCAGTCAAAACAAATACACAGACTTGTGTACATACACACTTACTCACTCACATCGCCAGAACACACAGGAGTATGTGTGTTCTCCCCTAAAGCAAACACACTTCATTAAATCTCCCCTCTCCCCCACTTCGCCTCCTCATCTCTTCCTCACTCGCTGTCATCGTTTTTCTCTCCACTTTTGGCTCCTCGCACTGTGGCATTTCTCTTTTTTTAAATGTTAACACAACACCTGCAGATTAGCAGTCAGTACCAAAACATGTTTGCCTGCCGCCCGCCCCCCTCACACTCCCTCATGTTGCGTGACACTCATCCTCTGCTGTGTCTCCCTTCACTCCTCACAGCTACTCCAAGACTCTCTAGAGTATTCAGAGGAGAACAGCGACGCTCCACTGAAACGAAAGTCACCCTACATATTGAAGAGGCAAGTGGGGCACATCACTAAGACTCGGCGGCCGTACATCTTAAAACGAAGTACATTTTACTGACATCCCAGAGACCGCAGCACCATTTTAAGGGACCGGACCACATGTTTTGTGTAATTATGTGATTGTGTTTATTTTCTGTCTTCTTGTAGATGCAGTCTTTTTTTTTTTCCTGTTCCTTTTTATCCAATCAGACCCTTTGATTGTATGTCCAACAGAGAGGCCTGTCTTTATCCTGCTCCTGAAAATAAAATCCTTAGCATCAAAGAAATAGTGTATCTCTGAGAAACTGTATTTATGTATGCTATTTATTCACTGCAAAATAAATCTATTTTGTTTCAGAAATTAAAGGATTCATGATACAAAACCAGCGCAATGTCACAATCTGCTTTTTCTATTTATGTAATGACTTAGCTAAGTTGTGTCATATTTCATCCTTTATAATACTTAATTAGCATTCACAGGATCACAACCTACAACAAATTACTCCTCTGACCAAACAAAACCAGGAGACACTTTATGTCTCCCTAAGTGTCACCAGTAGCTTCAGTCGGTTTAGCACAAACTCTCCAAGTCTCTGCAACTCTACTTTGACATGCATGGAAACACAGAGTAGAAGCAACACTGTTCAACCGGTTGAAAATTGGTTACTGCAAAGGCCACAGCATATTATTCACCTTCATCATTAATTCAGTCCCACTGCGCGCCATGGATAGAGGTTTTGTCATCTTGGAAAAGATCACTCTCATCAGCATAGAAAAATGTCTCTGTGGACCCATACTGTGAAATCAAACTGCTCCCACGGCATTAAGCCCAGGATCCATATTTTCGCTTTAATTTCTCATCTGTCCTCATTCTTTATCAACTTTAATCTCAATGAACACAGTTTAGTTTAGGACTCAGTACTTTATTGTACATAAAATTGTGCAAAAAGATAAGATAAAAGTTATCTTTTCTTTATGCACAATTGGGCTGCTAGATCCTAAATATGGATTGATATGCATTTAGAAAAATCTCAACAAATTAGAAATGAAACACAAATAGTGCCTAAAATGTTAGCTATGCTTAATCATTTTTTAAAAAAAAAAAAAAGAAGAAAAAGTACAAACATGCTGTTGGTTTTTGGTCTTCCATAAGACCAAAAAGGTTATTCTATATTTCTTAGTATGGAAATATAGAATGACCTTGTTCTTTAGACATCCATTCTTATGTATAATAATGCAATCTGAGATCTTGATTTATGTCTTTTTTTGTTTGGAATTCAAATCAGTCATTTATACAAATATCAGTGATGGAATTTTACATATCCTAAAATACATTTATAATTTGGAAAAAATAGTAGACTTTGCCGGTAGCAGCATTGTTGCAATGTAATTTATTATTAACGGCGTTTGTCTCCTTTTATAACTTTTATAGATTGATGAAAAATCTATAATATAATGAAAAACAGCCCAATAAATGCTGCCACTCTTTGACTTGGGATCCACTTGCAACTACAGTCAGGTCTGAACACTGATGCCGTAATGATTTCTTGATGTTAAAATTCAGCTTGTGGCGCCTTTAATATCAACACATTGATCTTAATAGCATGTGCTATGCTGAGCATTTTTCAAAGGAGCACAGAGGCCCTTTGACTTCAGCAGATGAAATACACCTTTACTACAGCGAATGAGAGGTCTTGGCCTTAATAAATGGCAGTTTCCTCTCTAAATCAAAAAGCTTTGGTGTTCTTTGAAACTTGGTTCTTAACCTTGACAGCCAAAGCACTTGGATGACGTGCAACACACAATCAAACACGCATTTGGGATGGCTTCATCTTGTTGCCTGAGAGAGCAGGTGATGTGAGAAGATTAGATTTGGAGTTTGACGCAAAGGAAAAGCTGTTTTTATTCAAAACACGTTTGGGCCAAACAATTAGGTACAAAGGATTTCTTTGTTCTACAAAAGTTTTGGTAACACTTTTTGAGATGAAGGTAAGTGAGAAATCAGGCACAAAAAATTCATGTTACCATCAACACCTGATATTTCACCTGAACTCAGTCCCCTCAAAACATGCTTACAACACGTAATCCCGTACGAAAAAGAATCAAAAAGCAAAACTGCATTTCTAAGCGGGACAGCTATGTCCAGCCTTGCTGATAGTAAAGGGTCATACTTGGGTATGGACTCATTATCTCCTTTAAAAAAGCGTTTCGGATAACAGGGATAATCCCCAGACCCCGATGTGGTCATATTTCAGTGGAACCATTTCTCTGTCAGGGAAAGGTTACAAGAAAATCTTCAAATGTAATTTCTCAATTTTTGAGTACCTAAAAGGAAAATGATGTTCACCTCCTTTGTATTGGGGTGACAGATGAAATATCAGAGACAGATAGCTCAAAGTCCCACATGTGAAACGAAATCTAACTGTGCTCCTGGATACAGGTGGATGTCGAATTTCTTTTTTATGATATTTACCAACTGAGTTCATTTGGTATCTTTTTCTGAATGTAACACAAAAAAGGTAAAAGGTCCTCTGAACTTAAATTACATCGCTGAGATGAAATAATATGCAGCCATCATCGTTCTAGCTTTTCATTCACTCCAGTTACTGCAGGTATTTATCAAGTCAGTTAGTTTTAAAGCTGCCATTTAAACTTTCATACCAAAATTACTGCCGGCGCACCTTTAAACCAGGTAGTTCTGCACAGCTGAATGCCCCAGAATGTTTCAAATAGCTCCATTTGAATACATCAAATACATCAGGTGTAACAAGGAAAGGTCAAACTTTGCATGAACAAAGGTTAAAAATATATCATATAGACAACCTTCATTATTATTCTTTTCAAGTCAGTGGCCACCAACACTGGATGCGCCCATCACGGGCAGTGGATGGCGGTGTTGTGTAACTACTTCAGATTTACTGTGTGAATGGCTGCTGTCAGAAATTCAAGTATACCTTTAGGGGGAAGAGTCACATATCAAGAGAAAAAAAAGAAAAAAGAAAGAACAGTCACAAAATCTTTGTAGAAATCTGCATCATAAAGTGAGAGCATTGGGATTTTTTTGGTCAACTTTAAATTTTAACAGAAAAGTATATGCTGTTTAAGAAAAACTGGAATGATATTTTTTCACATACTATGACACGTCAATGAAAACACAATTCTGTAATTGTAGTTGTAGCTTTAAACTGAAACAGGTTTTGTAGCAGGGCAGTATTGTGGTGTTTTGTGGCCTCACAGCCTCACAGCTGTTAACATCTGGAAATCAGTTAAGTCTACAACCATGCTTATACTTGTTTGAATATTCTGTATAAACAAAAATGTTCAAAGCTTAACAAAATAAGTCATATCAATGCAAGAAATGACCCTGTGATGTTACGTTCACAATTGTGAAGGCTCTTGCGACTTACATTCAGCAACACATTTTAACTGCATGTTTATTTTTAATAAAACGAGTGAAAATGTCAAAGTGCAGTGTTTCTTGTTTGTGTTGCGATCAAGGAAACCTTTTAAGTGATTTAGTTGTGGATATTGTAAAACTAGGAGTTCAAAAAGCAATAGCAATATCCTGCAGGCTTTTACCCATCATGATACATAATAACAGATATTATGATTATATTAAACTGGTCTGTTTCTTGGTTTACTATACTCCAACCTAGCTCCAGTCAGGAAAAATGTATTTCAAAAGATGGATTGTAAACAAATCAAAATGTTTCATTTTGTTAGTTGTGCACATGCACGTTCACTACCAGCAGATGGCAGTACATCACAAAGCTAATCCAGACCACTTATTATACTGGTGTGGGAAGAGGCAAGAAGATGACATGAATCATTTCAAGACTGACCTTTGGTTCTTCTTTAGTAATAATTTCCTGCTTAAATAGATTTTAGTCAGAATCCTGAAATGGTCATTTGATTTTAATTCAGTTCTATTCAGTTAATTCAGTTTTATGCACACAGTGCCAGGTAACAGCAGTAGCCATTTCAAGGCATGTATGTTGTGAGATACAAATCCTGCAGTTATTAGAAAGAGAAGTCTAACAATCACACAACAAATGAACAAGAAATGTTCTTAATAAACAAATGTTGTCTTTCTCCAGTGATTACTACAACTGGTTCATTTTAATCACATTCTGCAACAGTGTGCTTCCAACTATTAGGAAAGAATGAGAACTTTATTTCAGTGTCAAATAGAGCTCTACAAATTCTCTTTAGATTGGTACTGTTACATCAAGCCTCATAAATGCTACAGACACTTGACTGCTGTGCAGTGCCATGAAACACTATAAGGCTGACAAACCTTTATGGGCCCAAATCTTGACTCTTGGGGCAGGAATAAACTTTAAAACAAGCTTTAATGCTCCTTGGTCCAGAAAATTACAAAGTTCCAAATCCAAAAGATAACAAAGAATCCAAACATCCCACACACGCTTGGGAAACTCAGAGAAATCAGAGCAAGGGAAACAGAAGGCAGTGTGGATGACAGGACAAAGGATGACGGGAAGGCTCCACAATATGTACACCACAAAAAAAAAAAAAAAAAAAAAGAGTGGTGAGCAAACATGAGGGGAACACGGCAGCTGCCATAAGGCGAGAGGCGGGGTACACCCTGGACAGGTTGCCAGTCTGTTGCAGGGCTAACAAATAGAGACAGACAACCTTTCTCAAATGTTTCTGAATAGAAAAAACAAATGTGGATTGGACTTTTAGCTTTAATATAAAGATAAAGTACTATGCAAAGGCTTTTGGCACCTCAGATGATCAGATTCTTCATGTAATTTTCTACAGGACGTCACTGACTCGAGATATACAACCAGAGTCATACACTATCTTCAACTACAAGAACAAGGACTCCTGTAACAGAAGTGTGGTGGCTGACGTTAGACAGTTAGAGAGCTAAAAGCTAAACACTTTCAGAAACTGCTTAGAAGAACTTCTGCTGTTTAACAACTGGTAGATTAAAGCTCTTTCATTTACATGCATTTGAAATCCTCCTTACTTGTAGAGCCAAAACCTTTCCACGGTATGGTGCACAGAATTCACTCAACAATAAATTGGCCAATTTAAATTTGGAAAATTAACTAGGAGAGTAAATCGGCAGTTATTTACTTTAACGCTCTCTATTTACTCAGTATTGGGCAAACATACAGTATGTGAGGGTGCAGCTCTGGCTTTACAACAAGCCTCGCGCTGGAGGAATGCTATTTATCATTATCTCAACATCAGAACAGATCTGTCAGTTTTTGCAAATTTGCAGGCTGCCTCAGCAGATGTTTATCAATATAACGACTCTTGTGACCCTGAAAAAGTTCAGGCTTAGTACGCCTCCCACATCCACGGGACAAATTACACCCTGCGTGAATTAATTCAACTCCATTAAAAACCTTCATCGACATCTGCCGCTGCAGCAGTGCTCTGGCCTGCTTGTCTTGGCCTTTCTCCAGCCGAACGCCTCTTCAATTTAACTCCAATTTGGAGTTGGTGGATGTTGGCTGACAGCTTGAAGCTTCTCACTGGGATGCTGATAGGAGCGTCTTCACTCCTAAAGGAAAGTCATTCTCTCATCTGGACAGCGTTGCAAATTGCGTAAAAAGCCAGTCCGATCAAGATAATGGCTTGTGAAGGAATGAGATTAGCTTCCTTTGTAAAAAATCTGATTGTGTGGATGGGACAGTGGCATAACAAGTGTGACCTTGTTGCAGGGGCCATCGGAGAAAGTAATTAGGGCTTGCATATGGGCTGCATTACCGAAGCCTTCAGCAAGGGCAGTGAAGGGAGAGCCATGTCAATGCAGTTTATTGTCACAGGTAAGGCTGTCAATGTCAGTTGTGAATAATGCTCCCTGGTTAGTTAGACAGCAGACAGAGACAAAGGGCAACAAAAAAAAAAAGGCTTAAGAGACTCAGTTCAGTGTTCGCCACCACTGGAGAACACAAACAAAATGCCAAGTCAAAAACCCCATGACATTTATTTAAGTTAACAGAGGCAGTCAGAACCTTTAAAGGTTGGCCTATAGTTATCCATTACTCCCAAATAGTTGCGGCAGATGGCTGGCAGGGGTTTCGTCCTGTTAAAAGGGAGTTTTTCCTTCTCACCCTTGCCAAATGGGTTTTTACTGTAAGCACCTTGAGGCGACGACTGTTGTGCTGTATAAATAAAACTGAATTCAACCGATGTTACTAAGATGTGCTAAGAAGGGATTAGGAGCTTTAATACTTAGGAGAAACTTGACACTTGACATGACTGACATGATTAGCAAGACAATGATCTTGCTCATGGCACTGTTGGAGGAAAGGGGGTAACTGCCTGCCAGAAATGCCTGATATGTTTGTTTGCATGCCTGGATAACATATTACCCAGGATGTCTTATATGTCTACAACTATCACATGTCTATAACTAATTAAATGTTTAATTTAAGCAAATGTTAATCGAATTAAGCAGTTCACAGATAATGAGTTTTGAGCTTTGGGCAGCCATGGGTATTTGGCTTGGCAGAGTGTTAATCCGGTCTTTTTTGCAAGGATAACACAACCAGGGTCTACTAGGTACGTTTTCAGTAAATGTTCTTGCTAATCTGACTTGAGTTAATTAAACAAAGGCTATTCTCTGTTTCTTTGGTAATTGTCAGTGGCTTATCAGAAAGTCCTTTCACACATTCTGATAAAGGAAACCAATGGACCTCACCCATTCAACGCCATCTCTGGCTTTTCTATTCCTGGTGTTATTGCTAATGAAACAAGCAAATTGGCGATGTATATGCATTCTCCATAGAACTACAGCTATGGATACTGTATGATCACTGACACAGTTTCATAGTTCACCTGTATAATTATGCCAGTACCACACAGAAGTCGCTGCTGAACGGGGCAAACTGAACCATCACCTTAACAGCTACAAAGGCGATACCAAACTAAACTAATGACTGAAACTGGCATTCACTCTAAGTTTAAGGCTCAAGATGTGCTCTCACAGTAAAAGTGTCGGCAGTAACATAGTCTCTCTAACTCCAGAAAAGTTAAGTAAATATGACACTCTGTGCTGCAGAACTATTTGTTATCTTATGGCTAAGACAGCTGCTGGTTATTGCAGAGTTCTCTCACTACTTTATGAAAGTCTCTTTCTTTCTTGTTCTTTTAACACTTGTTATTTAGAGACGGCTACAGTGTAGGTGTTCAGAAAGGGCTATATTACATGGCTTTCAAACCATCAGAGTTATCTCACTTGCACCTACACAAGCTCTCTCACAATAAGACTTAGTATATTGATTTTGAACATGTACGTTTATGTCCCTGTGTGGTTGCTGTGACACTGTTTGTGGATCTTATTGTCCTCAAAGAAGAGATGATGGGACAAGACGTTGTTTGTCAGGTGACAGTTAAAGCAACAAGCCCCACTGCAGCACTGCCGGCACTGCGGGGCGCTCCACTGGAGCTGGTCAGATCTCATCTACATCTGTCTGACAGTGCTGAAACACATGTTTACATAAGCACACATGCATACATGTGGTTGAATTGCTTCCTGTGCATACATGTACGCCATTGTGTGTGGAAAGGCATTCACAAGGCTGATTCTCACAGACAGATCCCTCCACTCTGCAGGATGCCCTGGCATTATAAGCAGGCTTCATGAATAAGACAAGGATCAGTAATTGTTTCGAGGGGGAAGAGGGACGTGCGGTTGGTGCAGTGGGTCTTCAACTGGCTGATTGTGTCACTGTGACTGTCTATGATAATTAAACCCCCCCCCCCCCCACCCCCCATCCTCAGTCACACTGGTGGCATTGCAAAAGACAGTAGCGGAGCTGTTATTGCTTGTCCTTCAACTGAAAAGATCTGGTTGGCCAGAGAACTGAGAGCTTTTGTTCTGACAGCTGAAAAATCTGGTGTCCAGCCTGTGCGATTTTAAGCTTTGCGCCCTGGGAAATGTGTTATCTAAGCGGCGCATGCAAGAAACCCTGACATTAATCTTTAATTAAGGCCTTTACAATTTCGGACGGAGAGTTATACTGTAGTGGATAGATATGAGCAGTGGGGAGGGCCAGGAAATATGTTATATCTTGTGGTGAGCTCATTTTGTCTCATCAAAGTCAAAGCTCTGTTGATCTGCCAAAATATTGCCTGGCTTTTTAAAATTTATTTATTTTTTTCCTTTTTCTCATCTGTTTGGCTAATCATGAGGCACACTATGAGGTAAGCTTGTCACTGAGGAAGCTTTTTTTTGTATCATTTGAGAAAATAGATAACAATCCCCAGAGGTAATAATAGTGAAACGCGCACTGTCGCTGTCTGTTTTCTACACAGTGCTATAAGTTCTACCATGAAGGTCTTCTGATAACTAAAGTGAATTTTTTTTGCACTTCTTCTTTTTCATTTTGTTTTTGGTAATTGTTTGTCGAAAGAGCCAAGTGATAAACCTGCTGGTAAAACCAGCATGCCACTGAAGCTGTTCTTGTGTTGTGACAGCTGCTGCCTGTGTGATGTTCCACAAAAAGTCCCCAAGACACAACCTGTTTCATCCTGGCAGACAATTCACATGAAAAAAGACAAGTCTCATATGAAACGAAATGGGACTTAGGTAATTGTTTTGATTACTCCTTTCCCTGTTCCCAGTTGGATGAAAGCATTACAAAACTGAAAGTGAAGGTTTTAGGGAAGAGGAGACTGAGGAAAAGTAGCAGCACATCTCCCTGCGGCAAGATTTATTCGCTGGCAACAATGAGAGACAGATGGGAGGGTGGTGGTGGGAACAGGAGAGGGGGGACGGGAGGGGTGCGGGGGGGTCACACCTTTGTGAAGCAAAGCAATTGGGAGCGATTAAACTCTCATTCGCCGTAGGGACTATATACTTTGAGGCAGAAGCTGGCTCCAGCAGCGCCTGCAGCACAGTCCCTTTTATCTCCACTCCTCAAGAAGACCCTGTAAATGCCATGGGAGTTGTTAAAGGGAAGCACGCAGTGTTCTGCTGGGCGGGTTCGTGGTTAATGTTCAACATCATGACGGCAAATGAAAAGAATTTTCTTGAGGTTGCCTGCCCTTGCAATGGATAATCTATGCAGTGAGATTGTGGCTTAGCCCATGTAATTAAACTCATGACCTACACAGTTATATGCCGTTACTTTTTTTTTTTTTCCCCCCCCCCCATGTGTGACAGCCAGTTCCTCAACTGGTCACTTGAAGTTTGCTCTAAAAGCAAATCAACCACTCCAGACTCTCATGATGACATGTGAAATACACAGCAGAAATAAACGAGTCTTTAAAAATCAAAAACAACAACAAAACTAGAGCTACTCCTCTCCTCCAGAGAACTGCATAAAGAACTCACGTGATGAAACTGTATATTAACAGTATTAAAGTATGAGACTCAGGCAGGAGTCTCTGTGTACTGAGGTTTGGAGCCGACTTTGGGATTTGTACTGAGAGTAGAAAGAAGGTGAGCTGTTTGGAGACAAAGCTAGAGAGGCAAGGGTGAGATGGTTTGGAAATGTGCAGAGGAGGGATGGTAGATATATTGGACAAAGGGTATTGAATATAGAGATGCTGGGCAGAAGGAAAATAGGAAGATCACAGAGAAGAGTCATAGATGTATTGAGGGAGGATATGCAGAGGGTTGGTGTGACAGAGAAAGATAAAGAACATAAACAACACAGTCTCATGGCTATAAATTGCTAATGCTACCCTGTCATATCCAAAGTGGGAGACCCACCTGATACTGGGATACAAACGTCAGTGTAAGAGCAGCAAATTTAGGTCTGAATAATCTGCACAGAGGTCAGAAAGTGAAATATTTGCATCCAAAAATATAGTGCAAAGTATTATAGCATAGAAAGTATGAGTACACTGAAACTTTACATGCAAGATAAATGCATTCCACCACTCCTTCCATTCATGCCGTCAATCAATCGTACTTCTCATGTTAAGAATACCAGTATACTGCTGTTTACATACAGTTGCTGATGAAAGCTGAAGCCCCCAGTCAGCACAAGTAGATTCTACTTCTCATTGCTTCGCTTTTCCACCATCTGAAAACAAAAGATGATCAAATGCGTCATATGTTTTTTTTTGTTTACCCTCAGCCGTTTTCATCATAGTTTTGGCTGTTAGGAATGCACTCTGATTCCACAACCAGCAGCACAGGCTGGCTCAGGCATCTCAGCATCTATTGTAACTGGCTTCTCATCAACACGATAGCACCAAAATGCTCGGGGACTCCTCCATCACTGAAAGGCACACAATCACAGGTTGCTAGCCAGGTTATTACGAGTCATTCATCATCTGGGCCTGCTTTGTGTTTCTCTACCTTAAGCTTTGCTTCAAATTCAATGCTTTCAAATCCCCCGTACTTGCCCATTTGCCTGTTCATTACACTTCTTTTCAGCTTCCTCAATATGTCTTTTATCTCTCCTCCACCATTTCCCCAGCTTGGCCCAACCTCAGCCAGTGCACCTGGCTCGTGGGTCTGTGCTGTAAGAGCTCCATAAAACACAAGGCACAAAATGGACCCAATCAAAAGCTATATACAAGCTTTGATGCTGCACTACTGTGTGCATGACAGCATATTGCATCTGCACCTTAAGAGAAGAAGCAGCCAAAATAACAAACAAGCCTCGCCCATTGTTCTTTTGATTTGCTGAACACATTGCTGCAGCTTCTTAATAGACATGTGAGGTGGAATTAAAATCCATCTACAATGTTGAATTCCCAGAGAGTGCAGGACAGATCAAGAGGCAAATGAGGAAATCCACACAATCCATATCAGTTTGATATCATGTGGGGTTTTTCCTCCTGTGCAGGTTCGTGCTGGCAGCACCATGGCAACCACAGCATTGATTGGCCAATGTCTCCCACTGTGCACAGCGCAGGTCTTGTTATGTGGGATATTGGTTTTTTACTTGCCTCCCTGGCTCCTTCATGGTGTGTATTAGCCGTGGTTTCTCGGGCGCCGGGTCGTCATGTATGCTTACCTTTCATTTGGTTCTGGATGACTTTGAAGGGCAGCATGTGGAGCGAGACAGAGACGACTGTGACAAAACACTCAGAGGCTCTGAAACAGAGCCAGTGCTATCAAGTCCCAACTCCTTTATTAAACATGTCATGAAACTCCTAATATTTATTGATTCTGTACCATTCCTCTATAAAAAAAAAAAGTTAGTTTGCATCCAAATTTGAAATCTAAATCTTTAGCATTGTTTGACGTTCCTGATTAAATAAACTCCAGTTGTCAGTGAGAATTATTCCACTCCTTCTAATTAATATGTTATGCTTCTCTATATTTTAAAAGCAGTCCCTGTATCTCCCAACTTCATGGACTCTCACTGATTCAGTGAAAGGTTTTATAGATAAGAGTGACATTGTTCATTTTGGTTTTGTAAAACTTTATAAAATGTTCATTCACTCACGCACTGCTGGGAAATAACCTTGTCACTCGTGTTTCATCGGATTCTTGCAGAAAAGTGAAAATCCCCCAAGAACACTTTTTTAAACGTGTTGTTTTTAAACTTGACAGCAGCCTCACAGCAAGAGAGTTTGATCCAGGATAGCCTCCTTCTGTGTGCAGTTTGCATGTTCTTTACATGCCTGTGTGGCTTTTTCTCCAGGAGTTCAGCTTTATTTAGGTTACAGCTACCGAGACACTTCTGATTATGTGATCTCTTGAATTCTGAAATTACTAATTTCTGGTTAACCCCCCCCCCAAAACCAACAACACATACATAAAAAAACATACATATGAGATAATAAATGTTCATGACAGCCACCTCCATATTTTGTTCAAGTGATGATCACTAATTGTCTTCATTTGATGAATTAAACTCTGTTTGAAGTGAAGGGAAATGGACTTTGAACTTGATTTTTTTTATTGTACGTATGCATGTGTATAAACATACATAAACGTTTAGTTTCTAAATAAAAAATAAAATAAAAAAGTAGAATCAGCAGATTGTGCTGATGTATCATTTTATGGCCTAGGAATGTGTAAAATGTTTTCAGCCCACCTTCTGTGGTCTCATTGTTATTCCTGCTATCATTGAACAATATTATCTTGGCTCTTCATATGAACTTAGAAAAAGTAAAGGAATTTATGTTGGGTTGATCATTTCTTGCATTGTTGTTGTAACAGTGCTTCTTGGCAATTAATCTTATAGTTGTTGGAAAACCTGTTTATTTTCCCATAGTAAATGGTAAATGGGCTGTTTCTTATATGGGGATTTCTACTGTATTTGAGCACTTAAGGCACCCTATACAATATGCCTCATTCACCCATTCATATAATCAAACATGGAGTGGAGTTTTTCTTTATTTAATTAGTTTTATTTTTTGTCATAATTTGTACATTTTGTTGTACAACGTTCTACAAAATAAAAATGTTCTAAGAGATGGGTTTAAATAGATTGTTTAAGTGTATATCTACTAAGTGGAGATAACACTGCTGATAACACTGTAAATTGTAAAATGCCTGTATTTATATATATATATAAAAGATGGTGTTGTTTTTAATGCACTGAGCACATGTTAAACAGACACTTACCGTACAGAGGCTTATGTATCCATTTACACCGGCCATAAAACTTATACAGCATGTTAGACTGTATAAAGTCCCACTTTAACAACACTGTTTGCTTCAGAATGCATTTTTGCCTGACAGTGCATTTTCAGAAAATATGTGACTCGTGTTGACCAATGGCCCAAGAGCACAAAGCTTTACACGTTACAGTACCCCCTCACACACCACCCCCAATTTCTCTGGGATCATCTGTACACTTTCATTAAGTATGCAGGAAAAAGAGCAGAAAGCTTATGAATATTGAAATGAATAATGTATGTTTTCTGCTTTAAGCTACAACTGCATCTGAGTAAAGCAGGCTCGCTCTTGCTGCAAATTTAAAGAAACTTCAAATGTCAATTATTAGTTTTAGTGAAAATGTATGTTGTAAGAGTATGATCTTTTTTTAATGTCGTTCTTCACACTGAAGCAAAACTAGTTCTTGATTTAGAGTCATGTAAATGCTGTTTAGTTATCCGCTGGGCTTTCAAAGCAACGATTCAAGCCCCGACACACTGCAGACATATATTCAGTATGTTGTGATCCATTGAGCTTACTGGTGTGTCTTAGAAGTCAGTGCACAACAAAGTAAGCATTCATTTGTTTAATCTAACTTATTTTTAAATACAGCATTTACAATACAACATTTGAAATGATATGTATAAAAAAATATATGTCATCTTACAATACAGTACCAATTAGAGAACGATGGAAAGTAAAACAGACACAGAAACAACATCTTAACACACCCGCTCCACTTAACAATATACAGCATGTCAACTCTAAACTTGGTGAATGGTAGGCTTCTACGTACAGACTCAGAACAATTTCATTAGCAGAAGCTGAACAATAATTCATAGATCCTTACATACAAAAGGAGTTGTTTTATCCACTGAAAATGCTTTTGTTCATGCACTTTGTACATGCTCCACTGGAAGACAGCTCACGTTTCATATAACTCCCACACATCACGTTCACACAGTCATCATTTGCTCAGAGCTTTGGGGACTAGACCTTCAAAGCCAATATAACTGAACAACTTAGATAGTTAGTTTCCTGCAGGTGAATCATAAAGTTCTGCTTTTTCCCTCACAGGTCCGGTGAGGTTTGATGCAGTTACTCTTTGATTTTAGACAATTGTAACCTTAAGAAAATTAAAGGGCCCTTTAAGTATTAAGACAAATGTATAATGGATCCTTTTCACGCGGTTCACCCAAGGCCATAGTATGAACTCAGGTTTCCAAACATATTGCCAATAGCAAAGAATGCTCTGCACAGCAGTTTGCTGATATTCTTTTGAGGAATTTATTCAGGCTTTGTTGATCCTCAAGATGTAAATCTGTCCATAATTCTGCAGTGTGTGGCTACTTTTAGCTGACATCTTATTTCATATAAAGACCAGACAGCAATTTCTCCTCCACAAATATCACCTTCACAACATGGTTGCACTGCTTGGAGATGAGGCTTATTAAAGCTATCCATTACCACTTGTGCAACAGCTAACTGCCCTGTGGTAACATCATGTGTTTATAGCTCATAGGCAGGTAATAAGCAGGTAACACTAGGTTGAATTGGCACCGCAATGTGTGTCACGAAGAATGCCACACACACACGCACAGCACAATGTAAATTGTGCTTCCAAGCATCATCCATTCAAACAACATCCCCTCCAAGGAGCTGATCCATGCAGGTCCTGGAATCATTTACTAAAATGAATAGTGGTTTTCCCAGGGAAATGTTGAGGAAAAACAATAAGCTGTATTGTAAGGTGGTGGGCATTCTAATTTCATTTCAGATAGTACATGGGGGATTTGCTCAGGGAGAATTTCAAGATTGCAGTACAAGCCAATCTGTGAAAGGTCTCGATCTGTAACACTGAACAAGACCTTGAGGGAAAACACGAAACAGGTGGCTATCACACAAGCGGAACAAAGCTGTACAAAACTGTTCCAGCATGCTTAATGATGACCTGCGTGCGCTGCATGTTCCTAAAGAACATCGGTACAATGTAAACATTTCTTGCCACCACTTCAATTTAGAAACTAATGTGACATATAGCAGATTCTGATCACACAACAAGGTTACTTTTAAAGCATGGTACTGAACTGCTTTGGGTATCATGGCAATGATAAGTTAACATGCCATGTGTCTGCTTAATTCTTAGAAGGTTAGCTGTTTAACAATATTGAGCAATGAGCCCAAAAGCATCTTCAGGGGAAACTCAAGCAAGTTCCCCCAAAAGAAACTGTATGAACAGAGATCAAAGATCACGGAGAAGCAACCATGTAAGAGCAGAAACAGTGAAGGAGTGAGAGCCCAGCACTGGGGAAAGAACGAATTGAGATCTTATAGCTCCAGGGAAGATGTTGTTTTGCTGGTGTAGAGAGTGAGGCAAACACAGACCAATTTACTAGGAGGAAAACTGTGTTGTTAAAAAAGAAAGGAAAAAAAAAGAAAGAGTCGTATGAGCAGACCTGGCCCATTTCTCACTGTGCAATCTAATCTCAGCTCTTGGAGAAGATGGGCGAACA
This sequence comes from Rhamphochromis longiceps, assembly GCF_057381845.1. Lineage (NCBI taxonomy): Eukaryota > Metazoa > Chordata > Actinopteri > Cichliformes > Cichlidae > Rhamphochromis > Rhamphochromis longiceps. The sequence continues at coordinate 23,907,798 of NC_140563.1, forward strand.
CAAACAGTGCTCTCCCGTCAGCAGCGCTGACAGGATATACAGTGTTTGAAAAAGAGCTCAACTCAGTCACACATTTGCCTTACCCGTAACTAAAAAGACGATTAAACAGGAAAGAATATTTAAAGCAGAGAAATCTGGTGTTACTTGATGAATATTCAAGGCAACAATGACCTCTGACACTTCCTGATGAGATTTCGAGCTGGAAAATGATTAAGGGTCAAGAGGGGACATCCTCAGAGAGAAATCCAAGGGCTACACTTTTGCCAGTTCATTGTCCGTCATGATAAAAAAAAACAAAAACAAAGAAACAAACAACAAAAAAAACCCTACAGGATTTTCAATAAGGTGGTTGTTTAAAGAATACCATGTTACACTTAATAATAAGTCCTTCAATTATAAATTAGTACTTCATAATACTCCGAAACAAAAAACTGCAGCAAATCAGTAGTACAGTGTCCTACAAATAAAATTTGTGTTCATCATTTACATGAAGTGCCTTCCTGAAAAGCTTTCAAAAACATTCCTAAATAATATATAGTTATTTGAATTACTAATGGGTGAGTGGGTGTGATGACTGAGCGTAGTATCAGCTCAACAGTTTCTAAAATTTGACAGTTATTAAATATGAATGATACTGTACACCAAATGGACGCATAATCATGCATTTATGACCTTGACGGTGTTCAATGCGGTGCTCGTCTTTCACAGTTATCATTTTGAGCATATTAAATGTGTGAATGTATGAAGAAAAACTCTTAATGACTACACTTTCAACTGAATTTCCCCACAACTTTGTTATTGTCAACAAATCCCATGAAAAAAAAAAGCCAACACAAAAACTCTGCTCGATCTCTCAAAACTTTCCAAAAACTCCAGTGCTGTTACTGCTGGGCGCTGTAAGCAAAGGATACATTATTTTGTATTTAGTGCTTTGGCAACCATGTAAGAGCAGAAACAGGGTAAAATGATATTTTGGATAACTGAGCTTAACGACACTGAGAAACAACATGCTGTATATCACACTGGAGATAGAGAGTACAAAATAGTATGTTTTAGTCTTTTCATGGAATTTTGTTACAGAAACAAAATACTGAAATTGTAAACCATATTTTCCTTTGGGCAGGAGAATAGTCAAAACAAAGCTAAACAAAAACCCAACAATCAGAACATTGTGACATGATATTACTTAAAGCTGCTAAACAATAACAGTGAATTATCACCCAGCCGTGTATTAAGGATCGCTATCAAAAGCTGAAATGGATAAACTCCTGTAACACTTCAACATGTGTTAATGAACACTTTGAGGTCAGCTGAACAGTCCTTGAGAATGACTGTGAAGATGCTCCACTAAGAGTACAACTTGCAGGTAAAAAACTATAGATTGATTTGGCAATCAAAACGAGTATCAATAAATACATATAAAATGAATAAATAAATCTGGAAATACATACATTACTAAATAATAATAAAAACCTTTGCCTTTATGACATATTAAAAGTCTCTGTATAGTCATCATTGGCTGGGGGGTTGCGTAGTCCATAAACTAATACTTCTGATAATGAGCCATTCTTTCTGGCTGCCTGTGACCACAATGCGTACACACTCAATGTCAAAGGCTATTTTGTGGTCTACGTCATGGACCTCAATGTTGCCATTTTTAAACTCTCCTAATGTGATATAAGAGGAACACTGTTTGCCTTTTTTAGTCCCAACTAATTTCTCTCCTACTTCCAGAGCTCCGTGATGAAGAATGTCATTCTGCCGGTCATCAGACCCAGTAACAATCTTAATTTTACTGATTTTGGTAGATTTGTTAAAGACTACAATAAAGAAATCTCCAGTGGAGGGAGGTTTTCCCCAAAAGTATTCGTCCACTGTGCTGTAAGCCTTGGTGGCGTCATAGTTTTCAAAGACATTGATGTTTGTGTAAAGGCTGGCGGGGGGGTTGTCGGGAATGTCTATGGAGTCTTCCTCAAAGTCATCATCCTTCAGCTTGTTCTCGGCACCTTTATAAGAGGAGTAGTAGCCCATGTGCTGGAACAGTGAAGGCTTGAAGCGGATCACGTCCTTCTGTGCAAGCAGGCCTCTGAAGTGGATGAGGAGCCAGTCGCAGGGCATTTCCTGGTAGAACATGAGCAGGAAATGAGCCAAGCGCGGCAGGTCTCTGGAGTGATACAGCTTCCCGATGTAGCCCAGCTTGGAGAATTCCAACATCACCCAGTAGGAACCTTCTCTGGAGGTGATCACCTTCTTCAGTGCCGTCAGGAAGTTCCTGGAGCAGCGCACATCGTCCTCTAACATCATGTAGAAGTCGGAGAGGTTTGTGCAGAAGTTGAGCAGGAAAGCGTAGTCCACGTTCTGCTTGGAGCGGAAACGGACCCTGTCCTCTGGGTCGTTGTAGTTCCTTTTCAATCCGTCCAGAGACGGATAGTACTCCTCTGGAGCTTGGATTACTAAGAGACGTCCAGCTATGATGTGGTGTGCAAACTTCCTGGTGATTTCCTGCACCAGGTTCTCACACCAGACCAGGTCGAAGTCCGCCAGATGGACGACAACCACAATCTCTTTCAGTTCCTCGTAACTGGACTGATCAAATATGGATTTGATCGTTTCCAGGAGGTAGTTTCCTCTTTTTCTTTTGACAGATGAGAGCCCGATGGTGAGATACTCTGTGAATAAAAAATATGAATGTCAACTTTGATCACTATTTCCAAAAACATCTTTAAAGGACAGGTTTCAGATGAACTGCATAAGTTTCAACGCTGTCTGAGAAAATATACTCCTAAAATTGTAAACGTGAAATTAGAGTTTAAGTAAATTTATTTCAAGGTCTGCTTATTAGTTGCTTCCTGAGCCTTCAAATGGTCATCAGCTGATCTTTATTTACAATCAGCCCTTATCACATGACCAAAGTTCCAGCGTAGTTGAAAGTCACTTTGAATTCAAACTATGTCAAAGTCCACCAGTATTATTTGAGAAAATAAACGTAATACAAATTTTTAAATGCATTTGTATTTTTCTAAAGCATTTTCTAAATATTTTTGCTGAATAAACAATTGTGCTCAGTGCTCACTTATTTAACAGCACACAGTTATTGTCTATGAGGGAAAATAGACATAAAAGCTTTGTGAATAAAGCACAAAGCACTAAAGAAGAATTTAATGTTGAGGTAAAGAAGCCCCTGTGGAGCAGTTTCTGTTTATTGCTATGCATTAAATCCCAATGTCACAGATTTTAAATTTAATTTTGCATCCTCTTCTTGCAAATACAATTCACTGTAATTTGCCCCGGCCCATGAAAGACTCAATGTAAATTTCTATTAAAAAGAAACAGTAAACTTACTCTTGCGGTTCAGTGGGGTACCAGCGAGATAGCGATATGTGACGTTGATGGATCCAGAGAAATTACTCAGGTCTCTGAAGGTGTGGACGTATCGTTCTGAGCTTGAAGGGTGGACTGATGTTTCCCTAAGCTGCCTTTTATCCCCTTCCTGGAGCAAAACATAAAAAAAAAACACATTATCAACTGATGCACACAAAAAAATCTGGAAAAAAATCTAATTATGCAAATTATTAAAGTTCCCAATTATCAAATAAATAAAGTATTTCACATCTCAGCATCAAATAAGGTGGACATCAGATGTTTCTTTTGACAAGTAAATGAAAAGTAAAAAATTTGTGTCTTGGCATATTATACATATTTAAACATTTCCGCAAAAAACATGGAAAGCCTGTAAAGTTTAAGACTGAAACCATTCCCATCATTATTGAAGCTCTATGACATGCATTAACATCTATTGATTTTCAGAGTATTCGGTTTAAATTCAGTTCAAGTCAATTTTATGTACAATCGCAACAGCGCCAAATCACAACAAGAGTTGCTTCAAGGTGTTTTTAAAGTGTATAGCTTAGTAGCTAGCAGTACTTTTATCCTGTAATTGAGCTTCTTTATGTGCAAAAATTAAAAGAACTATTTTCCTATTTTCCTGATCAGAAGAAGAAGAACTAGATTCATTTTGTGAAGAGCCAGGTTGATGGATAGCTGAGAAAACTAGCTATGTATAGCATGTGTATTAGGGTTTGTGTATATTAGGATACTGCTGATCATTTCAGTACTGGGTAAAACTTTACAAGGCTTCTAAACATACAGAACCACTGAAACAGCCTTAAACTGATGAAAAACATTGCAGTTGACAGTGAAGCCCCTCACACACCCCAAATCTGTGTTTGACCAGGACCATTTGACTATTTTGTGCAGTTCATCCTCAGCAGACATACCCCTGTGTTGTGAAACTTCATATTATATACATTTTTTCAAGTATTCAAATTTAGCTAAGTAGCTTAAAACACTATTTTCTCAAGTGTTGCCTCGGAAAACACATTTCTTTCTTTATATTGATATCAAATCTATTGACATGACACAACTAAACCTCCATTTCAGAAGGTTTGTTTAAACCCCTGCAGGCAGTGAGGAGAAAAAGCCGCCAAACCACCTTAATATTTTAAAGAACAAACACTGATAATATACTGAGATCAACAAGAGTTGCTGGCATCATGAATAAATGATAAATCATAAAGATGATCTCAATGTGTCCACCTCATTAACATTTAAATATGTCTCTCTTACAAAAGAGCAACTGCACATCAAACAGGAAGCACGTCTGGAAATGTGGTCAAGTGTGCATCAAGAAGACATCCAGAAGAAATACAAACATAAAGTGTCTAATGCTCTGTAAAAACACTTCTGCAAATGCGCATACGTAGAACAATTGACTAACCAGCACGTAGCCATCTTCAATGTAAAGGTTCAGGAAGAGGAGGAAGGTGATGAGGAAGCCGAGGAAGGGAATAGTGGAGCGTTTCCTCAGACATCTCATCTTGTCCAGGGATTTCCACATCAGCCTCATGCTCTACACAGTATTGCTGAGATCTGCACGAAATAAACATGAGCAAAAACACATCACACAAGACAGAAGTGTATGCTTTGAATTTCATCAGCCACGATTCTGCAGATAATTTGCCTTTAGCAGACTGTTGTGAGATTTTAGCAACATAAGACCATCTTTCATGTATTATTATCCCCCACAAGTGTAATGGGTAATGTTTTTTTTATTGTACACAAATACATTAATATACACTGAGCAGTAAATTTGTTCAGTTCCCGTTCCCCTTTAATCTATTTTTAGGTCTTCAGTGATGAAGGCTCATGCCATTTCTGACAGCACACATTTCAGTGCTTTCTTGGTCAAAGAAAACAATGCTTCTGCCTGCTCTCATCAGCTAGCAAACTCCTTCATAGTGGAATAATGTTTGTAGATTACAGGCCACCATCACTCAAGAGGAGAGGAAAATTCAATTTTCAATCATGTCTCTTTATTTCCGATTTCTGGTCGATAAAAGAAAGAAATTAAAAGACACAGAGGGCAAAAGAAGAGAGAGCAAAATGGGTGAAAGGTTTTTCATAGCTAGTCAGTACATAGGTATTTTCTAAAGCTGCAAAAAAATAAGTACTTTCAATAATCTATTATGAACACCGGTGTACCACAAGGCTGTGTGATGAGCCCTTTCCTCTACTCCCTCTTCACCCACGACTGCAGACCTGCTGATGGTTCCAACACCATCATTAAGTTTGCAGATGACACCACGGTGATTGGCCTCATCAGTGACAACGATGAGGCCGCCTACAGGGAGGAGGTGGATCGTCTGGCTGAGTGGTGCGACAGAAACAACCTGCTGCTTAACACCGAGAAGACCAAGGAGCTCATCGTGGACTACAGGAGGAATGCTGACCCACATCCACCCATCCACATTAAGGGGACGGCTGTGGAGCGTGTGAGCAGCTTCAAGTTCCTGGGAGTCCACATCTCCGAGGATCTCACCTGGATGACCAACTGCTCCAAGCTGGTCAAGAAGGCTCACCAGCGGCTCTTCTTCTTGAGGACTCTGAGGAAGAACCACCTGTCCTCAGACATCCTGGTGAACTTCTATCGCTGCACCATCGAGAGCATCCTGACCAACTGTATAACAGTCTGGTACGGGAACTGCTCTGCCTCGGACCGGAAGGCGTTGCAGAGGGTCGTGAAAACTGCCCAGCGCATCGCCGGAGCACCACTTCCTGCCATAAAAGACATCTACAGGAAGCGGTGTCTGAAAAGGGCTGGGAAAATCATCAAAGACCCCAGTCACCCATCACATGGACTCTTCACCCTCCTGCCCTCTGGGAGGCGCCACAGGAGCCTCCGGACTAAGACCACCAGGTACCGGAACAGCTTCTTCCCCACAGCTGTCAGACTCCTGAACTCTGCCTCCTGACATCTGACCCACGTTAAACTCATGGACTGAACATACACACACCCACAATGGACAACTGTACCCTCAAACACAATAATAACATGGACTGAACCACCACTCACAACCACTAGCACTTTATATAGCCTCTGTAGAAACGATCTACACCCTCACTTATCTTAACTGCACTAATGTATAGCTCTGTGTAAATAATCATTCTGTACATTCGATAATCTTTAATCCTACAACTGTTTACAACTTGCATAGTTCCCATTTCTGTATAGCTGTATATCCCAGATTCTGTAAAGTTATTTATTTCATATTCTGTATAGTTTTTCATATTTATATCCTGTTCATATCCTGTACATAGCTTGTACTCACTACAGCCTGTACATACTTATAGTTATAGAATATTCACAACATACTTCATACCGTGTACATTATAACATACCATAATAGACCCATTTCTGTAATATACTCACATATCTATATTATTGCTAATATATATTGTAATATATCTATATCACTAAAGCACTTCTGGATGGATGCAAACTGCATTTCGTTGCCCTGTACCTGTGCATGTGCAATGACAATAAAGTTGAATTCTATTCTATTCTATTCTAATTCTATTAACTACAATGACGTGTTTTTGCTTCCCATCGTAGGTAAAGTCAGTGCAAAATTCAAAAGTACTGAATCTGTAAAAAAGGCAAAAAGTCAAAACATTTTAGAACTGTCACTGCATTTTCTGTTCTGCGTTACTGGTACTACTACTGGTTTTTATCCAAAGGACATTATTGTTGGTTTTGTTCAATTAACCAATCAGATTTAAGGCAGCTTTGGTTGCATGCAGTAAATGGATTGGTTCGTCTATAGCACTCAAAGCACTTTATACAACCTTCCCAAATTCACCTAAAGCAATTTTTTCTACACCTAAGTGCTTTCTATCTAACAATCACACATCAGAGAGCAACTTGGGGTTCAAATTGCGTGCAGAGTGGAGCAGCCAGGGATCAAACCACCAACCTTCCAATTAGTGGATGACCTGCTCTGTCTCCTGAGCTACAGCCACCCTTAAAGCAGCACATGCGTATAGCATCATACATTCCTAAACATTAACTAGTGAACTTAAAAAACAAATCTGGATTGGATACACTGGCCCAAAAGCCCCCAAAATCTGCTGAGTTAACAGATTAGCCAATGGGTTCCCAGAGTGACGCGTCAGGAACTGAATAATTTTTAATGGTGATGCACAAAACAGTTTCTTCATCCTTTAAAAGCTATAGATACATCTATCTATCAGTCTGTCTTGTTACAATTACTTATTATAACTGCTAGTTATCTACGAAATCTCAGGCTTCGGGTCAAAAACTTATAACTTTATATAAAGACATTTTAGGTTTTATTTTAGTACTATGATGAACTAGGAAATGGTGACCTTGGTTGCCAAGCAAGCACTCACATTCACAATCTTTATTGAATCCTGTAAGCCATTCTCAATGTCTGCTTTTAACTACTATTTTAACTACTATTACTAACAGTGCAAGGACAACAGTGGGATTATGAAGGAAGAGGAGAAGCACAATATAGCACCATTTATAGACCTGTGCAATCAAATGTAATATATATCTAAATATGACTTTTAAGAAGCTTAAGTTATACTTATGTGTTGTTTGTTCCGCACACAGTTTCTCCGTTCAACAAATCAGTTTTGTTGTATGAATTGTGGCATTTCTCTATTGCCGACGTTAATAGTACAAGAAATACAGAACACAGTTTGTGTAATGTTGGTACATGGACAATTCAACAAATAAAAGCTACATCAAACACAGCTTTCAGCTAGAACAGAGCCATACACACTAGCTTCAGTCACAACGGGAACAGAAAGCTCTCAAAGCACATGTACAAGTGAAACCTACTGAGAGAGAAAAAGCCTATAAACAGCGGCAGCAGAAGTAACAGTCCACAGACATGATGCAAGTGGTGTCTGTCCTTTTGTTTGCCAGCAATTAGGCATCAGCATTCCCTTTTGTTCCCTTGTTGCAAAGCCCATGAGATGTCTAATAGAATACAAACTACCTCTAAGCTCAGTTCAATGACCACGTACAAATCAATCACCCACACCAAGAGTCAGCTTCACTGGGGTTTTGACTAGTCAATACCTCTTTTTGCACACTTGAAAACTAAATTTAACATATCTGTCCGGCCTGTTCTCTGCAATTTTCACCTCACTGTGGTTCAGCCATAACTGTGTGTGTATATATATACACACACACACACACACACACACACACACACACACACACACACACACACACACACACACACACACACACATATATATATATGTGTGTGTGTGTGTGTGTGTGTGTATATATATATATATATAAACAAAAAACACCCAGCACGCCCCTGCGGGCGGTTTATCCTTCAAGCTCGGGTCCTCTACCAGAGGCCTGGGAGCTTGAGGGTCCTGCGCAGTATCTTAGCTGTTCCCAGGACTGCGCTCTTCTGGACAGAGATCTCCGATGTTGTTCCCGGGATCTGCTGGAGCCACTCGCCTAGCTTGGGAGTCACCGCACCTAGTGCTCCGATTACCACGGGGACCACCGTTACCTTCACCCTCCACATCCTCTCGAGCTCTTCTCTGAGCCCTTGGTATTTCTCCAGCTTCTCGTGTTCCTTCTTCCTGATATTGCTGTCATTCGGAACCGCTACATCGATCACTACGGCCGTCTTCTTCTGTTTGTCTACCACCACTATGTCCGGTTGGTTAGCCACCACCATTTTGTCCGTCTGTATCTGGAAGTCCCACAGGATCTTAGCTCGGTCATTCTCCACCACCCTTGGGGGCATCTCCCATTTTGACCTCGGGACTTCCAGGTTATACTCGGCACAGATGTTCCTGTACACTATGCCGGCCACTTGGTTATGGCGTTCCATGTATGCCTTGCCTGCTAGCATCTTGCACCCTATATATATATATATATATATACACAGTGGGGCAAAAAAGTATTTAGTCAGCCACCGATTGTGCAAGTTCCCCCACCTAAAATGATGACAGAGGTCAGTAATTTGCACCAGAGGTACACTTCAACTGTGAGAGACAGAATGTGAAAAAAAAATCCATGAATCCACATGGTAGGATTTGTAAAGAATTTATTCGTAAATCAGGGTGGAAAATAAGTATTTGGTCAATAACAAAAATACAACTCAATACTTTGTAACATAACCTTTGTTGGCAATAACAGAGGTCAAACGTTTACTATAGGTCTTTACCAGGTTTGCACACACAGTAGCTGGTATTTTGGCCCATTCCTCCATGCAGATCTTCTCGAGAGCAGTGATGTTTTGGGGCTGTCGCCGAGCAACACGGACTTTCAACTCCCGCCACAGATTTTCTATGGGGTTGAGGTCTGGAGACTGGCTAGGCCACTCCAGGACTTTCAAATGCTTCTTACTGAGCCACTCCTTTGTTGCCCGGGCGGTGTGTTTTGGATCATTGTCATGTTGGAAGACCCAGCCTCGTTTCATCTTCAAAGTTCTCACTGATGGAAGGAGGTTTTGGCTCAAAATCTCACGATACATGGCCCCATTCATTCTGTCCTTAACACGGATCAGTCGTCCTGTCCCCTTGGCAGAAAAACAGCCCCATAGCATGATGTTTCCACCCCCATGCTTCACAGTAGGTATGGTGTTCTTGGGATGCAACTCAGTATTCTCCTTCCTCCAAACACGACGAGTTGAGTTTATACCAAAAAGTTCTACTTTGGTTTCATCTGACCACATGACATTCTCCCAATCCTCTGCTGTATCATCCATGTGCTCTCTGGCAAACTTCAGATGGGCCTGGACATGCACTGGCTTCAGCAGCGGGACACGTCTGGCACTGCGGGATTTGATTCCCTGCCGTTGTAGTGTGTTACTGATGGTGACCTTTGTTACTTTGGTCCCAGCTCTCTGCAGGTCATTCACCAGGTCCCCCCGTGTGGTTCTGGGATCTTTGCTCACCGTTCTCATGATCATTTTGACCCCACGGGATGAGATCTTGCGTGGAGCCCCAGATCGAGGGAGATTATCAGTGGTCTTGTATGTCTTCCATTTTCTGATGTTTGCTCCCACAGTTGATTTTTTCACACCAAGCTGCTTGCCTATTGTAGATTCACTCTTCCCAGTCTGGTGCAGGTCTACAATACTTTTCCTGGTGTCCTTCGAAAGCTCTTTGGTCTTGGCCATGGCGGAGTTTGGAGTCTGACTGTTTGAGGCTGTGGACAGGTGTCTTTTAAACAGATGATGAGTTCAAACAGGTGCCATTCATACAGGTAACGAGTGGGGGACAGAAAAGCTTCTTACAGAAGACGTTACAGGTCTGTGAGAGCCAGAGATTTTCCTTGTTTGAGGTGACCAAATACTTATTTTCCACCCTAATTTACGAATAAATTCTTTACAAATCCTACCATGTGAATTCATGGATTTTTTTTTCACATTCTGTCTCTCACAGTTGAAGTGTACCTCTGGTGCAAATTACTGACCTCTGTCATCATTTTAGGTGGGGGAACTTGCACAATCGGTGGCTGACTAAATACTTTTTTGCCACACTGTATATATATATTGAGTATGTAAAACTTTCCAAACCTTATCTGTCAGTGCCAACCTGCTTATTCTACTATTGCCTCTTGTTTGGTGTTATTTATTGGACCGGATGATTGAGGTTTTACTAACTTAAATAACGGGGACCTCAGAAGCATGTGGAAGAACCATACACAGTCAAAACAGCCTGGCACCTCCTCCTCATGCTGCTCACCAGCTCGGTCACACATTGCTGTAGGATGGCATCCCATTTTTCAACCAGCATTTATCGCAAGTCAGCCAATGTGGTTGTTCTGGTCACAGAATAGGTTGGCTGGCATTGACAGAGAAGATTTGGCAAGGTTTTAATGGGCGCAACCCACATACTCAAGTCTGCTGCTCAACCCACAAATACATTCTCCTCACAAATGTGGGATAGTATATCCCACATTTGAGATCCTCCTCCTGCCACAGGCACAGCTGGGAAACATGCTCACTTCTGCTACCCTAGATTTCACTTCTTTATTTTATTTTATTTTATTTTACACAGCAGAACATCTAAAACAGTGTCACCTCCTTACTCTGAGAATTCACTAGAACATAGACCAGGTATACGCTGGCATGCTGTATGAATTCACCGATAGCTTCCAATAACAAGTGGGTGGGATGTGCGGCTTGTTGTGTTTATTCTTGTGGCATGAATCCAGAGTGGAGCTGCAGCAGTAAAATGCACTAAGTGTATTTTAATGGGTGTGTCATCCTGGCAGTCACACAGCCCCTCGGATGTCCTCAGCACCATTTTGGGACACAGTATACTTCCAGCAAGCTGGGGCTGTTAAATATCCATTATGCGCTGTGTGTGAACTGGACCAAATAAACCACAATACCGCCCCTCTGCTTGCTTTTGCCTAGCAGTGCGTTGTGCACTGAAGTCGCATCAACTGCCTGTCCCAAACGCCTTTTGAAAACCGTGCTCTCAATAAGAAGTTAAATCCTGTTACACAGGCATAAAGGGCTCGGTGGCAACAAAACTGTCACAAAAGCCAAGCACTCTGGCCGTAAAGACCTCCCAAATTTGATTTAGGCATTAGGCCACTAAATGCTCAGCGTGATCAAAACTTCTCAAGCCTTGTAATTTTTGTTCAGCATACTTTGCTTTGTATTCTATAACAAGCAGTCTGCAAAAATCCTTTAAGATCGATGCTTCGGTTGCTCCTGGATGAGATAAGATAGAAAATATGCCCCTTCAAAAATCCTCCAAGGAAACTATCACCTGGTTGTATCACACCAGAGCCTTAGGGGTTGGAAATGGCTCTCAGCTGGAAATCTTTCGCCCATCAATCTTTGACGTCACAGCGAGCTTATGAAGCTTATGTTGTTGTGCAGAAAGATGATCACCAGAGGAAGAAAAAATGGTAAACAAAGGGGCTTGGAAAATTATGAGAAGACCTCTAATGTGAACCGGTCACAAAATGAAGATGAAAAATTTATGTTCAACAATCGAGAGCATATAGTGAATCTTGACTGAATGGGAGCATCGATACACTGAAGTTAATGGAGAGTAATATTAAAGGCTTATAGGCTGGAACTGGTTTATTTATTCAATGAGGATAATAATATTAACTCATTCACTGCCATTGACGTCTATAGCCGTCAATTGCAGTGAATGAGTCAATGGGTTTAACTCATTCACTGCCAATGGCTGGCAGTGAATGAGTTAATATTAGTAATAATAATAATAATAATAATCCACAGTCTAAGTAAAAGTTGTAAAATTTACCACAATAAAGAGACAAAAAAAAACACATAACAAATAACAGATTCATTATGCAACACTTCTATTAGTTGAAACAATATCATGAAGGGCGAGAATTTTAAAGCGAGCTTTTACATGTTTCGTAAGCGATATCCCTTTTTTCATGTATCTAGACTTAAACTACCTTGACAAGCAATCTCTGCATTCATCCTCAACGTCCTCCACGTTTCTGTGGCAGTGCATACGACATGACTTATTCAGAAATTGTCCCCCATCCTCCACATCCTCTAATGGTGAAATCTGACAGAGGCCAACTGCAAATGGAAACCAAGCAGCTGCCCCGCGCGAAGAAGGCAATTGTGTGGTCCAGCCTGATGTGCAGCTCTAATGCCAAGCTTTCGATATGATGGCAAAAAAAAACAGAAAGAAAAAAACTAGAGAAAAAACAACAAAAACAAAAGGCTTTCATGTCTTCCTCCATTTGCAGTGGCTTGATTGGTGCAGAGTGGCAGCAGTCCTGCATGCCAACGATACCACTTTCTTTTTGTCAAGTGCTGTGAAAGGAAAACGAAGAGCTCGGCCGGAGTAAATGAAACAAGGTATAGGACGGTGCAGAGCGGCAGTGACACAAACATGAGTTGAGCTCCACAGTAATTTCACATCCCATCTTCCGGAGGTTGTTTTATCAAAGTCACTTCCATTGTGGCGATACCACTGCACCTTGGAGGACACGTAGCTTGGTTGAAGCGTAACACCTGCTAACCTGAATTTGAGAATAATTTGAATGGATAGCTTTAAAAAAACCAAAACATAGTTGGTGTATACTATCAGCTTAATGAATTTGTTTTTCTGAATGCAGGCAGCGAACTGGGAAAAGGCCGAATAATGAAGAAGAGATTTGAAAATAAAATGTTCTCCTCTGGGAATCTCAGGTACACACAGCAGCAAGCCCCTCCACGTGCTATTCAAAAATCAAAATAACCTCTTAACAAACACATTTCTTGCCAGCTTGAATCAACTTTCAACATTCAATTTAGGCCACGTTTTTAGAAGAGTGAAGAAGCATTTCTGTAATGGGAAAACCTAAATGGGAAACTTATTGTGAATAAGAAAAGGGGAACAGATTAATAAAATGGGCAGCAGAAAGCAATTCTCCCACATTTCATCTTGTTATCTGTTTTACATTATTTCCCCTGGGTATCCTGCACCTTGCAGATATACAGCTCTGCACAAATAATCAATTAAGCCGGGAGATTTGCAGGTATTCAGCAGTTGCTTTGTGTCAGGCCTTCAGCCACTTTCAATGGATTTTCGTTCTCGATAAAAAGCCGAGAGTAACAGAGGCTTTTGTTGATAACAAAATTGTGGCATGCAGTGGAATAATAAATCTGTTTATTATGAAATGAGTCTTTTATTAATCTAACTGGTCAAACAGTTTACCAATTACTGCATTCTCGCAGCATGCCAGAGAAAGGAATCTGTCATCTACAAAGTCCACAGACCCTTGTCAGAGAGCCACGGCTGTTAGGGAAACACAGAAATGATCTTAATTATCGAGATGCAAATGTAATTCCAACAAACCCTGCGTATCACAACAGCCAATCACGTCTGACAACCTGTCATCTCCACAAAGGTATTCTTCCAAAGGGAGAACACTCCTATATTCCCTCTGTAAACTGCCAAGCAGATTTCTGATCATAAAACCGAGTCAGACGGTTCGCTTTGCCAGGCTGCTATGCCAAGGATCCAAACAGATGTAACACCCCAGCACAGAGGCAGCCCTACCCTCCCCCCATTGTCTCCCTGTGCTGGGCCTGTCACTGCTGTCAGCAGGCTGAGCTCACTCACTCTAATGGGGGGGGGGGGGGGTTGAGTATTGCGGTGGCAGCAGAGGGGAGAGTGAGTGCTGAATGTGATGCATTCCCCGTGGACATACTGTCCAAGTGTGCCACCCTCCCCCACCACCACCGACTGCCACTGCTACCACCGCCGTGGCCCTCGTGGGAGAAACATGCAGACCAGTGACAATGGCACTTCCAGCTGTTCCCTCATAAAGAGCTGGTGTGCAAGACAAGCCATGACGCTTTAAAAACCCCAAATGGTCTCAGCTCGTCATCCTGTCAGGTGCTCTGACACTAGAATATTTCCAGCCTCCACCAAGAGCCCACCAGCCCTCGCACACCCACCCTCGTGTTCTTGCCTCTGTAAGCTCACACAATGAGAGGCCAGTCCATTGTTCTAGTTCCAGTATATGTTGGAGACGCCAGTAAAGGCTTTCAATTCATCAGCACTGGCACAGGTGGCGCAAGCTACTCGAATACATTCTCATGAAATGTTAAGCATGCGCATCCCATTGATGCTAGCTTCAGAGCAATCAAGCATCAAAACAGTCGGAACAAACAGCTCTGGCACTCGCTCTGCCGCGGTACAACTGTGCAGATTATTCATGGTCCGTAACTGAAATGTGATTGTGCAGAGCCTCATCAGATCGGTCCATATATATTTTGTTTAAATTATTTATTTTACTGGATGGAGAAGAGGCGTCTCATAATTTTATAGCTTTCAATCCACTTGTGCCATCTCTGTGCAGCCAACCCTTAACTTTAGCAGCACTGTGAAAGGGAGACTGCATTTATCACGAAACACAAACTGAGTGCAATCAAGGAGCGTAATGTGCTGATAAGGTGGCAACATACACACGCTTCATGACATAGACGCACTCACACTCTACAGTGATACACAGAGATATATGATGTATGGCTCCTACTGAAGCTACGTTAAACAGCGTATATTTGAAGTATATTTGGGATGTAAGGTTAGAGGGAATTTTGAAAAGCTTTTTATGGTTCCAGAGGCAGTGAACATAAAGAGGACAGTGAAGTGTGAGAAATAATTTGGTCTCTCCTAGGCCCTTCTAACCACTTAGCACTTTGACCTAGATTAGCACTCTGTCAGAGGTGCACTTGGGAGGCATGGCAATGGAGGACTACGATAGTGTCTGCTTATTTCCACAAGAAAACACTCTTGACATATGTTCACTCCCTGAGCACATGCAGACGCTTGCATACTGGTTTTATTTTTGATATCAAGTATTACGTAGTATCTCTATCTGTAACACAAGATGATTAGTATTTGGATACTGTGAATTTCTCTCCAGGGCAAAGATATTCAATTAGTTCTTTGTTATACCGCAATCCACTAATGGACCGTGCGGCATCTCGACTTCAAACTCCACATCTATCCTCTGTGCCTGACGTCATGTGTCATAAACATATGCTGCTGCTCCCCTGAGGCCATTTTCTACATTAAAAACACAGACCCATGTGAATTAGCCGACAGCATCCTGTCATCGTGTCTATTCTTAAAAACAAAAAAAAACTGGACTGTGCCAAGGGCAAGACGGAGAATGGAAAACAATAGAGGGAAAACGGCCATTTAAAAAAAAAAGTACCAGGAAGAAACCCCCTCTCCCGTTCCTCCCCTCTCTCTGTCTCCATTTGGGAGACAGCAAAAAGGAGACCTGGCTCTGCCTTAAAAGCACTTAAAAAACCAAGGTCACCTCCTGGTCAAATCTGTGAAATGAGAAAATAGCTGAAGGGGCAATAGGCCAGCAGCAGATAACATGAGAATGCACTATCTTTCCCCTACACATTTAGTGCAGTGGAGGATGAGGCACTGGCAGACTTTTCAAAACAAAAGAGGTTGAAATAAGGACTGGAGACACAATAAGATGGCCCACTTTCACCAAGTATGACAGCGCATACATTGAAGTGCTCTTAGAGAATGAGGCTTTTGGTCAAGCAGATAGTGGAGAGCCAAAGAGCCGAATGTGAGCTCACACAACTGGGTTTTTGCATTTAATCACTCAGGTAAATTTAAAGCCACATCCTTGTCCTTCAATTTAAGTCAGGAGCTGTTGTTACCATTAAGGAAATGAATCCTAGAACTCAACTGAAATTCTCAGAGTCGCATAGAGTGAACATCCACTCTCTCCCTAAGGTGCAAATTGGAGTAGTAAAACCTGAATTGATGTTATCAGGTGTTTGGAAATGGGCCATTGATGCTGAATTATCTCTTGACATTGGGGGCTCATGAACTTCTGTGAAATATATACCAACAAAATTATGCCTATTTAAGTACAGGGCTTGCAGCTGTGACTCATAAAATGTGCCCATAACATATAAGCCCTGTTTGCACAAAACAGCAGCATCACCTGGAGTCCCACAGTGATTTGTAATAGCTGCAGATGGACGTCACTGCTTTAATCAATGTGTGACTCAGTAGTGTCTATTGTGTGTAAAGCAATATCACCTCACTCTGATGAAACCAAAACATATGAAAGACTGCACTGAGACACGCTTAAAAGAAGCGGAGGATTCTTCAGTGTCGTTGGGGACACTTCTGCTGTGCAGTGGTGCAATTTTTCTATTTCTTTTGTTTTTTATGTGACTTCCGTTGTGTTTTGTGTGCTTTTGTGTTCTGGTGTTTTCCTAAGCTATACGTTTGACCTTTAAGGGCCACCGTAAATATCAGCCATATATCATTTAACAGAAGTCATCTAATACTGGTCTTATCTTGTGCTTGCACAGTCAGACTCTTAGGGTTCTTCTTTTCTACTGTACTTACACTTTGTACACTCACTCCATAACGCAGCATCAAAGCTAGAGAATTAGATATATTTATAATTAGCCGATGACAAACAGCTAAACAGAGGAAGTGGCGCAGAATGTCATTTTAAGTGATAACTGTTTGCTAAACTATTAGCCGCAGCAACTGTATGGGCAATATTAGCTCTTCCTTTTCAGCTTGTGTAGCATCCAAAAAGTGCTTATTGCGACCTTGACTTACAAGATGACCCCCAGGTTGTACTAGTCATGTTTAATTAAGGCTGCAGTGTTCCAGCATCTTCCTCATTGTTAACTGATGTTCTGTTGAGCAACTGCGGGATTAGCTAGCGAGTAATAAATCATGGCAAATCTCTGTGATCAACACAGCTTTAAAGGTGATGGGAACTTGTTCATTTTTAATGAGCATACAGATACATTTGAAGCAGCTAACATCATTTGGAGTGAAAGCAGTTTGATGTAAAAAATCAACATTTTAATAAAATCTTTAATAGCTCTTCAGTTGATAACACTGTTATTGTCACAATGAGTAAATTGCATCTTGTGTGGATTGTGGAAGCAAAATATCACCCCTTACAGTGGGCTGACGCAGCGGTTTTTATCAAGGAATGAATCAAGAAATTTGTAATCTTTAAAGATTTATAACTTCAAAAGCAATCTCCACAGTCCTGCAAATCACAAATTCTTCCCTCCTGAAAGCAAGAGAATGAAAAACCAGCAGAAAGTGAGATGAACAGCACATTACCTGAGCAGAGAAGCACATGTTTCCTGCCAGCCTCACCAGTCTTGAATAACAGAGTTCTCCTGGAGGCAGCTCTCTGTTGATCAATTGACTACCTATCCCAGTGCTAGACTGATGGGAGAATATCCCATATCCCTGCATCCTCTGAATTCTCCCAAGTCTCCATCATGAATATTTGATGAGGGATGTGTGTGCCAATCACTAAAAGACGTTTATCTCCAATACCCATGACTGGGCAGCCCTTGCTGAGCTTCTCTGCTGGTAATCAAAAACAAACGTTTCATGGATGAAAAAAGGGCCTTTTCATGAGAATCAGCGATACTGCTATAATATATGCATGGAAGACTGAGAATGCATTAGGATTCAAACTTGATACAAAGATGAGACATATTAATTTTTAAATGTTAGATTCATATTTCTCTCTACCAAGGAAATGTAAAAGTGAGACGTATATTATTGTACAGCTAACCCGCCTGTGTTTGCTGTCTGGCTTCCCACGAGTCTTCAGGAGCACATGTAGTCTATTAATTAGCAATTCTTGGACTTGTGTCTGTACTCATTCAACCTCAACGACCCTGTTTGTGCTACAGCAACATTGCAGAATGTTCAGCAAATTCCTGCAGTCATTCCTCAGACCTTTTGTTTCCCATCATTTTATAACCTTGGTTATGCAAAACACTGGCATTTCTGCTGAGAGAAATGAGCTTACAGGCCCTCATAAAACCTGATACAGATTCTGTAGGCCTTTAACGATCCTTATATAGAGCACCTTTCACCACTATTCTGACGCAGCTCTTCCGATCTACAAAGAGTGAGAGTGGAAAACTGTGAAATAATATGGAAAAATGTTACATTTCCCCTGCCAGATTTAGTTTCTCTTGAAATCTGAAAAAGCATGGTCATCGTCGAGCCACTCTTATTAATTTATATCATTTGACTTCAAATGCATCAAAGCCTCTAAGGGGGTGAGGAAAGAAACCCGAAGTCCTGTGTGATTCAACATAATGTTGATTATTTGACTGCATCCCTTGTTACACACTAACACAAAAGCTTTTTGTCAGTCATATATGAAACTATAGTGGCAGTTTATGGCTATAATCAGATCGAAGTAAACGAGGCACCGAACCAACTGTAACACAATTACACTTTAATTAATGAGTTTTACTGTTCAGTGACATTTATGCAAAGCACTAAACATTGATGTCTCCACAAAGAAGACACTGGTACATTTTCTAGCTCTGATTCCTTTCGTTTTTCAACTCAGGTTGAAGGCCATCCTGTCAGTTAAAAGAGCATTTAAAATTCTCAGTGCAGTTGTTTGTATGATTGTATTACAATCATACAAACAGGGCTCTAATCCACCACCTCCCTAGGGTGTTTCTGTGTGCTGTTTGCATGTTCTATCCGTGTGTGAGTGGGTACTCTGGCTTCCTCCCACAGTCCAAAGACATGCAGTGAGTGGGCTTAGGTTAATTGGTGATTCTGAATGGCCCTGCAGTGAGTGCCAATGGTTCTCTGTCTGTCTGTTAGCTCTGTGACAGACTGGGGACCTGTCCGGGATGTATCCTGCTTTTGCCCTATAGTAGCGGGGATAGGCTCCAGCCCCACTGCAACCCTGAATTGGAGAATGGATGGATGGTGACATGCATGTGAGCATGTTAATTCATACAATTTACAGAGAGTATTATTAAATGACCTTTTCCCACCAACGAGCCTTCACCGAGCCTGCTGAGGTCAAGCATCTATGATATAAATGTGCATTATGGTTCTGACAAATTGTGCCTCTTGTTTATGAATGTGGAGCCAATGGGAGTGTTTTTTTAAACAGCAGTTGTCTACAATTACTCTTGAGGAGGATCTGTTTCTGTCATTTTGAGATGCTGACAAAGGATGCCCTTTACCTTTGAAGTACTTCATCTTGCCTCAGGTAAAAGTGTCCATAACTTGGCAAAAAGGAAAACTTTTTGTTTGGTTCCTTGCCTCGGGCAGGTTTTCAAACCAAGTGGGCTCCTCTGATGTTGAAATATACACATTGCACATACAAAATAGTATGTCAACGAGAGAGAGAGAGGCACAGAAACAACCCCGCTCATATCATGAAAGTGCAACTCCTACTCTATCAAAAAAGGATGCCGCACATTTCCTCCTGCCTTTTGAAAAAGCAAATCAGAATCCACTAAAAGCTTGTCTGTCTGCATTATTAATGCCTGTATAGTGAAAGAACTATCCAAGAATATGCCTTGAATCCAAATCTTTTTTGGGCTTCATGCGAAACAAAAACCAAACATTTTGACCATTTTGAGTCTAAAATTCACGAATGTTTACAACGTACACAATTGTATTCTAAATAATAATGAGTTAAAATCACATCAGGCCTGATAAAATTATCACAAATAAAGGCTTAAGCACATTAACTGCAACCTTTTTACAGAAGGGGAGAGTCGTGTTTCCAGCACAAATATATTCTACAGACAGCCATTCTCGTTCACCTCCAGAGCAGAGGCTCTAGTGGTTTATTATTCAACATAAGTCTGCACACCAGCCCAGCTCCACCTTTGGCTCATTTCTGAACAATTTTCAAGCTTCCTGTAAAATGAATATGCATTGCCTTTGCTGTGAATCCATTTGCAAGACAGAATGATAATGAGGAGAAAGTGCTTTCAAAAAACCCAATTAATCTCATGTAAAACGGCTGCTCAATGCTTCTAATGAGATGCCATTTTAATAAGCGGGTATGTTGTACAACAAAACCATTTGGTAAACATTATTGTTTATTTGTTTGATGACATGCATGCAATGGAACGAATTGGATTTTGGGAAAAATAAAACACTTATCAATGTCTGACTTGAAGAAAATGTGCCTTTTGACTTGGATTGTGCAGCTTACAATTCACAGAGGTTATTGTTACTTGAGTAGAAATGCACACTTGTATGTAAAGTTTTCTTTTTTTCAGTTTATGCAGAGACGGATTTAACATTTAACATTTATTGAAAATAACCTTGAGCGCTGTGCATCTCAAGTATATGCTGTGAATATTATATTGGCTCCAGAAATTCAAGTTTGTCTCCATAGGAGGAAACAGCTTTAGAACTGACACGAATTTAGACAGAAAATATTTATGGGAACCTCATAAACACGAGCTCAGAGAAGTTGCAACCTAATTTCTTTTTTATTGCACCATGAAATACACCTTTCAAATGCTGCCGTGTGGACAAGCTGAAAGGAGAAGGCGGCTGGACTAAAACTGTTGAGAGATGGATCAAATTTGAGGGCTAATCGGTAGCTTGTAAACAATGCTGCTTTCAGAAGAAAACAAATCTACTTGTTATTGACTCAAAGGCTGCTGACTCCATCTCTGCCTGGTTGAATGTGTTTACTTATTCATCAAGGTGGAGAGGGCCAACCACTTTCTCAAACTCTGGGTCCCCGCAGTTATCCTTTTCCTGCTGTCCAACAAGAGGGACAGACCCGATTAAATATGCATGGAGACCAGTGAGTTCGCCTTAAAGTTCTCAAAGCTTTATTCTTCCCACCTCAAATATTCATGACTTCTACTCTGTTGCTGTGTGGTCTGTATATGCATTTGTGCAAAGGCACTGCATCCTCACCTGCCCTCACAGAAAGAAAAGAACATAAAGGGTGCAGATTTGAATAGCTGTGGGAGGTGTTCTTGCATCATCTTAGAAAAGTGTCACATACCTCTCATTCACTGGGTGGTTCAGTACCGCATGTTATGCTACAGTATCTGACTTGTACTCTTTCCAGATTGCTTGGTATTCAGGGAGACACTCACTAAATGAGAGATAATAAGAGTGTACTGGGCGATCTGTGCATGAAAATGAATGCATAGAGTTGGACTGCTCCGGTATTTTACCGTGTATCTATTACAGGGTGGAGAGAGGTCTTCAGGGGTTGCCTAGTAGCAGGGGTGTCGAACATATGGCCCGGGGCGGCTCAGTAGATGGCTTTGAAAATTGTGAAAAGGAAGTAAAAATGTGAAAATTGTGAAGAAGAAGTATGAAGTAAGGTGTAAATGTGAACTCTTCACTGCATTTTGTGCTGAAGAAATGATCAAGTCATGAGAGTCCAAACTGATGGGTCAGAGTTTTGAATTGTTGTTGTTTTTACAGCCTTCTTACTCACTAAGAAATCCTCCCCAGCCTGCCATGCTACACCAAAATAAATACTAGAAACACAATCACAAAACAGGAAAATAGGTGGGTAATTTATTATTTCATTCTTTTTGTTTTAGAGATGAGCTCATGGATGGAGGTTAGGTAAACAGGCTGTGGCCTATAGAACTTTCAAGAATTAAAGTGATACCTGTATCTTGTGATTTAAAAATTTTCAATCTTAGTTCTAATTTTGTTTCTTTCTGACACACAAAACATAAACTGATTTCCTTAACATTTGCTTTATGCAGCTATTTATGAGTTCTTTCTAGATAATATTACAACACAGTTTAAAGTTGTGGATAACTTGTGTACACTTTGTGTAACTGCATGGATCAGTTGCCAACAGGGAAGCTGCTGATACCCTCTGCTAGACAAACTATGCACCATAACTCATGACATAGTTGAAGGGTGTTTTTTCTCTCGTCTTGTTTCTTTACTTAAATTTTTTTTAGCCTGTTATTAATACATCGTGAAATAGCTAATATTAGCAGATCAGTTGAGCAGGCAGGTGGCCTGACAATTAGTATCAGTTGAACCTCCGTTTTTTCAGATACTATCATCACACAAATTTCCATTTTTTCTACATCACACATTTTGGTGTTAGCAAGTGGAAAGTCATCTGTGATGTTGATAAATCACTGGATCCCATTTACTTGCTAATGCTAGCTCTGTTTTCATACAAAGCGCAGAACGTAACTGATCACCGAGCAGTGAAAGCAGAGCCAAAGGCAGCTTGCCTGGGACGCTGGTCTACCATCAGTTTCCTCCAAGTTTAACGACAATGTGAATTCGCAAACCACCAGAAAAAAGCTGCTGGTTGGTCAGCTCGCCTATAGTTCAAGTCATCATTAATGGGACACGGTCGCACAACCAAGCACAGCTTTCAGTGACAACAGCTAAACTGCTTTACTTTGAAATGTTTAACTAATGTGTTTTTAGATTTGACTTTGCCCTGATAGAACACAACTGCAGCATTGTATATTAAACCAGTGGGTCTCAAACAGTATGTCATGAAACAAGCAGGGTATTTTGAAGAAGTCAGTGTGCATTCTGCCAATGAAATTTCAGTTTCAAATATCACAAAGACAGTTTGTCCATTATTAAAAAATGAAAGAAAGTTATATGATGATACTTCCAGTTTGGATTCGGGAGACAGACACTATCTCTACTTTTAAGATTAGGCTTTAAACTTTCCTTTTTGCTAAAGCATATAGTTAGGGCTGGATCAGGTGACCCTGAATCCTCCCTTAGTTATGCTGCAATAGGTGTAGGCTGCTGGGAGATTTCCATGATGCATTGAGTATTTCTTCTTCAGTCACCTTTCCCACTTACTATGTGTTAATAGACCTCTCTGCACTGAATCATATCTGTTATTAACCTCTGTCTCTCTTCCACAGCATGTCTTTTATCCTGTCTTCCTTCTCTCACCCCAACCGGTCATGGCAGATGGCCACCCCTGCCTGAGCCGGGTTCTTCCTGTTAAAAGGGAGTTTTTCCTTCCCACTGTCGCCAAAGTGCTTGCTCATAAGGGGTCATATGATTGTTGGGTTTTTCTCTGCATGTATTAGTGGTGGAGGTGTGGTCCCTGGCTGAGCTGCAGGGGAGGGGTGGTGCAGTTAACTCAAGGGGCGGTGCAAGGGGCACAAAATCAAACTGATGATGTTTCTCCCTTATATAGTGAAGCTGGAGCCCAGAGAAGAGACAGCGTGTGTGCTGGAGGCCAGCTGAAAAGCTGAAGCAGGTGCTGAGCTGAAGAACAGCAAAAACAGTATCGTCACCAATAAAATTGACAGAATTAACACGAAACAGTGTGTCAGATCGTGGTCCTTGCTACAATATTATTGTAGGATCTACCTTATAATATAAATCACCTTGAGGCGACTGTTGTTGTGATTGGGCATTGTATAAATAAAACTGAACTTGTGGAAAATTCCCTCTTGTTAAATTCATTTACTTTAATAAGGGGGCCCAAAGAGAATACTTGCATATAGGGTCCAGATTTCTGGAGACCCCTGTGGTAGTCAACTGCTGAGTTACTTTTACATCTGAAATGGGACACTATGTATAAAAATGGCTGTAAATTCTTTAAAAGTTATTCCAATACATTTCTTAAACCACTGAATTAAATCTGCAATTGTGCACTCCAGATTGTTTTATTTGTTTTATCTGAAATCCACTGTGGTATAGAGGTAAAATAAAAAAAATATGTGACAGTCTTAATCCTAAGCAGAGGAGTTTTACCTCGCCTTGACAAATACCATCAGTTTCCACCATCTCCAAGCATGTATAGGATGTACAAGTCACCATGGAACAATATCACACAAATGTAACAAACCTTACTTTAAAGAAAGGTTTATACGTTTGGAAGCAGCAGATGGTCAACCCAACCTTATAAAAGCAGACTTGGACACAAACCTGTTGCCGCTCACTCGTCCATCCTCTTTTTTTCTGTTTGTTCACTTGTCTCAAAGGTATCAGAGGGATACTCAATGATCCTTCCTCAAACCGCAGCCTCCGGCCAAGCTCGCTGCTTCATTATTAACAAATATTTTTCACTCGCACTTGGGATTAGGGGTCTTTGCTAGTGAATCCAGAATTATTTTTACAATGTAAGTCGTGGATAGAGAAGACCTTTGTGAATTAGGAGACCAAAGGGCTCTTAAGATTCTAAAGGTTTTTAAAAAGCACTGAAACAAGCAAAATGGCATGTACTGGACATCAAATACACCAGTGTTTCAAGGCTAACAGTGGTCTTGCAATCACAGAGAATAGAAATTCTTTTAATTTTGAAGTAATCATTTCCTTCGTTTTCCTTCTTCTGCTGACAGTCACAGAAATAGTAATTTATTTTTGGTCCTTTTCCATCATTTTGATATATTCATATGTGGGTTTAAGCAAGTCGAAGCATACCAGTCCAGCTAATAAGCCATCAAAGAGAGTCTAAAAATACCCAGTAAGCCTCTTCTCTGTGCTCCATTCATGTCTTAAAAAGAAACGTGACAAATAGCAGTCAGATCTGACTGTAACAGCTTTAGGTAGCTTCCGCTGTGACAGTATATATTAACCTACACTGGAATCACTGTATTCACTTTGTGACCACTTCACTCCGCATAGCCATCAGGAGAAAAGTGCAGTCTTGTTTTTAGGGTCCTAATGCTGCTGGGCTCGGATAACTGCGAAATATATAACTTTTAACAAGTGCAGTGATGCTAAATGTAGAAGGCGTGTCATTGAGTATCCTTTCACATTTCATCCCCCGGCAGTGGTGCCTTGAGACTTATTTTCTCACCTTTTTATTCTCGTCTCGAGTTTGTGGATGCATGGGCGATTATTGCCTTGTGTTCAGGAAGAGTGAGAATGGCTGCTGAGCCATGGACTGCTCTGTGTTTCATTTGTGTCTCACCGGCTGTGAAATATACCCATAACGAACAATGTGTGCGACAACAAAGCTCAGAGAAGGCCGCTGCTATATTTATGACATCCTAGCAAAAATGTGCACGCAGTATTAAGGATGAAAAAAAAAGGCTAACAATTGGAAATGTGTGGTAAACACTGTTCTTTACCGTTTCAGATGACCACTGCCAGAGCTTAAATGAGGTTTACTTTAGTTGTCTAAAAGCCATTTTCATTATTATGCCCCACTTATCAAACTGGGACAGAGTATCTCCCTCACACTGTACAGTCACCCCTCCTGTGAAATCATAAAGCAGAAAATCACCATCCATCTGACATTTTTCACTTGGGAAATGGTGGCAATAACTCCTGACTGAGTTGGCATTTGGAAGTTGGACGTTTGTGCCTCAGGGACAGGACAGGAGGAGTGGGTTGAGAGTCGAGTGGGAGCAGAGAACAAGTTTTTTTCTGTTGTGGAGAGGATCCGCTTTATCAGTCACAGCTGCTGTAGGGCTGGCCCTGGTGGGGACAGACTTTGGTAAAACCCCCTACATTTCACTCCACACACTCCACAGTGGGGAGTCTCTCAAAACAGAAGACAATAATATGCATGGTGGGCTCCTCATGAAGGAAATAGCACGCCATATGGGAGGCAGAGCATGCAAAATATTGAAACATTGCTGTAGACACAGTTGTCTGATGGTGCTGATAGCTTTCTTTCCTGAGCCTGACAGCTTTAAAGCAAGGACTTCACACATTAATTCGCATACACACACAACTGTGTAGTGACCCAAAGCAGGCTGTGGATGTGTGGCCATCAGACTTTTTATTCACTTCTCTGAATATACACTACATACACACGAGACTGTGCACTTTTATAAAACTGCCCTCCTACACACACACACACACACACACACACACACACACACACACACACACACACACACACACACGCACACACGCACGCGCGCACACACACACACACACACACACACACACACACACACACACACACACACACACACACACACACACACACAATACCCCATAAAGACAATGTGAAAAAGTTTAAATAGCAGACACCAAAACAACGTGCAGCACCCTGCACAGGTCAGCTGTAACACAGATTTGAGGATTTAAACAGTGGAATAGTTTGTCATAAAGCAGCTCACCTCTGGATAAATCCTGTCTCGACCACAGCTGACAGATATATCTGTAACTGTGAAGAAAATAAGTGAAGGAGCGAGACGAGCGCCAAGAAGACCCGGGAGGACAGAGCTGCAAGCTGATGAAGGCATCTTTATGTTCTTAAATTCAGACTGACATTTGACCACTTTGCTCACTTATAGTTGAATATTGTAAACCTGTCACTGTGAGGAAACAGCCTTAGAAACAAATTACAACTCAAACATGCGCGTGTGTAGGGGCGTGCACGTGACCGATGCACTCCGCTACTCAAACAAATAGCACCACACCTCTGTGGATGAGTGAAAAATCTCATGCTCTCATAAATTACATCATAAAAAGCTAGCAGACGACAACAGCAGCAGGCAAATGATTATGACTGACTTTACTATAATCGACTGGATTGTGATGCCTAGGAATGAAATGTGTTGGCAAACGAACTGAACTGTGAATAACAACCATAAATGCTTTGATTACGTTAATTATTTGAAGAAAACCTTCAGAGGAAGCACAACAATCTTAAAAATTGAAAAATAATATTTTATACCCACACACAGGCACACGCACATAGACGCACACACAGATGTACTAAAAAAATCCATCCAGGTTTCAATCGAAAACAGGAGAAACAAATAGCGTCCAGCCAGAACTCTCTGCGTGTTTAAACACCACTTTGCATTTAATCATTTGTTATTGTTAAACTGTCTCTCTTCCACAGTTTTTCTTTTGCCTTTTCACCCTCCCCTCCCCTCCAACCACTTACGGCCGATGGCTGCCCCTCCCTCCCTGCTTCTTCCTTCCCAATGACACCAACTGCTTGGTGAACTGAACAACAAAACAACCAGAACAGCTGGTCATGGGTGACAAGAAGCAACTGTCTTATGAAATGCTGTAAAACTGAGGTTCAATTGAAGTTTCCTTGCTTTCATGACTGTTTCGCTTCCTCATAATAAACATTTTTGCAGTGGAAGGTCAGACAGGTACTAACTACTCTTTCTAAAAAACGCCTGTCACAATCCAATAAATATCATTCCACACGTTGGTAACGAAATTATTGTGTCATGTTCCCAATGACATCCGATATAATTCATCCTCCAGTCTAGTCTGTGCTTCCTCCCCCCCAGACATCAAATTAGATTAACATCTGAGCTTTGGGTAGGCTAAAGATATGGATATAGATCCGCTTAGCCCCCATCCACAGTCCTCTTACTCTTTCCAGTAAATTATCTCGAACCAAACCTTGTTTCTGACGTGAATGAGGTATGTCTTCACAAATAGAAATTAGCCCACATTTATCAGAGCCTTGGCGCACGAGCAGAGAAACAAGACAAGTGTTTTCCTTGCTGATATGTAGAAATTATAGTCTTGTCAACAGAAATTCAGACTGTTCAATTAGACAGTAGGCTCCCTCCTGCACACGAGCTGCACAGCAATGATCCAACTGGGAGGAGAGCTTTCTGGTTAACATTGCTTGTCACGTCTGAGCTCCCTTATCTCTGGGTAATGCCACTCAACACCAAAGGGGCCTCGCAGCCAACTGGTTCCAATTGATTTAGAGAGCATCAAAAACTCACCACCTTTATGAAAGGAAGCAACAACCTGGTTAAAGCACTCAGTGACACAGAGGCAAGCGTTTATCCACCCTGCATAGTTTAAACTGCCGACATTGCTTTGAGACGCTAACTGCTGGCATTTAATAAAGACAACAATGCAACCTCCAGGGCTCCATTCAAAGAAAAAGGGGTCAAAAGCTGGATTCGAGCGCTCACAAGCTGAGTTCTGACTGTGAAGGCTATTTGTTAAACGTTAATGCTACTTATGCAATTAAAGCCATTGTTCTTTCACTGCCAGTGTTGTATAGACTACTAGGTGGCACAGTAGACGGTGCCTGAAGATAAAGAGGCGCAGATGAAAGGTTAAAATATAAAAAGCTCATAAATCATGAAGCATGAGCTGCGATACCTTGTCAGCTACCTGTTCTCTTGAATTCAAGCTCAAGTTATTAGTTTTTACACAAACGCGGTGACATTTACATTCTGTCCTTTTCTAATGTGTTTCTAAAAGGGCCGTTTGGGCACTGAAAAACAGAGATGTTGATACTGTGAACTGTACCCTTGGCTCTGTCAGCCATGAATAAACCATGCTGTGCTATCATGATGAAGGAGTCAGCGTCTCCCACTCGTTGGTACACAGGGTCTGATGCTCTGTCTGTTGAGCCAGTGTCCCAGCATTGACTGCCGGTTGTAATTCTCTGCAGAGATTGGAGCTGACAATCTTCAGCTTGCCAGGCACAAAATCCTGTTTATCTGTCAGGATGAGCGGCTGTAGGGCCCCATTTTCTCCCAGTTCTGCCTGTAAGCTCTCTGGGTTGACAAAGTCTTAGACAACATGAAGACAGAAAGACAGGGCTGATAGAAAAAGTGGCTGTGCCAAGAAGTTTGGTCAGTTGTGGCTTACCCAGGACAGCACAGGACGTTCTTCTCAAGCTTTTATGTTCATAAGATTTTTAGTAGTACTTGACCTCTAGCCTTAACGTTGACGCCCAGACCACCGAAAAAAGTGTTCCAAGGTTTTTAGTAGATACATGTGTGATGGGGGTGTCACAGATGTATTTGGCCTTTGTCCTTAAGAATACATCATGTCATCAGAGTCCAAACTGATGGTCCACAGGTTTGAATCTTCATCATTTTTACCTTCTTACTGTCAAAGAAACCATCACTGGCCTGCCGTGCTACACCAATATAAGTAGACACACCATCAAAAAACAAAGAATTAGGTGGGTTTTCATCATGGATGAATCAATGGACTATATACGATTTCATTCAACAGATACGACTTTTTCCATGACTTCAGCGATTGTTACATACATTTTCTGTACGTTTATAGATTGATTTCTTAGACTGTAGACACCCGGCTGTGCTGCTTTATGAAAATAACCTGTCCGTGTGTTACATTTAGACTAGCTAAAAGTGGAAACACTGAATAATAATTATTTATTTATTTATTTTTGTTTTAGAGATCGAGTTCATGAAATGTACTTAACTTATTCACAAGGTTTTCTTTATAGGTATTAGAAGTCAAAATTTATCCATAAGGGACTCATTTAGTAAAATGAGCTCTAGCCTCTAAGCTATTTTATTAATTTCAAAATCCTAAATTGCCTTTTATTCAAGTTACTGTGTTCTCAGAGTTTGGTGTAAAAGCCACCCAACTGGCCATCCAACCAGTGGGGTTATGAGCCTTTCAGGCTGAAGGGTAAAAATGTAAGTACTGACAAAAAGACTAATTTAGAACAAACAGCTTGTTCACGTATGAGGGTCTCAAAACAGAGGTATTACAGAGGGGAAAAAACATGGCTGAAGAGGACAAATGTGTGACTGGGAGAGAAATGGCAGTTGGGGCTGCCTTGTGAGCCAAGGTGCCAGTGGAGAGTGAGAGGGGAGTGTTGATGGGCTTGCTATGGGGGTGGGGGGGTGATGTGCGGCTAAGGTCGGGCAGATGGTGGCCGATAATGAGGGAGTAGAGGTGTAGCGAGGAAAGAAGCCGTGCTGTTTTCAGGCTAGGGCACGGCATCGAATGCTCTGCACCGGGTTCAGATTCAGTCAGACTGAGAGAAAAAGAATACGAGAGATAGAGAGAGGAATGGAAGAACAGGCGCTGTGATGACAGCGAGCCCGGTAGCTCTATGCAACCTTTAACGAGCACACCTATCATCCCATGATGCCTGCACTCGAAGGTACTGAGCAGTCACCGAATGTGAGAAATATTCAAGAATTCCCTGTCTTGAAATTCTTAATTTCCTTTGGGTGTATTCACTGCTGGAATCTTTTACCAGTGCCTCGACCTCGCCTTCATTAGTAGGTTGAGATTAATGCATAATTAACAAGAAACAAATGAATTTATGCTAATAAGGCAGCAAGAAGTGTGACATGGAGAGTGCACGTTCTTATGCTCTTGAGTCTGGCCAGTGGACAGTGTCTTATTTCCTGCCCACATACATTATCAGATTAGTTTTTGGGGAAGTACAGCAGGAGTTTTGCTATCTCGAACAGCAAGCTAGGAGTAAAAACAGCAGATAGAGATAACAATAGGAGAAGCATTTAACAGGCTGGAGAAAATGGTCTGGAGTGGCTGCAGTATTTCCCCTATAAAAATAATCAGCGCATAGTCCTCAGAAACCACATAATCATGTAATCACGGCACATCTAAAATCTCTTTGCAAGTCAGCCTAAAAATGTGAGAAAAAAAGAACCCAGAAAATCAAATAAAGCAATGAAAGGATATCTTGTAACCTTAGATGTCGTAATTTGTGTTGGCAGAAAAATATGTGCCTTAGCAGGTTCTCTTTAAAGTTCTGATGCGATTTCCACTTGAAAAAATAAAAAAAAACATCACAAATTGGGGCGATCGCGGCTCAAAGAGTTGGCAGTTCGTCTTGTAACCGGAAGGTTGCCGGCTCGAGCCCCGGATCGGACAGTCTCGGTCGTTGTGTCCTTGGGCAAGACACTTCACCTACTGGTGATGGCCAGAGGGGCCGATGGCGCGATATGGCAGCCTTGCTTCTGTCAGTCTGCCCCAGGGCAGCTGTGGCTACAACTGTAGCTGCCTCCACCAGTGTGTGAATGAATAGTGGAATTGTAAAGCGCTTTGAGGGCCCCGAAAAGCGCTATATAAATGCAATCCATTATTAAATTCTATTTTTTAAAACAAATATCTAGATTATGCTACATATATGGACTAAAAGGAAAATGTGTGCTTTATTAAATCCCCCACCTCTCACTCCTCTTTTTTGCCTCATTTGGTCATGATGACAGTTGACAAGCTCCACTGATTTTTTTCATTAACGGCTCATATCGTCACCAAAGTGCTGGTGGTAAACAGGAAATGAGCACTCATATCAATATCCCAGCTGACGTCTCACACACAATGCATCACAAATCGACATCAACTCTGACACAGAGTCCCAACGGTTAGCTATTGATCATCCTCCATTATCATTATCGATCTACAAGACAAATCAGGGGGGACCGCTATTTAAGTCCATTTATATAAAAGAAATCTGAGTTGCTGTGTTTGCTGGCGATTTTGTGAGCTGTCAGAGACCATCACGAGATTAAACATTTTCATGATGTGAGGCATTTCATCGTCTCTTATGATCTCACTGAAGAATCACTGCGTATCGCAACAGAAAATATAATTAGAAGGCTCATCAGTGCAGTGCTTGATTTGTTTTTCCTTTAGGTTAGTGTAAGGGAAAGTTAACAGGATTCTTGATCTTCATTTATGACACTGAATCTGATATACAGGGATGCTCCTGGGGCTTCTGAGTCAATATCAGTATCAGTTTAAAACCTTTCATTAAGGTAGGTATAACACTTCAGTGGCTACCTTATTTTCTCCTTTATCTCGGAGGCTGGAAGGAGGAAATAAAGCACAAGCGAAAGCCTCGGCTCCGTACGGGATAAAATCTATTCTCTATTATTGCACTGCCATTGCTTGAGGGCCGTCAAGCTAAAGGTAATGGCATTGCTGGTGATAAATTTATGGCTGAGCTCCTCCATGTTCCATGGGGGATATAACGGGCTGGGAATTGTCCAGATTGTTGGAGTCACAACTAAAATGACAAATGACCCTCCAGTGACAATCAACAACGTCATTTACAATGTCATTCAAATGACTAAGTGTGCTGTAATGGCAGTCGATGCATTATATTTACA
Source organism: Rhamphochromis longiceps (assembly GCF_057381845.1). NCBI lineage: Eukaryota > Metazoa > Chordata > Actinopteri > Cichliformes > Cichlidae > Rhamphochromis > Rhamphochromis longiceps. Next base: position 23,940,248 of record NC_140563.1, read on the forward strand.
CAATGCTGCGTGAACAGACGGGCTGTACAGAGAGCTGTCAAACTTACGGAACTGCTGTCAGTAAGACAAGAGGGGAGCAGAGCTGCTTCCAAAGACTTGATGTAAGAGGCTTTGGAAACTTTACTTAACAGGACGGCCCTTGATGGACAACAGAACAGCTGGTCAACTTTATTCCTAACTGACATATGGACACTTGGTCAGACCCCCTTGGCAGCAATTTATTGCATTGTGATATTTTTCAGTGTACATGGTTTTTTATGTATTTTATGTCTTACCAAGCAACAACTATGACATCCAAAGTAAAAAGCAAGTGAAAATAAAACCAAACTAAGTGTAAAAACAGGTGGTGGAACCTACAGTCTCGAGGAGGACAGTTTGCTGACTGATGCCGTCTTATAGAGTCTTGGTGGCACTTTCAAAGTGTCGCTGTCAAATATTGCAATAGTCGGTACATGGATCAGAGATGGCAGAAGCTATAACAAAATAGCAATATAAGTTACCTTGGGAATGAGAAGAGTTTGGTGCGTTGTACCAGCTCTGGGTGGATTGGACGTTTTTTTGTGTGTGTGTTTTTTAATCTATTCATTGTCTCCTTCCTGCCAACCCAGACAGTGAGACGTTCTGTGCCGATTAATCAATACTTACGGCTGAAGTAAGCTGGCAGCTTTTCAGCACAGCTAAGCTAATGGGGTACTAAAATGGCTCCACATTTCCATCTTTTATAGGGCATAAGACCGTCTATTAAAACAGGACATGGCTCCTCCAGGACCTAACTTTTGTCATCATACACTAAATAATAATTGGTTTACCAAAGGTTAATTGCTCAATAGATACTAGGCCATTGGAATTTAATTGTGCTGTTAAATGCCTCAGTTGTAGCCTATGCTTTTGTAATAGTTCATTTGACTTGGATTGAATGGAAACACTGTGGATCCCTGATGACCATTAAAGTTGCTAACTGTTGCAAAGAGTCTGTTCAGATTTGAGACACTGGATCAGTGGTGGATTCTCTAAATAACAATAATTTGACTTTCTTATGCTTGAAACTCTCAAAGCACTCTGTTTTATTTACTAATTAACGATTTTTCATGATTTGTTTTCTGCCTTTCTGGCTTTTCATCCAGCATTAGCACACGTAGTTTTACGCAAGTCAGCAAGATCAGCTGCACATGGGAGCTGTCTCTCCCTCAGCAGATAATGGGAGAATTAAAATGCCAATCTGGGATGTTGTAAGTGCATCAGTTATGCATATTAATTCTTAAATTTCTCAGCACTATGGCTTTTATGTAAAATATGCTCTATCAAATCTTTTTTTTTTTTACATTTTTTTGTTCAACAGCGATTTCATACAGAGCTGTATGCCTCCAGTGTTTGCAAATTAAATAAACTGTAAGTTCAGTGGAAGATAAAGACCTCCTTCCTTTAATGCTTTTGATTAATGTATCAGTGGGTCACTAATGCACTTTGAGAGCAACAAATATTCTTCTTCCTCCCTTTATGTCCTCTGTTTGTTTTTGGATTAAGAGTTAGGTGTACAACATTGAACTGTGAGCACGAAAAGATGAAAGAGATACTGTTACATGTTTGGGAATATTTGTCATTTAAAAAGTAGGTTTTCAACTTCCCGTGCAGCGCCAAGGGAACACTTTCAAGGTAAATCCTGTCAAGAACACAACATAATGGAGGCTTTATAAATTATAAGGACGGCATCCATTCCCACTATCAGCTTATTTCAGAGGCTGAGGCAGCGCTGTATCAAATGAACCTGGAGCAGTCGTCTCATTGCTGTTTATCAAACATCCCCTGGCAGCTCTGCTGGAAAAGCAGACGACCAAGTAAACTAAAACATAATTACTTTGTTTAGGTTCTTCCTCTGCCCTGCCTCCAAGGGCATATTTGACCCAATTATGACAAATGAGTGACACCATTTGTGACTGCATTTTTGCAAATATGTTATATACCCAAACAATATGTGACTCCATTAATATCCACCAACTTAATAATGTCAAAAACCTCTCAGTAACGGTTTCGCAGACTACAGGGAGTGCAGAATTATTAGGCAAGTTGTATTTTTCAGGAATAATGTTATTATTGAACAACAACCATGTTCTCAATGAACCCAAAAAACTCATTAATATCAAAGCTGAATGTTTTTGGAAGTAGTTTTTAGTTTGTTTTTAGTTTTAGCTATTTTAGGGGGATATCTGTGTGTGCAGGTGACTATTACTGTGCAGAATTATTAACTTAACAAAAAACAAATATATACCCATTTCAATTATTTATTTTTACCAGTGACACCAATATAACATCTCCACATTCACAAATATACATTTCTGACATTCAAAAATAAAACAAAAACAAATCAGCGACCAATATAGCCACCTTTCTTTGCAAGGACACCCAAAAGCCTGCCATCCATGGATTCTGTCAGTGTTTTGATCTGTTCACCATCAACATTGCGTGCAGCAGCAACCACAGCCTCCCAGACACTGTTCAGAGAGGTGTACTGTTTTCCCTCCTTGTAAATCTCACATTTGATGATGGACCACAGGCTCTCAATGGGGTTCAGATCAGGTGAACAAGGTGGCCATGTCATTAGTTTTTCTTCTTTTATACCCTTTCTTGCCAGCCACGCTGTGGAGTACTTGGACGCGTGTGATGGAGCATTGTCCTGCATGAAAATCATGTTTTTCTTGAAGGATGCAGACTTCTTCCTGTACCACTGCTTGAAGAAGGTGTCTTCCAGAAACTGGCAGTAGGACTGGGAGTTGAGCTTGACTCCATCCTCAACCCGAAAAGGCCCCACAAGCTCATCTTTGATGATACCAGCCCAAACCAGTACTCCACCTCCACCTTGCTGGCGTCTGAGTCGGACTGGAGCTCTCTGCCCTTTACCAATCCAGCCACGGGCCCATCCATCTGGCCCATCAAGACTCACTCTCATTTCATCAGTCCATAAAACCTTAGAAAAACCAGTCTTGAGATATTTCTTGGCCCAGTCTTGACGTTTCAGCTTGTGTGTCTTGTTCAGTGGTGGTCGTCTTTCAGCCTTTCTTACCTTGGCCATGTCTCTGAGTATTGCACACCTTGTGCTTTTGGGCACTCCAGTGATGTTGCAGCTCTGAAATATGACCAAACTGGTGGCAAGTGGCATCTTGGCAGCTGCACGCTTGACTTTTCTCAGTTCATGGGCAGTTATTTTGCGCCTTGGTTTTTCCACACGCTTCTTGCGACCCTGTTGACTATTTTGAATGAAATGCTTGATTGTTGGATGATCACGCTTCAGAAGCTTTGCAATTTTGAGACTGCTGCATCCCTCTGCAAGATATCTCACTATTTTTGACTTTTCTGAGCCTGTCAAGTCCTTCTTTTGACCCATTTTGCCAAAGGAAAGGAAGTTGCCTAATAATTATGCACACCTGATATAGGGTGTTGATGTCATTAGACCACACCCCTTCTCATTACAGAGATGCACATCACCTAATATGCTTAATTGGTAGTAGGCTTTCGAGCCTATACAGCTTGGAGTAAGACAACATGCATGAAGAGGATGATGTGGACAAAATACTCATTTGCCTAATAATTCTGCACTCCCTGTAGCTCTAAAACAAGCTAGCAGACACATGGCTCCAATACACACACAAACGAGCCGCAACAAAAACCACCAGTCTAATATTGTCTGGGTCTCTGTTGTGTCATCAACCCTTCTCCGACTGATGGTTTTGGTCTTGCGGGGGTGGCATTTCTGTGCTCTCATGATTCCAGCAGAGGTTAAATTAGTGGGGGGGTTGGAGGCTGAGACAGAGCCCTGTGCACTTTGTCATGTTCTTCATGATGTTCTTGAGTAGTTTTTCTCTCATTTTTGGTGCAATAGCCTGCTGGGGAAGCCAGGGCAGTGCCATGTCAATAGGTTTAATGATGTGGCTGACTGTTGTGTTTGTGTACCTAGTAAAGTTTTAGTTAAGTATTGACATCAAAATGCGGAAATGTCTCTTAGTGATTTTCTCTGATTTTCTAATGGAGGATATTTTTTTTTGATCCATTGTTAGATACAACAGTACTGACTGATGTTGCTGGGTTACTGACAAACAGTCAGGAAAAAATTAATTTGTCTTTTCACAAACCACAAAACGCACTTTAATGTGGGATTTTTTGCTTTTAAATCCCATCTCCTAGTTTAAAGAGTCCTTTCTTACACACTGGAGTCGTACCCGACACCTCCTCTGAGTGCAGCTTGCCACTAGCACTGACAGCGGTTTTCTTTATTCTCTTCTAAGTGACATATGTCATGATTTTTCTTTGTTCCCTGCACTGTATTGCTTGTGGTGTTTCCATGATAAAAGCAATTTTCTCTGTCGTATCAACGCAGTCTGACACACAGGAGCAATAACAGGTGAATTTTTCATTTTGATATATACTTCCTCGTATCACTTTAAAGGTTTCCTCTCAAACAAACCACCGCCAAGCACACAGCACAGCCGAGACTTCTGTCTACATCCCCTCTAACATCTTATCGAGGCAAAACAACCCCCTGAGGCCACGCGCATGATTGTGGCCGCTGAAATTAGATTAACCGTCAGCTTACCGCTGTGTTTGTTGTGAGAGATCCAGCAGCCAAACATTTGACAAGAATGTCACATGGAAAACGGCCGCCACTCCGGCAAAGCTGTCAACCCTGGCATCTGACCTCTCGGTGCATCTGAGCAGCAACAAGTGCTTTCCATCTCCTCCGACTGCTCAACCTGTCAATCTGCCTATTCAAAGATTTCCCCTTTCTCCAGGAAAAGCTCATTTTCCCTTCCCCATGGCCCAGTCACTCAGTGTCACTTCAGTTTAGATTTCACTGCCTCCCTGCAGCCTTGCACTAAAGCTCCTGCGGTGGGAGTTCTGTCTGTTGTTGTGGACCTGCTGCCCAATTAACACTGTAGGGGACGAGGGATTAAAAAACAACTTTCCGCTGAGTAGCAGGGCCCGTGTCTCTGCAAGATGTTGACACAAAGCAGTAGAACAGTCTTTCCACTGAGTCTTTCTCAATGTGTATTATTAAAAAATATTCATCAGCAAAACAGAAAACCGCATTTAAACACAGCAAAGTAAAACAGCTCAGAGCAAATATGTGTTGCTGATGAGTTATATGGACAGATTTTCTTTTTTTCCCTTCTTTTTTTAAGTTTTAAATGTTCTGTACCCAGATGCCCGCTGGTGAGCTGCCTGTTTACAAGACTCCTGTCAGACCTGTGGTCTGCCAACATCGCAGAGGGGTTGAATCTTAATACAGGTTGGCTTGTCAAGCTTCCAATCTCCTACAGATTGCAGGACTGTCTGTGAGAGAAATGGGAGCCCGGTTCTGCTGGATTAGGAATTCATAGGAGCTGCTGCTTCTAGAAGAAGGCAACCCCATTTTCCCCACAAATCAATTCCAATTTTGCTCTTCATGTCAATATCCTGCTTATGGCTCACTTTCATTTAAGCCTACTTGCTGTTTCCCATTATCCAGGCCTTTGGTTATGTTATTTTCATTTACATGATAACAACTTCCTGGTTATCAAGTTGTGGAATGGCGTGATTACTTTAAGCAAGTAAGCAAGAGTTATTACATAGTCATAGTTTTGTATTTGTTTTTAATTTGTGAATTTTTGTTTTTAATTCAGTTTCAATTCAGTTAGTTCCCAGAGTTTGTTTTCCTTTTTTTCAGTTTTGTTTTTATTGTTTGAAAATGTTTAGTTTTAGTTTTCTTTCATTGTTAGGTTTAGAGTTTTTAATTATTATTGTCCTGAGGAAATATATCAGAGGACAGATTTAGAAAAATCTGCATAAGTATTCACATAATATTCAAATAAAACACAACTTCTTGAAATCAGTCTTTTAGACACCCAGAGTCCCAATAAACATCTCAGTCAACGCTTCATCAAGGCAAGTTGTAATTTAGTGTTTACCAAACTAACTGATACTAAAACTAAAAAGGATATTTCCTCTACATTTTGATTTTACTTTAGTTCGTTTTCCAAGTTCACAAAATGATTTCAGATAGTTTATTAACATATTTTAGTTGACTAAAATGATTTTTAGTCAACTAAAATAAAGTAAGTTTTTACTTTACTTTATTATAATAACCTTGCCACCAACAAGTGCCACTCACTTCAGCTTTATGTTAAAGTATCTGGCCAGACAGGAAACTTTTCCCCTCTTCTGGTCAATTAGAAAGTTTAGTTCTTTAAAAATGTCCCTCAAGGCTTATTTATATGTACTGTCCTTCTCCTATGGATGGTTCCCAGCATTCTGCGGGTAGATTGCATTTTTTTCCTTGGCCTTCACATCACCTGTCAAGTTACCAGTGTGAGTGAATGTTATTGCAGCAGAGAAATTGCCCGAGGCAACATATTAAAACAGGGTCACAGGCTAGCTTTGCCCAGGGCTCCTTGTCAAATTTTCATTTTGATGTAACAAGTATGTTTCAGGTGAGGTTGAAATGTATGCAGCGAACCATCTCAGAAATGATCATATTTAGAGTCTGGCTGCATCAGTAAATTAAATGCAGATATACTTTAATTGACCTTGGGAAAATACCCCACTGCTTTCATTAGTATTTTTGCCAGAACCTGGTGGAGTTCAGATACATAGATGAAGAAACTTGAGCAGATGTACTCAATGAATGTGTTTTCTTATGTACACACAAGCACATCTTCTAGCTTTTCCAAACTGGATCAAATCGTTGTTGCTTATCGTCACAGCTCATCAAAGACTATATGGAAGTCAGAACACATAAATATTAAAACCGCCCAAATTATATAGCTAGCCACATGTACAGTAAATACAGATAAACACACTGGAGATGCACAAACTCCATCAGTGCAGCTTCACCGAGAGCCTCACATCAAAGAAATTGTGCTTTTCAAAACTTTTAAGCTGAATCTTCTCCTCTGGCTACTTTATCATGCTCTAAACACAGAAAGCAGTAATTAGAGTAACAAACATGTAAGGATGAAAGGATGGAGGGGCACTTTTGGGGGGTGAAGCTGGTGCAAAAAGAGCTGGCCAAACTAGAGCTAAAATGAGCAGATGTGTCTGCTATCAAATGGCAAAATGTACCTATCAACCCCATAATCACAAAATTGTCCCCAACAAAGGCAGATAATGCTTTTTGTCATTTCCTGTAGGTTATGAGTCACAGAGTAGAAAATTACTTGGCAAGGGCTCATAGTTATGTACCTGCTTCAGTGGCACCTCTGCCCACTCATTTTGTTTGCCGAAACCCATTTCTGGGCCTCTGACTCATCGCGCTTTATGAAATTTTCTGGATGGTAGCTTTTATCACAATAGCACTAATCACACCCTTCCTCAAACCACATTAATGTGACACTAAATAGACATGACATGACAAGTGGGAAAACTCAACACTGGATGTGAACTATAATTTGGAAATGAATAGATAACGGAGAGGGCCTCTGAATCTACACAGTGTGCCAAAACACCCTTTAAATTGCAAAAGCCATCCAATTAAATTCATGTCAAAGTAGATTCTGTTTTGAAAATTTGACTTTTTTTTCTTCAAATTGCAAAAAAGCTTCAAGACAAACCCAAACAATGCTAAGGATGCAATGCTACACAAAGAGGATTTAACAAATACCCATGTGATAAAGAGACAGCACCCATCAGGTGAGGAAACCAATGACCTCTGTGAGAGTAAGAGATTTCCTTGAGTAGAAGCAGAGAACAATGGGCACACACTCTGTACCAAATACTTTGTCTCGGGAATACCTAATGCACTACTTAGCTGGAGAGAGGCCAGATAATAAAGCTCAGTCAGGATCAGCGCAGCCAGCCTCCACTGACTCTACCCCCATTGTTGGATGCCTCACTCCCTGGGAGTCGTTGTACGTTATCAGTGCTCATCAAAGGCGCTGTCAGGAAAGTGTGGAACTGGGGCTTCCACACACTGTCCGAGACGCTACACACATTCAAATGAGACAGGCTTATTAATTCTTCAAAAGACACACAGCTTCGTTTTTCCCCAAGACTCATTTTGGTATACTTAAGGATGATAAAAACTCAGAGAGGGAGCTCTCCTGCCTCTTTCTGCTGTCTCTTTCTTTCTCACACATATATCACGCATACATGATGTAGGCCCATGCGTTCAGCTGATCTCAGGAAGATGTTATTTCTTGCTTTAAAATAGCCATCACGTTACAAAGCATGGAAATAAGGACATATCAGGGACAAAACTGAGTTAAAAAACATGTAGCGAAACCTGTGGTTGGCACTGGATGTTTCACAGCTAAACTTTATGCTTTGTTCTGCTGTCAGCAGCGAAATAGTGGGGTCAGACTGTGTTTATGATATAACCACATATCAAGAGGGCCTGAGTGGGAGAAATAAGTGTGTGTTCAGAAAAAAATAAATAGATAAGAAAAATAAAACATTCCCAGAAGAAAAAAAAGTTTAAAGAAAAGCAATTTACTTTGGATTCCTCTAATAGAGTTACTTCAGCTATTGAGTTGACATGTGAAAGAGACAAAGTTGTTAATTCTGGAAAATGAAGCTGCCATTTTCTCCCCAACTAATAAGAATTGTTTCACTGAATGAAAATGGGATCTCAGACAATAAGAGCTGCTTTACTGGGAGAGAACAGGAGCACAAAGCTTTAAAATTAATTACAACTTTTTTGCATTTTCTCTATATTGTCATGCGTCACATTCTATGCGGAACATCAAAAGCTTTAATTATTCTAATTACTTGTACAATTGCGAGCAGGAAAGCTCCTTGAAACCAAAGGAAAACGCAAGTGTTTCCGTGGCAAAACTAGTCGTTAAAATGCACATAATTTGAACGTTATATGAGAACCTTAATTGGTGAATTCATGGCTATCAAGGGACCTCCTTCATTACAATTCAAGAGGCTCCTTCATGGTGGCCATATTTTCACATAATGAATGTGATGCTTTTCCTCACTCAGTGCAATAACTAATTGGACAGACTGCCTGAACGCCCCCACTCTTCCAACACAGTCAAAATTAATATGGCAAGTGTTTTACTTGGAACCGACAACCCGAACATGAGAAATATGTGTTTACTCTACACAACAGTACACCGGATTAACCACAATCTATTATCAGGGAGCCTCTGCATTAACTGCGGTTTCAAATGTGTAACTTTCCATATCCAGCTTGAACAAATTATTCTTAGATGGGGCAAATCATGCAGAACAAATCAAAAAAACACTAGTGAAGTAAACTTTTATTTGACTTGATAAAACTATTTTTCTTTTTCATTTATTAACATTTTGCATATTGTAATTCTGCAAGAGAAAAAGCAGAAAAGTTTTGAAACATAGTCCCTGCATAAAGCAAAAACGACTTAGTTGTTAAAAAATAAGATCGTACACTTTTTCTCCTTTTGCCAATAAAGAACTTATTAAGTATAAATTATACTAAGACATAAAAATAAAAATCTTTTTATGCAGTGAGCTATTTATGATTATTTGGTGCTTTGCACTTTTACAATATTTTATTATATTTTTACTGCATTTATGAAATTGCAGAACTATGATGCAACTAATATAATTACCAAAAAAAGAGAACAATGTGAATTGGAGGAAAATGGCTGTAGTATACTATATACAGTCATGTGAAAAAGAAAGTTTTCACAGGACTCTGTGCACGTCTGTGAAAACTAACTGCACCCTTACTGCTTCTGTAGGAATTAAGAGTAGCAGCCAGATGCTGCTAATTGAATGCATTTGATAAACCAATCATCAGCTGGTTTCCACCTATCAGTACAGAACTTTTGGAATTTTTCTTGTATGGAGCATTCAGGTGCATCTTAGCACTTTTCTCTTAGAAAAACAGCAGCATGGTCTAGATTTGCCATGCTTGCCAATTTAAACTGAACAAACCACAATACTGTTGCAACGATGTCCTTTAGACAATTTGGTGAAAAAATCAAACACCCAGTTAGCACGAACGCCTCATATCGACTATCCAGCACAGTTTTGGAGAGGTGATGATTTGGGCTTGTTTTGCAGACACAACCATGAACTCTTCAGTTATGCTTAATCAGTCTGAAGTCATCAGTCAGTTTCAAAGCTAAAGCTTGGTCTAAATTGGCTTAGTGACAATTAAACTGAATACATGTCTGAGTTATTTAAACAGATCAACAACAACAAACGCAGCAGCAAATCTACAACAGAATGGCTAAAATAAAGGGATCAAGCTGTTGCAACGGCCAAGTCAAAGTCCAGACCTCAACTCGACAGAAATACCGTGGCAGGACTTTAAGACAGACGTGCGGCTGCTGAGTGAGCCCTCATCTGGGACTCTCCTCAGCTCTTACTGGAACAGTGGCGCGGCTGCCCCTCTGTTGGTCTTCCATGGTTTCTTGTGTTCTGGGGGCCTCTGGATGTCTGGAGTTTTGATCTCCTCCATACCTGCTTCACACCCTGGAGGACGGGGCTGTGGCCCCCCCACACTCCCTAGCAGATCGTTACATGGAGAAACCTTTGGAATACAAGCGCGCTGATCCACACAGGTATGCACACGGGTGTTCACTGCTCGTAGACCCAAATTACACCTTTCTTGGCTGCTACTTCGAAGCACATCTGTCCTGCATGCTGCACAACAACATTGAATATTTAGTATTTACTGCTGTTTACACTTAGCTAGATTAATGCGATGGTGTTGTGTTTAGTATGTTGCTTTGGGGTTTTTTTGTCTTTTTTTGCTTGTTTTCTATTCTTCTCTCAACAGGTGATCCAGGAGATTTTTTTTTCTTCCCCCCTTTCTCACTGTCCCTCTCCCCTTCTGTTTTTCCTTTCCTTCCTCTTTCTTTCTCCCTTTCCTATCTCTCACTCATGTCTGTCCCGTCTGTAACATCTGAAAATAAAATATAATAAATAATAAAAACAAAGATCGACCAAATGGACCAATACGGCAATGCCACGATGATCCATTTGGCAAAGTAAATCCATTGGGTATCCTTGTTGGTCTTCAGACAACAATTCGGATGGCTAAAGAACCAAATGGGACAGGCGGAAAAAAAAAAAGGGAAAAAAAAAAAAGAGAAAAAAAAAAGGGAAAAAAAAGGAAAAAAAAGAAAAAAAAGAGAAAAAAAAGAGAAAAAAAGAAGAAAAAAAAGAAAAGAAAAAAAGGAAAAAGAAAAAAAAAAGGAAAAAAAAAAAAAAAAAAGACAGACGTGCATAAATGAATGTGTGCAAATCTCAATGAACTGGTGCAATGGCGTAAAAGCAGAGTGGCAGAGATGCCACAAAGTCTCACAGAAAAGGATTAGTTAAAATTATTGCTGCTAAAGTTGATTTCACAAGCGACTATGGAAGCCCGTTTCCGCCACAAAAAAAAAGGATCCATAACTCGAGATTTCGAGTTATTTTCCTGAAATCTCGAGTTATTTTCTCAAAATTTCAACTTATTAAAGCAACTTGAAACTTGAAAACTTGAAATTTCGAGTTAGCGCTGCCAATCAGTAATCTACGTGAATAACATCATTTCCTTGTTACCCGGAAGCTGAAGCCCTCAGCTACAAATGCTACAGCTAAGCTACCTGTATTACATCCAGTCATGAATGCACAGTTTGCTGAGTATTTTCAGCGTGGCTTCAAAAATTATGAAATCCTTGTATTATTAGCTGAATCACATGGCGTTACTATCAGCCAATGTACTCGCGAAAGAGCCAATTTGTTGTGATCTGGTTTTGAGTGCGCGTTACTCTGCGCCATATGCTTCAGGGTAACAAGAAAGTGACCTCATTCACGTAGATTACTGATTGGCAGGGCTAACTCGAAATTTCGAGTTAATTAGTTGAAATTTTGAGTTAATAAGTCAAGATTTCGAGTTATGGATACATGATTTTTTTGTTTTTGTTTTCAAGTGGTGGAAACGGGCTTTCATAAGCGACTGACAGCTATGGAAAAATAAAATGATGAGTCTTGTTTATTACAGCACAGTGTTCATTTTGTAAATTCTGGTTTGATTTAAAATATAACAGCACAATAAAACCGTGTATAATTAAGGACATGGCAACAGTGTGATTGAAAATTTGAACATAGTTTGCTCTCAGTTTCTCCATTTCCCCTGCCACTTGAAACCTCAGATTTAAAAAAATAATAAATAAATAAAAACAAACAAATGAAAAGCCCAAGATAAATCACACAAAATTTGCAATTTCATGCTTAAAGATTATAGTCCATATACCAATGGGTGACGACACTGTGGTTACAAAACTTTTTGCATAAAGCCAGTGGCAGAAAACCAAAGCTTACAGTATTTTCCAGCACTAGGATAGTTTAGGTATAATCTGCATAAATGCAGGAGTCCTAAGTTTATAGAGGAGGTTGAAATAAATGCAGACATGTAATAGTTCTCCACAATTTCATTGGACTAAAAGATGATATATCCTGGGTGCATTTACATTAACATTAACTAATTTAAATGTAGCTATGACTAAAAAATAATATATTTATACTTACATTTACTGGCTGAACAGGCTAGCCTTGTAAAGTACCATGCCACCTTGTCTCACGAGTGAATTGGATAATGTGGTGAGGCTCACCCTCAGGTGCAGGGGATCTCGCCACAGGGGCAGATGACACTTACACAGGTCGGATCTTTCGGGCACAAAGCCCAGCTGACTTGTTTGGCAAAGCCAGCAGCGACTGCCAGGGGGTTAGAGGTTAGCGTAAGCCACTCTGGGCCACCACAGCCCACTGACTCTGAACCGTAAGGTCAGCGGCGGGGCTGTAGAACCCCTCTGCTTGATAAAGCACTCCAACAAAAAACACACAAGCAACACAAACATGATAACTGGAGGGGGGGAAAACAAAAAAACAAAACAAAACAAAAAAACCTTTCAAGAGGATTACGGCTGCTTCAAGCATGGAAAATGTGCAGTTTTATCTGTTATCTATTTATCACACAGCTTAAACACGAAAGATTTTCAAAAAGTACAATTTACATGAGTAAATGCTGCAAATGTTTACCCTGTTTTTAGATTGGTTTCTCAAAAAGATGCCCGAAGCTATTGAAAAGGTGGCCTATTTTACAAATAAATGCTTTGTTTGTCTGAATATGTTCGATTTAAAAGCCCACTTACACTTTCTATCACAAATAAAAGCTGAAGAGAAAATACAATACCAAAGAAAGCAGATACAAGTGAGGCAAAGAAAACAGCAAATCTAATAAGCTTGTTTTCTTCTCCTCCTTTTTTCTCTCTCTCTTATGGATAAGTCGCTGCATATGGATATGTCCACATGCACGTTTGTTCTGCTCAGACACTTTTTCAACATTTGATTACTGCAGCAGAGACACTGCCAGAGTGCTTTCCATTTTCATATTTGTGTGGTGACTGAAAAAAAAATGTATTATAAAATCTAAACCTAATACATTTGTTGGCAACATAATGAACCCCAGTAACCAAGAGGGAAAGTACAAATATACAGATGCAGCTTCTTAGCCCCGAGCATGTTAGCATCAGTGTCAGTTTCTCAACAGAGTTCTTCGAGGCTGATGGCACAAAAGATACTTCCGTTTGAGAAATGATGGAGTTGGAGGGCTAAAGAGCTCCTCCCTCCACACCTCTATCCTCTCCACATGGAAAGATAATTGTCACCTCCTTACCCAGCGAGACGGGTGTATTTCTGTGACCTATACTAGGTACACTTCCCCTCTTTTGTGCAGCCTGAGATGTCACAGTGGTTTGCCATAATTACTTTTGCTGATAGAGGTGAGAGAGGACATTTGCATCAGATGAGGTGCCGAGTGGTTGGGTCTCACCACTCGCCATATGCAGCTTTTAATGTCACCGTAATCTCTAAAGGTTAGCACTGGCAGCACCACTGTATATCTCCACAACCAGCTGAATCAGTGGTTTGGAAATAGGTTTGACATTGAGTTCGAGTAAACGTCAGAACACACGAGTCTCACACACACACACACACACACACACACACACACACAAACGCACATACACACACTTTAAAAAACAAATGTCTGCATTTTCCCTCGCACACACTTCCTTTGTTGCACCTTTACACTAACACTTTGGGGCAAGATTGGTAAGGACAAGCTGTGATTTCAGCAACCAACTCTTTAAAAACTCTTCAGGCTACAGAGATAAACATGTACACAGTGTGCTGCTCACACATCTTTGTTGTCACAGATTCTCCCCTTTTAGTATCTGCTGCTTACAGTAGTAATTTGCCTAACCTGCACATCTACGTTATCAACAAAAGAGCTCAAATCCCTGCAGATTATTTGCTCAGTTTACAGATGCACATTGCATGGAATAATAAAACAGAAAATTGCCAACAGCAAACATTAACTCGAACCCTCAACTGATAACATTCTTTTGGAAATTAGGCAGCATTTGTCTACATTTGAGCAGAACGGAAATCTGGCCATGAATAAAAGCCAGATTGAGAATTCTAGCTTCATTTTGCTGATTGTTGAAAATTACATTTATCTGCTGAGAGAAGTTTGGAAATGTCCTCCTTTAACTGGATAAGTCAAAATATTATCAATAGACAGAAAAAATGTCTTAAGTGTTAATGAAAAGTGATTTTCTGTAATTTTCACAAATTGCCTTAAAAAGTTTCGTTTTACCTGTAAGTTTTTTCTGAAATGAAATGTTTTCTGAGATATTTCAGTGTGAAAATCATAAAAAATATTCATTTGAAGTAATCATTATTAAAGGTGTATATTGGAAATTAGGTATTTCAATTGTTGCCATTTTACTCCATCCTTACTTGTTCAACTTTCTGCAAAATCTCACATTAAGACAGTTGTAGAAGTCCTGAGATAATCCAATTCCTCCTTGCTATAATAAAGAAGAAACTCACAGGTAAGACACAAACCTTACTGGAAGTTCTTTTAGTTTTTTATTAGCCTGTTTTCAGTCAAATTCACAATACAATATTCCAACGTTTTGTTTTTAAAGTTATAACGTGTAAATTTTTCACCACTAGACATCTCTAGCAGCCAAATGAGTTATTTTTTCTCACCCCTCCCAAATGAAATGCATTATTCTTCCACTGGTGGCCGTTTTGCTTTGATGTAAACACGAGTGCTTCACCTAAATTTGCAACTAAAAACACATAAAGAGGTGGATGTGTTACCGAGATGGTGAGCTCAGATAGAGTGAAAGAAAACTTTTGTCTAGCGTTTAAAAACAAAAGAGCTGTTCCTGTAAATCGCCATTAAAACCTTTACTGGGAAAAAGCCAGTGGGAGCCATTCATCAAAGCACCTGATCAACTAACACTAGCGTGAAGAAAACTGAACTTTGTAGCTGCTTCATCCACCGCTGTTTGTGTTAGCAAAAAAATCAGCAGTAAGGCAGAATTTGTATTCAACTATACAGATTACTGTTTAACACCATGTTTAAATTATACAGCTTGCTGAAGGCTCACGGTAGCCGTCCTATTTTACATGGAAGCGATACCTGCAACAAACAGGGGTGAGTCTAAAGGGGCCACGGGGTGTACTAGACCCTATTAACTCATTCACTGCCAGCCATTTTCAAATCAGGTAACTCCCCACTGCCAGGGTTTTTGAGCATTTTTACTCATTTTTGACGAGCCACAGAAAACTGTGTGTTATGATCATATAAACGCTGAACCTACCAAAATGAAGAACAGACTCTCTTCTTTCATCCAAAAAAAAAATCTTGTTTCTACCATTTTCCATTCTTTAGTAATCAGCTGTAGAAGAGAGGTGGGTTCCACCAAAAATGCCTGTTTTGACCAAAAAAAGGGAGAAAACGAGCTTTTTGTGAAAAATACATTTCAAGCAGAAAAGTGCTAATATTTCTTGCTTTGTGACACCTCTAACATATAAAATAGTTTTTCACTTCTATAAAACAGAAATAACACTGAGAAAGGTTATGTTTTATCAAAACAATTTATTTACAAATATATGAAAAAATAAAATGTATTCTAGCCCCTCCCATTGAAAAACGTAATTGACGTCTATAGACGTCAATGGCAGTCAACGTAAGTTTTTCAATTGACGTCTATAGACGTCAATGGCAGTGAATGAGTTAATTACAAGGCTTTTGTAAACTTTTTCAGATTGAAATTGACATAATACAAATTGTGTGTGAAAAACCTTTTTCACAAACCAATAATATTGTAAATGGGCCAGTAATTATGAGCTACGGACAACTTGTTGCTAGTAAGTTGTTAAATTAGACATTGAATTATTATTAATATTCATTAGCATTTACACTATCATAATTTTATGTCTTCAGCTACACAAAAACTTTGCATCAAAGCACAGGGCAAACTTCAGAATGCTGATATCCTCACTTTTCTTCATTGTAGCCACCACATTATCTTTGAAAGGCTTACAGATACAAACTCACTTATTCACTTACACACTAAAACATGCACAAAAACTCATAAACATGAACACACACCAATCTACCTCATCCAGGAGAAAAAAACACTGTCAGAACTTGTTTTCCCTCCTATTAACGTCAGAGTAAAGGTAAATGTTTTCTGCCTTAGTTTGGATTGCTTATATTTTATTTGACCTTTTACTGTCCTTGAGATTATGTTGAGAAAATGTTTTCATTAAAATTTAATATAGCACATAACACACATTCAAAGGGTTGAGTTGTTTTTTTTACAGATGTTTTCTGCCTTTAAACTCTTTTGAATATTTATTATTGCTCATTAATAAGACCAATGTATTTCTTATTCGATTACTCAATTAATCGATGGAATAATCAACAAAAGACTCGATAACTAAAATAACCGATAGCTGCAGCCGAAGACTGGATCCAGATCTACATTCGCTCCAGCGTTTTTCCCTGTCTGTGGAAAGATGTCAGTCCAATGTTTACCTCTTTTCTAAATGATGACAGCGATAGTGAGGTGAGTAGCTGAGGATATGCTGAAGTTTTCTGTCAGTAAGACGGCTGTTTTTGCTATTATCAGCCTCTGTTAGCCGCTGTTAGTGAAACTGTCTTTGAAGTGAATGTAACTTTGTTTGACTTTGACACTAAATGAATGAACTATGCTATGTGAGAAAGTAATCAAACGGTTTATCAGATGGAAAGTGTGACTTCAAGCCTACCATTAGCTGGCATAATGTTAGCTTATAATGCTTATAATTTCGTAATGTTTAGCTTATAACTTGCTGTAGTTGTTGTTTAAAGCCCTCACTTCAGATCAGGAAATGAGGGTTGAGGTGAGAAGGAAGAGGATTTTATTGCTGCTGGCATTGTTTCTTTCCGTTCCTGCAGACACAAATTGAAATGTTCCTCCACGGCTCCTATGACTTCTCTTCTTCTCAATCTTTAATGTTATTAATATGTGGCTGGTCTCTAGCCACTCACATAAAATTTGATTAGTCGAAAGAAAGACCTATTGTATCCACTGTATTCCAATATGGTGGGGGAACATGGCGTAGTCCGCAAACCGCAAATCCACTCTTATGTATTTTTAATGAATTAATTCTAAATTTATGAGAATGGATCCATTTGTTGAAAGACATAATTACACACTGTTTTGCTTTGAGGATCACTATGAGCACAATATGCAATACTCAAGCACTGAATTGAAATACCCCTTGCCATTTCACTCACAGCAAAACTGAAGCATGATGATGTATCAAATTGGTATTATGTTACAGAAATTGCATTTGAGAGTTGGCTAATGAACAAATGATTAAATATTTGAAATCAATTTGGTCATCCAGACAGAAAACGTATCTGCTGGTTTGTCTGATTTTAAAATGACACGCTGAAGTGCACAGTGAACCGGCGAATTCAAAGATATTTCTTATATCAATAGTTGAAAGCAAGAAATCACTTGCAACCCTCTGAAGGCTGAAATTTAGATACGTCCTTGAATCCACTTAACACTTGTACACTGTATAGCCTAAAACAGCCTGCATCTCTCTGTCTTTGTGCCATTGTTTTTATTTCTCCCAATCTCCCACTCTGTGAGAACGGTTCAGCCTTTCATAGTCTCCAAATCCCACACCTCCCAGAGCAAATGCGTCTGCTCATCACACTTTCTCCATTCTCTTCATGTTTCTTCCTTTTTTCTAGTGTGTTTCTGGGATTTCGGTAACATTTTCACAGTGCCAGATCCTTGCCTTGAGACAGCGTGCATGTGCCCACACCTCTCCACCTCCTAAAATACACATACATAAACACAATGAAAGCAGATATGCACACGCCTCGCCTGGAGCCAGGCCCCTCTGTGCTAGTCTACCTCAGAGAAGCTGAAGCTTGGCATAGAGAGGAGGTTCCGGTGGATTCTGTGCTCCGCCTGCCAATGCTGCTCTTTTGATCTGCAGCCAGCTGATGACAGATCTACATTAAGCTCATAGTCTTCACTCCTTCGCTCTGTTTCTCCTCTCCTTTTTCCTGACACTGGGGCAAGATGCTACCATAAGTCAACGAGCATTGGTGGGAATCAAGATTCATATGGGGTTGACTTGTCAAGTCTCTTCTCACACCGAGCTGAGAGAAATGAAGAAGGCTGAGAGGGTTACCAGCATGCAGAAAAATATGTGGGTGTACGCTAAAGATAGCGCCATTCCAACAATCTAGGGGCAAGCTTTACACATCTCTGATGTGCACCTCCAAGAAAAATCCACACTTTAATGCGTTAACTTTAACACTTACGGATATTGTTAAATTATTTTTCTAAAATGAAACTAAATAACCTTGATAAAAGGCCGTCTCCTGCAGTTAAGACACACTGAAGTAAGAAAGTAGCAAATCTTGTTAAGATGTTATCACAATCATTAGGAGACTATGAGGTTGCAAATGATGTAAAAATGTGTTTGTCTCCTCTTATGATGAATTTCTGTCTTTGTGAGTGATGAATGTGGAAAATATGTTAAGACAGAAGTCATGGGGTGTGAGTAACTGACACTAAAAATTAGACATTTAAGTATAGTCAGTGAACAATAGTTCACAAAACTCTATTAGAAGCAAGAAAAAAGAAATAGCTTTCAAGAGTAACTTTCACTCAGCTGAAAAAGGGAATGTTAAGATTTAGAGGCAATTTTAATTTGCAATGAAAGCATGTTATATGTCTAAGCTATGAATTCTCCTGGTGGGGTTCAAATTTAATTAGAAAATGAAAAGCTTAACAAACATTAAGGGTTTCTAATATGTCTGGTGGTTCAGCATGCATAAAAACGTTCTAACAAAGACATGTAATTTCAAAAGCTGGAATCAATACCGTTCCTTCTACTCATAACCTCATCAGAAACAGCTACTTTGTTCAGTTGATCAACTGTTATTAGAAACGGACTAGGTAGCCATGTTTCTGCAAACTACTTGTGCAGAAATTGTCCTCATCCACCTTAATGTTTGTGTTATGATGCATTTATCCAAACTGATATGTGCCAATAAAAAACTGCACTCCAGCAGAAGGGTGAGCGTGATGGCTAACAGCTGCTGATGAATGAGGAGTGACGGGCAGTGATGGAGACTCACCATTAGAAAAAACACAACCAGCTGTTATTTCTAAAGCGGATAATTTGCTTATTCCTGCACTATGCAGCAGGAATGGCTTGCCATCATATTATTTGGCATGGCGGGTGGTTTAGAGTGAGGTGTGACTTTATGGTAATAGGTGACAATGTCTTTTTTGTTTTAGTCACTAACATTCTCAATCTTTTTTCACACTCAGTATAATTTTAAAGATGAAGAAGGGGGAAAGGAGATAATGTTCAACAGGAGCCAGCTGTATTTTCTTTGTGTGTGTTTGTCATTACAGAGCTGCACTTTGATTTACTGGTGTGCTGGTTTTGTGTGGGCTGTAAATTGGTAATCTGTCTGTCACAGTGCTATTCAAATGGTCACTGCAAAGCTCCTGTGAAGAGATCAGGCTTGTGACCTATGGTACACTTTTAAAGATCATTTGGGAGGTACGAAGAGTAGATTGCAGACATATGGAAAAGTAAACACACACCTTGTGCTTTCATCTTTGCTGTGTTTGGATTTTAGCGCTACTGATGCAGATATTTCACGCAGAGACAGAAAACTGAACAAATATGAGAGTAATCATGAGAGTAAGGGTGCATGTGGGCACAAGAAAGAGAAGGCATGATGATAGCAATGCATTTGCTGTGAATGTGTACCTCATACCTAACACTCACAACATAGCTGCCTAGAACTAGCATTCATTATCACTGCATCTATTGTGAAACATCCTTAAAATGTCAGCTGAAACGTGTTGGAAATGCATTGAAATTATGGCATCCTTTCAAGCTGTCTGTGACCATGTTGCATCAATTTAACATGAATTAAAATGTTATTGCAATGTGTTCTGTGAAAATAACTTATTTGGGCTCTATGATGTGTGTTTCCATGAATACGTTTCACTTATTCAGTGGTTTCAGATCAGAATCACCGAGGATCATAAAGTAGACTGTTGCTTAATTGGTCTGTTTTAGCAAATTTGAGTCAGTTTTACCAAACTCTATTGTAAACACAATTTTCTTTCCTGCAGGAAATTTATGGATTCCTGCAGCCAGTTTCAAAAAATGTGTTTCTTTTGCTGATAGTAGAGCCAAGCATATGTTAATTTCCTGTCCTCATACACGACACTGCATGTGATATTCTTCAAACCCAGCTCTTCTAGACTTGCCTGATTTGAAATCTAAGCTATGCTCTGTGCCATGCTGTCCTGTAGAAGAAACAGCTGTTTGCATGAATGTTTAATGTACACCCACACTGGTATGCCATTTCAACAGATGAGAATGTGGAGGATCACCTCAATCCTTGATTTAAGCTATTTGAAGTCCCTGCCATTTCAGAATGTCAAATGCCTCATTTTCTGGAGAGCGCCACTTAAAAATGTTATAGGTTAGCAAAGCAACAACAGCAACAACAGTTTACTCAAACTGTGGCACATACAGTACAGTGATACACGTATATATATATATATATATATATTAGGGGTGCAACAATACTTGTATCGATATTGAACCGTTCGATACAGTGCTTTCGGTTCGGTACGCATATGTATCAAACAATACAAAATTTTAAATTTATTTTATCAACTTTCCTTCTGATGATGCTGTCTGTGTTGAGCGCTCAGTGGATCTGCGCTCGACAGTGCAGCCTAGGCGGAGTAGTCGAACGCAGATTCACTGAGCGCAGGGGAAGCTAGCGAGACAGCAGTTAAGCTCTCCTTGCAACATGGCAAATTGAACCTCCCCTACCCTCATTCAGATCTGGCGTTTGGAACTATTTTGGTTTTCATGTGACGTATGACCCTGAAGGTAAGCGCGTCATGGACAAAAGTAAAACAGTATGTTGGATGTGCCACGCAATGCTCAATTACATGGGTGGGAACTAGTGTGTTAGCGCAGTTAGCTCGTTAACGTGTTAGCCGTCTAGCCCCACGCACGGGGCCCAGAAGAAGCGGATAGTATAGCTTTTATTTTGGAAAGAGCCATTTCTCTGTAATAAAGTCTCTTTTCCAAAGATGAGTGATTCCTCAATCAGATACAGGGCTCGCAAAATCTCTAGCCCGACGTCCCGGGGCTAGCGATTTTTCCAGTCGGGCTACCAAAATCTATCTCTTCCCTGCCCGTCAGCCTATCGTAGGAAGGAAAAATATATGTAAATGCTTTTGCATTCTTTCGGAAATGTAGCTGGGTAATTATGTCATTGGCATCGGTGAGCCACTGTCAATATGTGACATATTGAAATCGCGTTTGAATTTGCGCTTGTTTTTTGCTTTCACTTTGCAATCGCGCGAACTGTGTATAGAGAGCGACAGTACTGATCTGTGAGTGATGATAATTTGTGCACCAATTCCTCTGACATCGTCTTATCAATCGTTAGCTTACTATGCAAACATGACAAGTGAAATCTCCCGCAGCAAGCTTAAACATGTGAGAGGTTGATCGCGCAGAGAATCGCTGAGCTTATGTGAGTGCGTGTGTAAAAGCAGCAGGATATATATTTTAGTTCTGCTGAGCCAAATAAGACAGGTCAGGGTGAAGAAGTGACAGCCAAAGAAAAGTTTACCACAAAACGGAAAAGTTATGACAAATCAGGCAATAAGGCAAAAAGAAAGTGCAGCTTTATGGTTTCATGGACAAAAGAATTTCTGTGGCTGCAATATGACGAGCTATATAACCGGGGCTGCACATAAGTGGTCCGCAGGTGCGCATTCGCTGTCAAAATAAAGAAAAAAAAAACGCGCACAAGATATGAAGTTGCAACGCGTGTTTGCATACATAAGATTTTCTGGAGGAGGACAGACATTTGTTTAAAACTCTTAAAGATGTCGAAGAAGCTCCTTTAAGCACTTTGGTGTTCCTCTACCTCCAAAGAAATGTCAGAAGGAGTCCGAACCACAAAAGAAGCACGTATTCTCGAAAAAGTGGTTGCAGGAGGTGAGCTGGCTTCAAACAAATGATGAACGCACAGAGATGTGGTGCGGAATGTGCCGTGAAAATCCCACTCTAGCGGACAAAAACAGTGCTTTTTATATGGACGCAAACACGCGTTGCAACTTCTTATCTGGTGCGCGTCTTTTATTTTGACAGCGAATGCGCACATGCGGACCACCTATGTGCATCCGTGTAAATAACATAATGTTCTGCCGGGTGTGTTGTTGGTTTTCTCTCGATTTCTGAGTCGACAAGTGCCTTTGTTACTGGGACCAGTCATTAAGAAAGGCCCCCATTAGAACCCATGAGAAATGCAAGAAATGCATTATTGCTCAGTCTGCAATATCTGAAAACACCAATTGCAAATAACATACTAAAAATAAACCTGAAAATCAGTTTAAAACAGCGTACTATGTTGCAAAGAGTGAACTACCAATGGCAAAATTTAGCAGTCTTTGCAAACTTCAAAAAGCAAATGGCCTAGATCTTGGTTCCACTTGCCTCTTACCTGTGACTTCAGTGGAAATTTCAAATTCAGGATCTGACACAGACGGATTCATGTCCTACACAGTTCTTACAAGTTCATAGAAATTTCTGTTCAATTAGAACCAAGTATTTGAGTTGATGATTGTAATTTTTATACAATGTTGTAATTTGTTTATCAACAATTTTTTGATTAATGTTTTGTTTCCGTTACAATATTATACTTTAATGTATAATATTGTAACGGAAACAAAACAGGAAACAAAGCATCAATCAAAATATTGCTCTCTTTTTTATTCGGGCTACTTAAATTTATTTTGGGCTACCAAAAACTGAAGAGTCCCTGCCCGAAGGGCTACCGAGGATTTTGACATTTTGCGAGCCCTAAGATATATTTATTTTTTTATTACTTTTTTGTTTCAGCAACATTAAATTTAAAAACTGTACATTTGAGTTAAAATATATATTTATAATTTTAATAAATGACAAATTAAAAAGGTATGAACATTTTTTTTTGTATCGAAAATATATCGAACCGTGACACCAAAGTATCGAACTGAACCGAACCGTGAATTTTGTGTATCGTTGCACCCCTAGTATATATATATATTAGGGGTGCAACGATATTCGTATCGATATTGAACCGTTCGATACAGTGCTTTCGGTTCGGTACGCATATGTATCGAACAATACAACATTTGTAATTTATTTTATCAATTTTCCTTCTGACGATGCTGTCTGTGTTGAGCGCTCAGTGAATCTGTGTTCGACTACTCCGCCTAGGCTGCACTGTCGAGCGCAGATCCACTGAGCGCTCAACACAGACAGCATCGTCAGAAGGAAGAGCGCAGGGCAAGCTAGCGAGACAGAAGTTAAGCTCTCCTTGCAACAGGCAAATTGAACCTCATTCAGATCTGGCGTTTAGAATTATTTTGGTTTTCATGTGACGTATGACCCTGAAGGTAAGCGAGTCATGGACTAAAGTAAAACAGTATGTTGGATGTGCCATGCAATGCTCAATTACATTGGTGTGAACTAGTGTGTTAGCGCAGTTAGCTCGTTAACGTGTTGGCCGTCTAGCCCCATGCCGCAGCGATCGACGGTAGCTCGTTAACGGAGATTTGCCGTGTTGTGGCGTTAAGGTCATTTCAACGAGATTAACCTGAAAGCACTAGTGGGAACACAACGAATATGACTGCACATTTACGCCGACATCATCCTAGTGCAAAGACCAAAACAACAAGCATGCTACTAACTTTAGCCGAGTCATTTAGACAGCTGTTAGCACATGATTCTCCTTATGCTGCTGAGAATATAGCCCAGAAGAAGCGGATAGTATAGCTTTTATTTTGGAAAGAGACATTTCTCTGTAATAAACTCTCTTTTCCAAAGATGAGTGATTCCTCAATCAGATACAGGGCTCGCAATATCGCTAGCCCGACGTCCCGGAGCTAGCGATTTTTTCAGTCGGGCTACCAAAATCTATCTCTTCCCTGCCCGTCGGGCTATTGTAGGAAGGAAAAATATATGTCAATGCTTTTGCATTCTTTCAGAAATGTAGCTGGGTAATTATGTCATTGGCATCGGTGAGCCGCTGTCAATATGTGACATATTGAAGTCGCGTTTGAATTTGCGCTTGTTTTTTTGCTTTCACTTTGCAATCGTGCAAACTGTGTATAGAGAGCGACAGCACTGATCTGTGAGTGATGATAATTTGCGCACCAATTCCTCTGACATCGTCTTATTAATCGTTAGCTTACTATGCAAACATGACAAGTGAAATCTCCCGCAGCTTAAACATGTGAGAGGTTGATCGCGCAGAGAATCGCTGAGCTTATGTGAGTGCGTGTGTGAAAGCATTTCAGTTCTGCTGAGCCAAATAAGACAGGTCAGGGTGAAGAAGTGACAGCCAAAGAAAAGCTTACCACAAAACGGAGAAGTTATGACAAATCAGACTATAAGGCAAAAAGAAAGTGCAGCTTTATGGTTTCATGGACAAAAGAATTTCTGTGGCTGCAATATGATGAGCTAAATGACCAGGGCTGCACATAAGTGGTCCGCAGGTGCGCATTCGCTGTCAAAATGAAAAACACGCACAAGGGTTAGGGTTAAATTTAAAAACTGTACTTTTGAGTTAAAATATATATTTATAATTTTAATAAATGACAAATTAAAAATGCATGAACATTTTTTTGTATCGAAAAAATATCGAACCGTGACACCAAAGTATCGAACTGAACCGAACCGAACCGAACCGTGAATTTTGTGTATCGTTGCACCCCTAATATATATATATATATATATATATATATATATATATATATATATATATATATATATATATATATATATATATATATATATATATATATATATATTGTAGTTGGTACGAGACATAGTAGTCGTTTAATCTAATTGTTTTGCATTTTTATTGATACCCAAGGCAGGTAAATAATTGTGTTCTCATCTTATGCAGCCATCTGCCACCAGATGGAGCATCACTGTTGAGAAACGCCATGAATCCTTTAATCTCAACGGGGCCTTTTTGTTAACACTATTATCACTACTTCAATTAAAGGCTAAACATTAGATTTCGGAGACAACCATCATAAACAAGCTTTATCTGAAAGGTGGATGGGCTTTCCCTTAGCGATATAAAGAGGAGTTCAGTCGTTTGGGTGGAGCACAGAGTAGAGCCGCTGCTACACATCGAAAGGAGGCAGCCGAAGTGGGCTTTTCCTGGGTAAGGTGTTCTGACTGGGCATGTCCTACTGGTAGCAGGACCCATGGTAGACTCTGGCCCCACTGGCTCAACATTTCCCCAGATAAGCTTGAGGAAGTGGTTAGGAGATCCTTCTTCAGTTTTCTGGAAAGTAATTTGTCAGATTTTATAATACTTTTTTTTAATTTTACAATATGCTAAATTTTGTGGTAACATGTTTTCATATCGTATTTAACATCTGTCTATTTAAATTTGCTTTTCATTTTCTGAAGTATAACGAGCAATGTTGATACTGCATGTGAGGTGCCACACAATTAAGAAGCATGATTTGTTATTAAAGAATTAATAACAAAGAATTAAAGAATGATTAATGGGTTAAAATGCCTTTGTTTAATGAATTTTTGGCATTAAATGGTTCTCAGATTTAGTAATAGCATATGTACATATATCAGTTATTATATCACTTAAAAAGACAAGAATTAGGTGCAACAGTTTGGCTTTTTTATTGTAGAGTACACATTGTTACAGTACCAATAAACTTATCAGTGTCATATAATCATAGTAACATCGGTATCTCATTCAGAGAATCATGCACACCTGTGGAGATAGCTAATAGCTCGATGCTACTCTAAAACTGAGGTGATAAACTTCAATTGTGCACTAGCCAGTAAGGAATAATAATAATAATAAGGAAGTAAACACAGCTGATTTAACAAGTGAAATCCCAGTATATATTAATGAAAAATCACACCACATGTGCACAAACACAGATTTGTCTTGTCACGTTGTTTTGCATTCATATTTCAGAATCAAATTAAGAGGCCACTTTGGGTTTTTGCATTTCACCTAAACAATAAGTACTTCCTTTTCTTTTTACCAGGTTCCTGTAATCTTACACCATCTATCTGCAAAAAGCACTCCAGTGAAATAAACTAAAATGTAAACACCACAAGTGGAATATGTTGTCCTGTACAGAAGAGCAATGCGACCGTCGATATGGCTGCGGGTTTACAATTGTTGTACTTGGCGACTGCTGTCTGTATCACACAAGTGTGAAAAGCAATAACACCACCAAAGTGCAACTGTTCGCGGTCAATATTTTCTCTCCCTGATAAACCCTCTGGGCAGAAGCGCTCCTTAGTCTAGCCAACGCAAACACAGCTTTGCAGCTTCAATCTGTCACACAGTATGAATATGGAGCCAAAAATAAATAAATAAATATTATCATTGCAAATCCTTTTCTTGTCACTGTGCATTCTCAGTTTTACAAAGGAATCATCGAAACAAAGTTTAAGCACTCCCAAAAATGTTTCCGATTTCTCCTAAAACTAAATTAGCCTTCATTGCTCCTGAGCTGCGAGTCTGATTTGCTTTACCTTTTCTAATGTCACTGCTCTGCAGGGGATTTACATTTACTTTGACTAGACACAAGCACACTGCAGATTTGCGACACACATGCAAAAACAAAAAAGGCATTTAAACGCACCTTGTAAAAGTCAGATGTGTCTGTAGGAGAAAGTCTGCAGGTTGACATGGACGGGATACATGAGCACGTCTACCTCAGCTATATCTGGAAAAACAAAGACACCCAAAATGCCAAGGTTATTTCACACATCATTTACAGCATGTAGCCTTATGCACACATCAATATAGAGAGCAGTGAGTTATCCACATATCCTATAATGCCATAATGATGGAAACAGGAGTGCGTGGGAAACATGAGATTTACAAAGTTTACAGAGATACTGTTCCAACTTACAGCACCCACACAGCACTCATGCACACCTACAGACACATGCGTTAGCACCCCCCACCCACCGTCCACACACACACACACACACACACACACACACACACACACACACACACACACACACACACACACACACACACACACACACACACGCACATATGCACACACAAACATACATACAATAAACAAGCATTCAATTCCCAAAGCAGCTATAAGGCTCAACACACTCTGTTACCCAGTGGCTTACTTTTAAAGATGAATCTCAAGAGTCCCCTAAGGAAAACAGCACTTTGCCAGGAGATGTCCAGGAACGTTAACTGTCACCGTCTCTCTCCACACTCAGACACTGACGGCTGTGATGAGAAGGTGCAGTGCTCCCACACTGAGGCAGGGTAATTGGCTAGAGATGATGGGCCATAAACATACATCACAGGGGCGGCGAAGCGCCAAGCAGACAGCTAACTAAGATTCTCCTTTGACTGCGTGGCTCTTGTTTGTTGTATGCACACGTACACACATGCTCCTCATTGTCTTCCTTTCCCTGGATATTCACGCTCTTTGAACACAGGGGCTAGCCTCCAATTTTCATAGCTCAAAAAAAAAAAAGATCCTGCCATTCTCTTTAATCTATCACCATAAACCTGATATGGCACATTGTATATTCTGTTCAGACCCTTTCACCCATTTCTTGGCATCATGACCATACCCAGAGGATGCTCTTTCCTGGCATTATCATCCACTGATATATAATAGGCACTACCCATTCAAAATGCATCATCACCATAACAGATAGGATGCCCTCTGTCTCACCATTACTACCACTACACAGTGGAGGATAATAGGCTATGCGCTCCTGAGGTGCTATCGCCACGGCACAGACTTTCCTTCTATTACCATAACACTTCTGTCATAATAAGCTGAGAGAGCCTCGCAGTCATGACCACAGCTCTCTGAGAGGAGGTCAGTCATGTCATACTGTTTGCTCACACGCTGGTAATTGGGAGAAATAAGGCTGGGTAAGGAAGTAGCAGTGGAGCTGCCCTTTCTTCTCAGTGTTTGCTGTGCAAGGCAGCTATGATGCTATGATCCAGCAGCGCTGCTCAGCCGTTTGTTGTGTTTTAAAAAGCAGTGAAATAAAGTCAACAAGGAAAACAGTGCCAGCTAATTTGGCTCGCAAAATTGCAGCTGTTTGCGACATCTTATGACGCTCCCTCATATTGGACAGCTCCTATGAAACAGAACTCCCCGTCCTAATGCCGTAAAATGAAATGGGGGAATTATATCAATAAAAATATACTTCATTCATCATACGCTTCTTTTCTGGGTTTTACAGATTTAGTTTGACAGATTTGCATGACCACATTTTTCTTCCTGGACACGCGACAACCTAAAGACCCCTTCACTCTCTCAGCAGACTAGAACTTCAAGGGGAAGAGTAAAACTGATGGCACGGAGTGGAGACAGGGGGGTACAGGCAATGTGCTCATTATTCAGAGAGACACTCGAGGCCACAGGAACCGGCACACTTCATTTTTCTTGTCAAACTTTGACTGGCTTAATGGCATGTTCACAGCAAGCGGTGAGACAAAGAGATGGTGTGGCCAGGCCAGCATGTGGAAGTAGTGTCAATCACAACACAGGCCGCCATCGTAGTGGTGGATAGCCTACATTCTTTTAAACGGTAGATCGCCTGAGTTGCCAAAGCTCCTGAACGTGACATTGTGGCAAATAAATATGTCTCATCTGTCAGGGAAGGAGAAGGGAAATATAGTAAGGCTAGTTTTCAAAGAGCAAGCTAAAATATGGTCTCAATTATACTCGTAACTACTGAGAGGCACAGATGCTCCTATTGTTCCTCCCATTCCACATCTTTCTGAACCCTATGTCAATATTGCCTTCATTACTGGTGCCATCGATATGGAAGGCAGCTGCCAGAAAACCCGGCTGTATCCACAACCCATCATCCAAACACCAATTAATCATCCGCCCAGCAATTACACAATATACCTTTCACTAATTTCAAACACAGTGATTCTTTTTCTGTTTCATTTATATACAAGAAGCTCTCATGTTTGCAAGTCATGCAAAGCAGTCTCTTTCTGTTCTATATATTCCCTGGACTGGAACTGTATTTTGATCAGAGAGATGATGGGGCAGGTGTTTTGGTGCGGCTTCATGTCAGCGAGAAGCCTCATTCCATCGCAGTCCAATCTCTAGGCATGGCAGTGGGCTGCTGTGTCAGACAGCCTCTTTTGTTCAACTCCTAATTGGGATAATTTATTGTTCTAACAGGAAGAGCAGCTGTGGCTTTACGGCGTAGCACCAATTAAATCCAGATGCTAGAGTGAAAAGATGGGGATGAACGTGACTTGGGGACCAATCGCTAATATTAATTCAGATCCCTGTGAGATACATGTAACAAGCTGGGATGAGAGATTCTTTTCAACACATTGCTTTTGGGCTGATACTGAAAATGTGCAATTTTGAGGGAGATTCGTGAAAATGGTCACGATCAGATCTCTCAGACATTACGAAAGATTTCGAACAATGAATGAAATTATGTGCTAGATTAAACAGAAACGAAGATCTCGGGGACAAGGACTGTGGCTGCAGCGCATGAACAATCACTGGATTCTGAAATCTTGCTCTAGTTTAACTGTTGTTAAAGAAGTTTTTCCACCCAAAATGGCTCTGACACAGGATCAGGTGAATATGAGCGTGAGATCTGGGGAATAAGGGGAGCAACTGAGTGAAATCAGGTCGCTGTAAAGATTTCTCCAGGGCAGGTCTAACCCCGCCATACTGTGCTTGGCCCGCCTGCCTCTTCAGTCGAGGCTCTTTAGACGAAGAGCCCTGGGGACAGACACAAATGTGAGTAACACAGAGAATGGAGGCAGCATGAGGTCAGCACCTCAGAGCTGCAGCTCAAATGGTAATCGCAGATACATAGTGACTCCTTAAGGCTTAAAATTCAGAGGGAAAAGAGAGCAAATAGTGAGAACATCCATAGAAAGAGCCTCCTTTTGTTTCTTAATTTGACTTCGCTCTAAAGTTTTAATGAAGTGTGCTTTGCAGCTATTTACTGTAAACAGGAGGTATGACATGTTTAATATCTAAACTGCTTACATAGAATTGCAAATTTCTTCAACAACAAGAAACTTTGCTTTGGATTTTGGTTGTAAAATGCAAAAAGAAAGAAAATTCTCATCTTTGAGGAACCATTTTAAATATTTCTCTAGCACAAAATGGTTAAGGAGTATGGTAATATGTAGAGCACAAGGTAAAATCTAGGCAGAGCTCGTTTCTTTCTGTCCATTTTAAGACGGTAGTACCTTGTGAATACCTTGTGCTACCATGATACACTAAATATCCCCATAAAGCTAGCCTTCTCTTCTTTCCAGAACTGTTTGAATTTTTTCTCTAAAATTTTGTCTCGCTTCTAAAATAAAGACTTCAGAATGACTCCTTGACAGCCATTCAGCCACAAACAGTAGATGGATCAACTGAAAGGCCAAATGGATCTCTTTGGCTCTGTGTCATGGCTGTATTTTTTTCTATTTCTGTGAGAACAGATACTGTTCATCTGCTGTTCTCATTGTCCAGATTCCTCAAATTTTTTAAGAACACACTGCACACCATTCATGCATGTCATGTCAAGTTTTCAGCTAATAGCTGTTTGGGATTCACATTCATGGTGCAAAAATGATATTTTATGCCTTTTTAACTCATGTATAATATATTTAACTAAATGGGAACAACATATTTCATGGAAGTGGCTTAACAAACAAACATATGGCTGAAAATGGCCAGGTACGAGGACTGGATTGAAAAGAAGTGAAAAAGCAGCCATTGTCTGAAGAAAAACTTTGAAAGACTATCACAAAGCTTGCAGGATTACTGCTCAAGATCATTTTTTAAAAATCTGTCTCTGTGTTAGCAAAATATAAAATACTTAGGCTTTCACACAATCCTTCGGTTTTTATGCCCGTCTATGCAGACAGCCATATTTATTACATCAAAATTATGCTAAATCATGCTGCTTTTATAGATGTCACCTGTTACATAATCCACATTCCTCATTTATAACCTATTACTGGAACAATTGCACTGCAGTGGATAGTTAACTATTACTGTGTATTGATGATATTAATAATTAGCTAAAGAAGATGGCTTTGGGCGCTGGTTCAGCTCAGTTATGAGCAGGTGCCCATATACCGCATGGCTGAAAGCAGCCGGCCCTGGTTCAAGTCCGACCAGTGGCTCTTTGCTGCACATCTTCCCCTCTTTCTTTCTCTACGCTTTCCTGTCAATCTTCTCTGTTTCTATCAATAAAGCCAGTTAAAAGGCCAAAAAAAAATAAATAAATAAAATCCAAGGCAGGTATTACTAGTGTCAACGAGTAGGAGAAACAAAGTTTAATCAGTTAGTTTCAAATACTTTAATTAGTTATACTTCATATCCCTAAACCTTTATCACCAGCTCCAGTCAATTTGATTATGTATTATTACTTTATTTTTAGTTTTTAATTTCATTCATTGATTTTGCACAAATATCATCATATAAAGTGATTAAAGAAGGTGTGATAAAATGCAGATACCACACAAGGCAGTAATCTTTGAGAATTTCGAGATGCCTGAAGACTGAATGAAGCTGACCTGATAATGACTGGATCATATTTACAACATGGCTGAATGGTTCTCCTTCTAGAAATTAAAGATGGAAGGAGTTCATGATATTGTACACCTCTGTAACATCTCCCGCTAAATGCATTCTTGCCACGCAGCTCCTGTGTATTTCATTACATTCTACATTGTACAACAGACTTCAAACCCCGAAGACAATATCAAATAGCTGTTTGCAGTAGCCTTGACAACAGTGGCTGTTTTCCATCTCCGACTTAACCTCTCTTCTTTTCTCTCACTTTCTTAGATGTCGTCAGAAGTGCCATAAGTTGTCCAAATAGCAAGAAACCTTGGAACTTTATGAGGATAAAGAGCTCTGACCCAATTAGCCGTCTTTGTTAAATAAAACTCCACCGGCCTGCATTTAAACCACCACATAGCCCTCTGTTCACCTCCCCTGCTTGTGTTTTTACAGTACAAAGTGATTACAGATTTAATTAGCTGAGGACCTTGCTTCAGGGAGTCTCCTAAATCCATATTGATATTTCTGCAGTGTTCAGAACAAGAGGCCTGGACTCTGTGAGGATGACTTACGAGGGTGGCGGCATAAAAATATAATGACGATGTGATTTTCAACTTTTACCAGGCTCTGTTTACTTTTCCCTCTGAGACTAATTTTACAGTAGTACGATGCAGCGAGAATTATGCAGCGAGCAAAGAGCAGTTCAATGCCATCTTGCAGCAAGAGTCGTGGATTTTAACAAATCTCCTGTCATGAAAGCTCGTTTTCTGCTTTTGACACGTGGAGAAATTTAATGTAAGTTTATATACTTCAATTCTATATTTATTACCTTTGCCAAGTGGGTTAAGGATTTGTTAGCGTTTAAGTGTGTGTGTGTGTGTCTATCTGTAAGCTCAAAAAGCTATGAATGAAAGGGATATCGAGTGAGGTCATGTTAACAATCCATTAAAATTTGGCTTACAGCCAATTTCTTCAAGGTTAGCTTAATGATTTATTGGTTTTTTTTATGACTTAAAAACTATGATTCTTACAAGTCAGGTGTATATTGCCAACATGAAGAAAGTATCTTATAATATTTAAAGTATGATGTCACATTTGACCTCTGACCTCCCCTTTATGGTCAACAGACTGATTTAAAGGTCAACATGATATTAATGCTATACAGAACTATTTTATTTATCTATTTTATTTATATTGACAGCATATAGGCATGCTGGGGTATTATGATATTATGGGGTCTCTAAATATGTAACTTTAGACCTCTGATTTCATCTTCGAAGTCAAATAAGGTCAAACTTTTATAAAAACAAAAAATGTTTAAACCTATGTGTCAAATTTAGCTGCCTTTGATTGTATTGGCAACATTTAGGAAACTATGCTAATATATATTAAACAGAGAGAGACTATGGCTATGATCTCAGCTGTTAAAGATAATAATGGACGTCTTTTCTTTAAACCTAAAGAAATTAATACAATATTTAGTAACCTTTATAAAGATCTTTATAGCTCGGAATCAAGCATTTCAGAGAGTGATATAAAGAAATCTTTGTTATCTTTAAATCTTCCTAAGGTGACAGTGGATCAACTGAAATATTTGGACGCTCCCATTACCGTTGAAGAGATAGTGGGAGTTATTAAACACCTGCCCTCTGATAAAGCACCAGGCCTGGATGGATATACGGCTGAATTTTATAAATCCTTTCCAGAAGATCTAGCGCCACTGCTTTTAAACACTTATAATGAATCTTTTCAAGAGGGTAGGCTCCCACCTTCACTATCTGAAGCCATCATTACACTTATCCTAAAGAAGGATAATGACCCCACTGACTGTAAAAGCTACAGACCGATAAGTCTGACCTCCTATGATAGTAAGATTTTATCTAAAATTCTGGCTAATCGATTAAACCGGGTAATAACCTCTCTTGTACATGTAGATCAAGTTGGTTTCATAAGCTCACGCTCTTCAGCTGATAATATTAGGAGGTTAATTGATATTATGTGGGCGGTTCAGGACAGCCATTCTCCCATAGCTGCGATTTCGCTGGATGCCGAAAAGGCATTCGACAGAGTCAAGTGGAGATATTTATTCGCCACTTTGGAGTGTTTCGGTTTTACCAAAAGCTTTATTAATTGGATTCAGCTTATATATGTACACCCCAAGGCATCAGTACTCACAAATGGAATAATAGGGCCTTCTTTTGAACTAGGTAGAGGAACCAGGCAGGGGGATCCCCTCTCTCCATTTCTTTTTGCTCTGGCCCTTGAGCCGCTGGCAGTGGCTATTCGTAGGGAGCCCAATTTTCCAGGTGTCAGTATAGGGGGAGACTGTCATAAACTGATGTTTTACGCCGATGACATTTTGCTTTTTATATCAGACCCAGAAAAGTCTTTAAACTCCTTGCAGGCAATAATAAATACGTTTTCAGCTATTTCTGGTTATAAGGTGAATTGGACCAAATCAGAGGCCCTTCCGTTAACTAGTTATTGTCCTAGGTCACTTTTTCAAACCTGTATGTTTTCCTGGCCTCAGAAGGGCATTAAGTATTTAGGCATCACCTTCCCGCCTCATTTGTCAGACCTGATAAAGATCAATTTTGAACCTTTACTCAGCGATATGAAAATTAATATTGAGCGTTGGTCTCAGATGTATCTCTCAATGTGGGGAAAGGTAAACGTAATCAAAATGGTATGTACACCTAAGTTCAATTATTTGTTGCAGGCTCTACCAATTCATGTTCCTTTGAAATACACCAAACAATTTGACCAGCTCTGTAAGGCATTTATATGGAATAATAAAAAGCCTAGATTGAATCTGAGAAAACAGCAGAAACCAGTGGACAGAGATGGGTTAGGGATGCCTAATCTACTTTTATATCATTATGCTTTTTCTCTTTGGCATTTGGCACATTGGTTCTTACCCCCTGAGAAAGCGCCTCCTTGGTTTTCCATTGAAAGTACTGCTTGCTCGCCATTTACACCATTATATAGCTTATCAACTAATTTGTCCCCCCGTATCCAATCACATCCGGCACTTTCTCATTTGAAAGAAGTATGGAAAAGAATGTCCAAATTATTCACATTTGATCCATATCTTAACCAATCTGCTGGTATTTGGTATAATCCCCAACTTTCTATTGCTAAACTACCCTTCTTTTGGAAGCTCTGGTTTCAGAGAGGTATAACAGTGTTGGGGGATCTTTATAAAAATAGTATATTTAAATCACATGGAAAACTTGCAGAAGAATTTGATTTACCTAGACAGGAATTTTGGAAATACCTGCAACTAAGAAATTTGATGGCCAATACATGTGGTTCATTCGCAAAGTTCCCTTTAAGCTGAGACTTTCTGGAGGAAATAAAAAAAACCTTTGGGCGTGGACAAGAGGCATCAGCTTATTACAAAATGCTTTTATTAGCTTCTGATCCTAACACACTGTCCCTCAAAAGAACGTAGGAAATGGACTTAAATCTCAACTTTACAGTGGAGGAATGGAATGGCATCCTCAGGAATCTGAAAAAAATGTCACGCGAATTGCGTTCAAGATTGGTTCAATTTAAGATTTTAAATAGAGTATACTGGACACCCTCACGGTTACATAAGGTGGGTCTAGCGACTGATGATGCATGCTGGAAATGCCAGCAAGGAAGTGGCACACTTTAACATTTGCTCTGGGGGTGCTCCAAAGTCCAAGATTATTGGATTCATATTCACACTGTAGTAGAGAAGGTTGTAGGTCAAGGGGTCCCATTTATGAACAGTCTTTATGTATTAGGAGACCCTTCAGCTTTGAGTCACTTATCCACTTCTCTTGCTCATTGGGTACAAACGGCGATTATGCTGGGGAGGAAGCTGTTGGTGGAAGAGTGGAAGGCCTCATCGACTCCTACCTTCTCTCAGTGGTATACCTCTTTGGGACAAGTGGCAGCTTATGAAAGATTATCATATAGACTGCTAAATAGACTGGACGACTATAATGATAAGTGGGCTAACTACTTTCTACATACAGGTCAGTGACGTATCCAGCTAAAGTAGTTAAGGTCGGACTAAATAGGATAGCTGTAATCTGGTCTATGTGAAATGTTGGCATCTTTTTTTTTTTTTTGGGGGGGGGGGGGATGGAAATATGCATTGATTCTCAATTTGTTCTGTTGCTGTTACTGGGAATGTCCATTCTGCTATCTTTTGGGTGGTTTTTATTTTTTTTTGGGGGGGGGGGGGGTTGTATATTAAAATCTAATCTGAGTCATAAAAAAAAGGAAACTATGCTAATATATGAGGACTCTAAATATCACGTTATAGTTTGCATTGAAATATCATGTGACATTTAACCTCGGATCTCATGTTTACATTTCACATCTGCCTGTAATGATGAGAGTATTGTTAAGCGAAAGTGGATGGATAGAAGACTAAAGCACCTGCTAAAAAAGCACAGCATCTCTTAGCAAAACATGATAGTGTCAAAAAGGTAATACTGCTGTTTGTGTACATGAATACTATTGTACTAAATATTATTTGACAGTCAGAAAAACTTTGAAGCTAAATATAATTAAATTGGAAGTATATTTACTTGACACCCAACAGGTTCCCAGGAAACCTAAAAGTCAGAGTTAAGTCAAAAGGCGAATGGTCGACTGCTATTTTTATTTGGTGAAAAGTATATATTGACAAGATGTCCTGATAGCAGACCTCACCAGCCTTTCATGTTAAACCATGGAAGCCTCGAAGCAAAGAGAGCAGCAGCAACAAAGCAGGCATCAGTGACAACAGATGTGACAATGATTACAACAGATACAGATGCAGTGG
Source organism: Rhamphochromis longiceps (assembly GCF_057381845.1). Lineage (NCBI taxonomy): Eukaryota > Metazoa > Chordata > Actinopteri > Cichliformes > Cichlidae > Rhamphochromis > Rhamphochromis longiceps. The sequence continues at coordinate 23,977,034 of NC_140563.1, forward strand.
GTTGCAAAGTGAGTTGCAGATGCACAGCAGCTGTAAGCAGACTAAAACAGCTTAAATAGCACACCTATTGGCTCAGGTTCCTACCTGCTAAACAATGGACGTTGGATAAATGTGTCTATATTGTGTCCGTTGGTCCATGACCAATTCTGGACATCTAGACGACATCCGAACTTCGCAATTTGGACATGCAACCATGACACAGCCTCGACATCAAGATGTTCAACATTTGAACTTTGGACTGGGTAATTTTTTTGGGCATCATGTGGACGTCTATGACAGGTGCAGGAAATTTACATGATTAATAAATGTAATATTTTTTATTTACAAATATCAACATTGTTGTTTTCAACATGATGCATATGAATACTGATTTTGTATAAACAAACAAGAACTATTATGTGTTAGGCTATTGATTTATTCAGTATATGTGGGTTTTTGTTTTTTATCTGTTATTTCACATCTTCCTGTTGTTCTTTAACTGGTTTATTTATTTTTATCAATCAACTTATAATTTGTAATAATAATGGTAAAATAATCACAATGAAAGTTTTCAGAAAATTTTTTGCAATTCCTTTTAAAAGGAGTGCAATATGTTTAATACATTTAAAAGAGCATTTGCATTATACATGGCTCATTTTATTGTGAAGAGCTTTGTAAGAGGAAGTGTGTGTGTTTGTGAACGGTAGCAGGACTGAGAGAAGTTGCCAGGCACATTATGAGAAGTTTGTGCAAGTGTGTATGTATGAACTTGACTATCTGCTCGACAGTCTTTGTCGATGCTCAGGTGTTTCAATAAATCACAGCAGGTAGTTTCCATTTTATTAGCAAAATATAAAAAAATGAAAGATGACATGAGATTTTTGCACATAATTCCTTTAAAAAAGAGCTTATGATCCTGTGGTTTGTTGTTGTTAAACCTTCTCACATGAATTTTTATAGAAATCTAAACTGGAAAAATTGTTATTTATATTGAAACCTTTTTGGTTGAGTTACTTCCTTATTTCTGGGATAGATGCCTATATTTAGATAAGATGCTGTTAAGATACTATCACTATACAAGAGAATAAAAAGGTAGAAAATGTTGAATTCTTTACAGAGACGCACCAAATCAATAATTCCATAATTCAGGGGCAAGGTGCAATGCAGCTTTAGAAAGAGGTCAGACTTTTTTCACTAGACCAATCCTGTCTTGTTAATATGAATTCTATTTCTATTTTATCGTGATATTCTGTAATTAAACCTGTAATCCGACTGGGTGTGTTTGGCTGAGTTTTTTGACTGATGATGTAAGACAGGGAAATGTTGGAAGTCAGGTACAACCGATGTTGAATATATCATCCGTTTTGAATTTAAACTGAAAATGTTCCCAAGTTGCTATTATCGCAGCACAAGAGGGATGGCAAAAAGCATCTCAATGAACAATTTTACCATGAAAACCTTCAGAGAATAGTAATAAAAATTCATATTTGAGATTTACAGCTAAAATATTCACTAATATGCAGTATTTTTCTTTGTTTAACATCACATTCACTCAGCGATGAAATGTGAAAGCAGCATGCTGTGGGCTTGTTTTCATCATGTACTGAGCCTCTATAATACAGTGTTGAATGAAAGACCAGCGGAGCTCTGAGGTAAAGTGCCAGCGCCAGAGAGGAAATGAAAATGAGGGTGGTGACTATGGAAGTGTCAAGTGCTCCTCGTCAAACTCCCTGCACATACTATGAATATTTCACTGCTGAAACACAGCAGCCTTTCACCCCATGCTGCACCCCTGGAGAGAGACAAAGACAAACAAAAGAAGACAAATAGACTCTGTAGCTACATACGGTATATAGATAACTATAGATGGGGAGTAAGATAAATGCATATCTATTTCCCCCAACTACTTCACTACGTGGATACCTGTCTCAGGCTTCATCTTTCAGCTCTAGAACTTGAGGCAGGGCTGACAGGAAGATAGCTGACAGCGCTGCCTTCCAGCACCAACAGGGGCTGTCTCAGAGCTCACCAACATCACAAAAGCAAGTAACGCCCTGAACAGTATTGCAGACTCCTCTCAAACACAGAATACATTCACTCATACAGATTATGTGCATGCAGATTACGTCCTATACATCCACACATCGAGACAAGTAATGCAAAGACTGTACAAGAAAAAGGGAACATGACTACATTCAAGGTACTAAAGAAATTTTGAGACAATGTTGATGATGTTGAAGTGACACGGTTATCAGTGCAAATAATAACTCATCACTACAAGAACTGTAAATCACAGTACACAATGCTGGCAATGTTTTCTTTTTGCATACACCGTCCTGCTGGTTTTGTTAGATAAAACCTCTTGAAACTATAGGGATGTATCATCAGGCCACAACTGAAATCTACAGTTGTGCTTCTTTTTTTTTTTAATTTTTTTGTGTGTTTGTCCCACTTAGATCTTTCAGCTCATCAAACACATTTAAATATCAGACAAAGATAACGCAAATAAAAACAAAAATGCTGTTTCTAAATGAAGTTGTTTACGATTAAGTGGGAAACAAAAATCCAATCTTACATGGCCCTGTGTGAAAAAGTGATTTAAATATTTAAATTTGCTTTATGAGCTGAAACATTAAGTGTGACAAACATACAAAATACAGGAAATCAGGAAGTGGGCAAACAGTTTACACACTATCTATACTAACTACCTGTACTACTTCAGTTTGATATATTTGTTCTAATCAATGAACCCTAATCCTTGTGAGGACCATAAATATATTGATCAGATTTACAGATGTGCCAACCAGCAGCCTGAAACTGCCATATGTTTACCTACACCACAAACTGTCAGCTACTTTAGACAGTTTTTTTCTTTTTGTACATATTTGTACAGTACATGCTCATCAAACAACTTACCAATGTTTCTGATAGAATCCATCACAAAAAGTACTACATTTAAGTGGGAACTGATATTGAGACAATATTACTAAGACAAACATGAATGATGTACATTAGTCTATGCCATAACCTGAAAATCCCAACCCAAATATAATCATGCTCCAGTAATTGAAAAACTCCTTCTTAACCGAAAGCAGTAAATGCAAAACAGATACTGAAACTGTTCAACTCAAGCAGTAAGTAACACATAACAAAACCTAATCCTATACTTCTTTGGGGACAATGTCCCAGTATTGAGGCAAAATATGCTTCCTTCTGCTGTGAATGCGATCTTCAAAAGTTGCCACAGTGCTACAATTAATTTCTAGCCACTGCCAGAGCACTTGAAATCCAATTTTCTCCTTGGGAAGCTTTGTTAATTCTTTGTTTAATATATATAATCAACTTCCTTTTATTTTTCCAAAGTTGTAAATGGCTTCTTCACTTCCAACACTTCATGAGCTATAAAAATGCACAGAAATGAACTTGTTTGTCCAGTGCATGTGTTGTACTAAATATTTGCTTTCATGCTGGCAGTTTCATGTCAAGTGCCATGCTATGATTTAATGATTGCTATGTAATCCTGATCGATACTGCCTCAACAAATGAGCTGAGGTTCAGAAGGACAGTAAAGGGTGAAGGAACATTCCAATCATAAATCAGACCAGAAGCACTTACTTTCACTGTGTATCCTATGGGCCATTATTGGTGGGTGTGCTCACACATCATAGTGGCAGGGGTCTTCCAGGCTAAAAAGGAATAAAAAAAAAACAAAGGACTATTAAATCACAGTGTGAGACCAAGCTCCAAGCAACATACACACTTTAACACCGTGGTATAAGGACTGTGAAGCTAGGTTAGGACCCACAAAGAAGGATGGCGAGAGGAGAAGGAGAGAAAGGGAATGCGACATTGATTTTCACCCTCTGAAGTGCCACTTCATCATTCTGTGAGACACACTGTATCGATCCCCTGCCTTTAGTTTGTTTGTAATTTTGGAGGCTCAAAACTGTTCACAAAGATAGATCCTCTTATATGCCACTTGCCTCCAAGATGAAGAATGGAGGGATCAAAGGATGTGTGGGGATGACCTCATTTTACAAAGTGCTTCTCACTCACTTGGTTTTTGTGGCCCAAGAATTAAGGTGGTTACTGTTTCTACAGTACTCTTCCTTCCTTTTTCCCTCTAAAACATAATTTATATAGACATTACATATATATTTTTGCAATATTAGGAGTATTTTTATTTACACATTACATTGTATCAGTTTAAATCGCTGGGATACAAACATGTCATATTTTGGCGAAAATCAGTTTCAAATCCAAATTTGTGTGATTTCTGTTGATCTGATGTTTTTCTTTAAAGGGTTAGGGCTGGGATTACTGTCAGGGAGAATGAAATGAGCGCAGTACCTTCAGAATTATACAAAATGCTACTGTCTTTAAGAGGGACCTCTCTGACAGATCAGTTTTTGTAACTGCCTGAAAGCTTTAAAGGTGCTATGTGTATTTTATTTTGTAGCTTCAATCACTGCTAACTAATAAGCTACTTGTTAGCATGTCCCTGGGACCATCAGTTGAGCCTAATCTCTCTGCAAGGTAAGATAATGTGAGATTTTTAATGTAAAATGCACAAGTAATTTAATAGGCTCCTTTTCCACTGTTCTGAGTGAAAATTATATAACCTTTGAACACTTGCATTTGTCACTTAACAGCTTTTGTCCTGAGGCATGTTTGTAAAAAGTAAATTACAATTACAAATTACAATTAATGGTGTTTTATTCTTCTGTGGCATTAATATCTACAGTCAGGGTATAAAGGATGCAACTGTGAACCAATCAGACCTCAGAAATGTTTAATTCCATGGCAATATACTAAAACACAGTTTTATATATTTTAAAATGTAACAATCTCTACCCTTGTGATGTCTTGTAAGTCAGAAATTTGTGAGCTGTCCCTGTTAGGTTGTTATTATTTCTCCACCTGTTAGTACAAGTTGTTAGCAAGGTCTCCGTAGTCCGTTCCTGTTAGAAAGTTTGGATCTTTAACGGGTGCATTGCCATTATTTAGGGTCTTTTGACTTTACATATGTAAGGTGTCTAAAATTTACTTATGCTCTGGTTTGGAGATATAAAATTTAAACTGAACTGAACCAAATGATAAATAGAGGCTTGACTGTTTTTAGCTAAGGTATGTAGGATGGATTAAGCAAGCTTCAGTGCAAAAAATCATATTCTCATCGAGTGAGCAGAGAAGGATTTTACTCCCAACATTGTGCTGGCACAAAGCATATTTACTGCACCTTTCTACTGTGACCTCCATAGCTTCCAGAAAAACTCCTGAGAGACAACCACCCACATACAGTCCTACCTTAGCAACTCATCTGCACTTTATAATACCCCCAACCCACTGCCCTTTATTCAGAGCAACAGAACGATAGCACCTCAGAATACCTTCAGAAATACCAAGGGAATACTTGAAGGTTATCATTTTCAGGAAAATATCCTTTAGCGAGGGTTTCATGAGCAAAACAAATTAAAACACATACACCTACACATGCAAAAAAGACATGTTCCATGTCTTACATTGCTATTATTACTGTGATATTGTTACACACTGGTGTAACAAATACACAGATACACAAAACATACTTCTAGCAGTCAGCATGCTAGAACTTTTGTTTTATGGTAAGTGGATGTTGTCTAAATGTAGGCACAGGAATGCGCTTATTAGCAATATGCATTCAGCAGCCACTTTGTACACCTGCTCAACTGCTTGTTAATGCAATTGCCTAGTCTTGAAGGAGTTCCCAGAGATGCACTTGTTGGCCCTTTTGCCTTCACCCTGCAGCCCATCCAATCCCAAACCATCTCGATTGGGTTTAGGTCAGGTGACTGTGGAGGCCAGGCCATCTGGTGCTGCACTCCATCACTCTCCTTCTTGGTCAAACAGCCTTTACACAGCCTGGAGGTGTGTTTGGAGTCATTATTCTCTTGACAAATAAATGATGGTCCAACTAAACGCAAACTGGATGCGATGGCATGTTGCTGCAGAAGCTGTGGTAGCCATGCCGGCTCAGTGTGCCTTCAATTTTGAATAAATCCCCAACAGTGTCACCAGCAAAGCATCCCCACACCAACCCACCTCCTGCTCCCTGCTTCACGGTGGGAACCATGAATGTTGAGACCATCCGTTCACCTTTTCTGCGTCACACAAAGACACAGCAGGTGGAACCAAAGATCTTAATTAGACTAATCAGACCAAAGAACAGATTTCCACTGGTCCAATGTTCATCCCTTGTGTTTCTTGGCCCAAACAAATCTCTTCTGATTATGCACTTTTGCACAACACAACCGATGGTTCCAACCCCTTTAAGAAGGCAAGAAATTCCACAAACACCCTAACAAGGCACACCTGTGAAATTAAAACCATTTCAGGCGACTACATCATGAAGCTAATTGAGAGAAAGCCAAGGGTTTGCAGTGCTGTCAAAAAAGCAAAGGGTGACTACGTTCAGGAATCTAAAATATAAGACATATTTAGTTATTATTAGAGTTATTTATTAATTTTTTCTTTGCTACATTATTCCATATATCTTACTTGATATATTTCACATCTTCAGTTTGTATCTACAATGTAGAAAGAAATACAAATAAAAAAGAGGAGATAGATAGTTATGAACACAACAGAACAGCCTTATGTGAAGAAAAATATCACAACCAGTTCTTTTAAAAAAAAGCTTTTAAAAGATCTCACCGGACCAGAATCAGTATTGTTAAACCTACATCATAACAACGAACTACATAACTAGAATTATATATTTGCAACCTTTTTAAAAGTTAAATCTGCCTGCTTTCATCCTTATGTGCACACATTCAGTTATAGATGGGTGTGTGCATGGTGATTGGTTGCAAAAATTAGCTGCAGATTCTTGAGATTAAGTAGCACATGCTTTAGAGGTACTGTTTAAACAGAAGAAAACCAGTCCATCTGGTGAGTTCTTTTGTGCAGCATTCTCTTTTCTGTATTTCTAGAGGCAGCATTTTCCTTGCGACTGAATCAACATACTGTCTCAAATTATAAACTGTGATGTCGGATCTTATGGGGGCTATCTTGCATTTTTGGAGCAAGAGCCCACTCACTTACCTGCTGGATGTGACTGCGACACACCCAGCTTTTTAATGATTGACTGCTGATAGTTTTATGCAATTGACAGCTTCTTAAATCATGACAAATATAACATTGACACTAGATTTAAAAACACAAAAATCTTAACATACTATAGTTTATACAGCATTAAAATCATTCCGTAGCTCTTACAGTTAATGTGTTAAGCTACATGTCTGTGAAGGTTCTCAGTCATCCAGGTCATCGTAGTCAAAGGAGCTTGCAAAGAAAAGCGTCTGGACTTCTTTAAGTTGCTTGAAGACGTTTCACCTCTCATCCGAGAAGCTTCTTCAGTTCTAAGGTCAAATGGTGGAGAGTCCCAGATATAAACCTAGTGGGAGTAACCCCCCACAGAGGGACAAAAGGACCCCCTGATGATCCTCTAATCGCCTGAGCCAAGGTGTGAAACTGGGTGTGGGTCCCAATCAGCCAGAGTTTCGGGTGTGTGCAAAAAAAAGCGTCTGGACTGACCTCAGGAATTCGCATGATAAGGTGGGGCCAGGTTTTCACAATGAACACACCCTGATCTGAAAGTGAAAAAAAAAATTGAAGCTGAGAGAAAAATCCGAACCTGAAGAATTTTTTTTGTACATTAATTTAAAAGATCTGAATCTGAAAAAATGTAATCTGAGACTGAATAGATTTTTAAAAAAAATAATAATAATGAAAAAAAGATTACTGAAAAATTTTAAATAAAGTCTACTCAGAGAAATAGATAAAAGAACCATTGGGTTTTCAGTTAATACAAATATTCAAAACGTTTGATTTTATTTTAAATCCAACTCTTTCTTTTAAAAAGTTCACTCGAAAAATGTGACTTTTGCTTTCAGTTTACATATTTTTGATTTCAAATTTTTCTTTTAACTACACAAACATTATGGCCCTGATTTAACTCCATAAAACTCCAAAACATGTACAAACTCCAAAGCACATGCAAACTCCAAAACACATGCAAATTCCAAAACACATGCAAACTCCAAAACACGTACAAACTCCAAAACACTTGCAAAATCCAAAACACTTGCAAACTAAAAAACACATGCAAACTCCAAAACATGTACAAACTCCAAAACACTTGCAAACTCCAAAACACTTGCAAACTCAAAAACACATGCAAATTCCAAAACACAACGGAAGTGCTCCAGGACGCTAGAGGCAGTGTTGAGCTTTTGTTACCTAGTAACTACACAAGCCAGGAAGTACCAATGACCGGATTTGGGGTTTGCAGCCTTAAAGGCCGCATTTTAAGGCCGATTACGTCACAGCGACAAGAGAAGGCTTTCCCAATTCAAAGGCTGCTCGAAATGCGGCCCTCAAATGCGTCCTTAATTTCCCTGAATTTTAAGGATGGGTCAGTGTAGCCTTCATGGCCCAACATATCCCAGACTTCATAGTGCGGTGGTGGTGTGGATAATTTTGCCGAAAAAAAAACGGTGGAAGCGGAGCGGAGGAAGAGTAAACTTTCAGAAGTAAGTACTGAATATTATGTCACTTATTTATGCGCAAATATTTTTTTAATGAAGAACATTAAACCATTCTTGTTGGCCACATGTCGGGAAAGTTATGTGACATTAGCGATGTCTGTACTTTCAGAATTAACTTGGTTTTAAAGCCTTTACTTCAAAAAATATATATATAGTCGACCTTAATCTTACAGAGATTGTGATGATTTTGTGGATAATTAAAGTCAGTCATATATCCACAAACACAACAAGCTGAAAGTCAGTGATGCTGCTCGGTTTGCAGTCCTGAATATCACGGCACAAGCAGGATCCACTGCACTGTTAATGTTAGCTATGTTATATTGCTGCCTCTGTTCGGTGGTGTCGAGCCAAACAGACTTTAACGTGTGTTTGAACGAGCTGACGGTTCACTCGTTAAGCTGAAAGAAAGATGCTTTAATCACAGGGGTCACACATGTGTCCACTGTACCATCTGGGAACTCTTCTTGTTTCTTAATAACACAAACACTAAATCCTCCTTCTTTTGTGCTGTTTTGTAGCAGTGTGTACACCTGAGACTGTCACCTGTCTGTCTGTCCTGCACTCGCTCTCTTTTTCTTTCTCTCTGATTGTGTAATAAAAGTATGAACATGTGCTTATAAGTTACACTTGTGTTTGAATCCTGCAGCTTATCACACATTTGATTTCCATGTGTGACACCTGCAAGTGTCCAGAGTGAGGACAGACTGAGGGACACACTGCTGCACATCATCTGTGAGGCTTTGCACCCCTGATGATCCACCAGGACAAACTCAACAGTGTGTGAGGAAGAGGAGGAGGAAGAGCCAGCAGCAGCTGACAGATGGAGAGAATAGACAGACTGTTCCCTGTTTGTGAAGGACTGCTAGAAAAGTTTAAAATAACTAATTGTCTGTCCTGAATCAGTCTTATTAGGTAATGTTCAAATAATTTGATCATCCCAGTGTTTTCAGTGTGGGAGAAAGTACTCAGGGCCTTCAAGTTACACACTATGAAAGGCAGCAACAAGTGTAATGTTTAGAAACCTAAAGTATGTATCAGCAGCAGAATGGAGCTAAAAATAAATGTTTGTTTCAGTTCTATGAAGCTTTGAGTATTTTGGATTAGTAGTACTGCTGTGTTTGTTGCATCATATTGCTGTAATTGTTTATATGCTTTATATATTCTGAGGTAAGTTGATCTATAGTGTTACATCATATTCTATAAGGATGTTATGTGTTTGTATACTTTCTGCCCAGTTTGACCCATTTAGCAGAAGCCAGCCTGTTTAAGGCTCTGATATCTATTCTGTATGACTTAAAGCAGTTATGACATGGTCTGATTTTCTCACCCAATAAAGGAATATTTCATATATCAGTCTACTCTTCATTTTATCAGAAACAGTTATCACAGCTTGTACATTTTCTTTTAATAAATATATGTAAGCAATGAGCCAAATTTAGTAATGCCAGCATGAAGGAACAACATTTGTCTCTTATATATGATACACCTATATATGCACTGTCAAAGATACTTGTCTTTGAGTGAAGATTTAAGGTGATAAGACATATAAATAACTGCAACTTGAATCTGTACTGAAGCTCAGTATTTGACACAGAGTTCATGTTCACTGCTGTAATAGCTAATAATGATTAATATAATAACTATAATATTGGCCATATTATATTTACATTACCAAAGTGATATGACTTTAGTCTCATGAACAACATTAGCTAATTGTTATTTACTAACTAATCTTGAAATAACTGTTCAGTACAGAAATGAAGCCCAAAAATCATGTTTTACTGTCCTGTGGTCTCAGCCTCAGATACTTATCAAATCACACAAAGCTCTTGTAGAAACAAACAAACAAATGAACAAAATATGTTCTCCCTCATTTCTGTCAAACCAAGTTGTATGACATGTTTCCAGCGGTTAGTATCATGGTTGCTAGGCAACCTGGGAAGCGCGACGGAGACTAGACCGTTCCATACAGACAAACTTGCCGTTTATTTTGCAATTCGAGCTCAACACTGCCCCTAGCGTCCTGGAGCACTTCCGTTGTGTTTTGGAATTTGCATGTGTTTTTGAGTTTGCAAGTGTTTTTGAGTTTGCAAGTGTTTTGGATTTTGCAAGTGTTTTGGATTTTGTACGTGTTTTGGAGTTTGCATGTGTTTTTGAGTTTGCAAGTGTTTTGGATTTTGCAAGTGTTTTGGAGTTTGTACGTGTTTTGGAGTTTGCATGTGTTTTTTAGTTTGCAAGTGTTTTGACTTTGCATGTGTTTTGGAATTTGCATGTGTTTTGGAGTTTGCATGTGCTTTGGAGTTTGCAAGTGTTTTGGAGTTTGTACGTGCTTTGTCTCTAGGGGCCACCGTAGGAATAAATGCCCTTTTACATGCCAACCCAGCGTTTTCCTTCATCACCACGAAGGAAAACAGTCTGTGGTCGTCAGAGTTTGGTGATTTTTGTGTCACAGGTCTACGTGTTTAATACAGGGACTTCCACAGCCTTTTCAACAGCGCTGCGGACCGCGGGGTGGGGGCGGGCAGTGTTTTGGAAATGACAGTCTTCATTACAAAGCTTTCTTCGTTATGAATTAGCATACATGTTTTTATTGAACATTTGAGGAACCAGCAAAAAAAACAGAAACTCTTGTAGAGGACATAAAGTCAGAGATAGAAAAGACAAGGAGCAGGTGCATCTAGTACAGGTAGAGCTGCTGCAAAAACCCACAGAGCTCAGCAGCCAGCGCAACAAATTCTGGATCCTTTGCTTTTAGTTAGCAGTTAGCATTAGCAGCACATCCTGCGTCCAATGTGAAAGGACTTTTATGCTGTGCACTGTGACTCACAGCAATGGTCCTGGGTCAGCCCTGACTTTGTGTTAAACTAATCCTAAAGTAATAATGGTATTTCTAACCACTGATATACCACAACTTTTTCCTTTCAACAGCTACTGAAAGTTAGGGGACCTAGCTGCTATCGGATATTTATATCCGATTGTTCAGTCTGACGTCACTAGCCGTGTCTGGGTCTAAACTCCGCTGCAGGTCCATATATCAAACGATCACTATGGCATTACTGAGAGTTGAAAAACTATCTAAAGTCTTTCATCTTTAATAAAATGATCAGCGTTCTGCTCTACCAGGTGTAACAATTGAGTTTAACATCCAGGCATCCATGAAAACGGAATTTATGACATTTAACGGAGTTAGAAGTTAGCAGGAAGTTAGCTCGCTAGCTTCTATCTAAATACAACATAGCATGTCCTGACTGCGGGGTTTTGGAAACAAATTAAAACGTACAGCTCTGCTATCACTTCCAGCATAAATTAAGACAGAAAACTAAACAGCAGTGACGTTTGTAGGGTTACTGAAGTTGGGCTAGCTGGTATATAATGATGTGCTACGTGACCGCTAGCGACACAGCTATGTTAGCATAATATAAACAAGCTAACTTTTTTTCCACTCGATAAAAGTTAACGTGAGTGTTCTCGGTGGTCAGGAACAAATGTAATCGCATGGCAGGATGCTGTAAAAGGACCAAACTTCAGCCAGGAGAACAACTGAGATAATCCATCCACAATACGAGGTTAGTCATTCATATACTGCTGCATGGGCTGGGCTGTAGCTACATCCTAAGGTTTTAAAAACTGAGCTTAAATAAATGATTAGTGGTAATAAAAGCCGAGGGAGGTCAACAGTGATCACTGACTGTTTTAGGAGCTTTTTGAGATCAAATAGAAGAAAATACATAGCATTAAACATGTTAACAACACAAAAGCCATATTAAACGCAGACTACTTTAGACCCGGAAGTAGGATTCGTCGCGTCATCACTGAACAACCAGATAGAGATCCTCCAGCTTTCAACTGTATCACCCTTCAAGGAAAAAAAGGGCCCCTCTGACAGCCAAACCCATCTGTTCTCTGATTGGATTGTTACATTTGTGATTGACATGACATTGACCAATCAGATGAAAGGAAGAAAAATAGGGTCAAAATCCATACTTGTAACTTGCAGGGGTTTTTTTTCTAAGTCCACACACAAATCTTTTTTACACATACAAATCTTTTTTACGCACACACAAATCTTTTTTACGCACACACAAATCTTTTTTACGCACACACAAATCTTTTTTACGCACACACAAATCTTTTTTACACATACAAATCTTTTTTACGCATACACAAATTCTTTTTACACATACAAATCTTTTTTACAAGTACAAAATATTTATGACCACATTTTGAGCCCATAGGAAAAGTTCAGTAAAACAACTGGACTCACCGACTCTCTGCCAAGTTTCCGTTAAAAGCATTAGATCCAGTTCCCGATCGGTAAAGAAGTCCTTAAGAATAAAAGTTTTATTTGCTAGCGATCGTGCATTAACAAGACTTAATCTCAGTGGTACAGGTGGCTCAGCGGCCGATGTGGGTGCCCGACCTATCGGCCGTAGATTCTGAGGGTTTACTCCACCTGAGCGAAGACGGGGGGGACGCTGGCGCGGGGTTATTGTCGTAAGCCCGTCAACAGGTGTCAGGCAGGTGTAAGCCGTGTCCAGAGAGTGCCAGTAGTTGACGCGGTCAAATCCAGTCGGGATAGGGTGAGGTATTTTTCGAAATCGTGTCCAGGTAGCCTTCATTCTCACCAATAAGCCACTGCGTTTCCCACGGCGTCTACGGCGCCCTCTCAGTTGAGGTAGCGCCGGAACGCAACGGATACAAGCTGGAACTCCTGACAGGAGTGGTGGGGAGACGGTTCCCTGATATCCACGATTGCAATAAAGAGTTTTTAACTGAGAGGATCTTATAGCCAGCAGCATTTGACGATCATATACAAACAGAGAGTTAGCATGTTTTAAAACAAAGTAAAAATAAAACACTAGTACAAACAGAATCAGACAGCAAGCCGTACACACTGGCGCCATCTACACTAGTGTGTAGACTAGTCAGCAAGTCTACACACTTGTGTTTCTCTCATCACTGGTACCTTGATGAGGCCCAGAGTTATTGTAAATATTAGAATTATCTGGAAATGAAATGTTGATTTCTGAGATTTTAATATTAGACTGAGGATGATGTAAACAGTTTTACATCCATTACTCACAGAGCACTCTATATCCTGGTAACATATAAAAACAGAAAATAGAAAACTTTAAATAAAATGTTACATTTAAAAGCACATCCGTCAAAGGTTTCAAAGAAGTGTAATTTGTTCTTTCCATTTAACCCTTGTGTGGTGTTCATATTTTTGTTACTCAACCAGTGTTCTTGGGTCTGGTGGACCCGCTAGAGTTTTGGCTTTTCAAATTAACACTATCAAACAATTATATGTTAAATCACTCAAGAGATGTTTACTTCATCCCAATTACAAGCCATATGAACAGCAAACATGGTTTTTCCCTTTACCTTTGTTAGATCACATTTATGAATTAATGTGCTTCTCGTTTTTTTTTTTTTATAAAATGTTATTAAAAAAATAAATCAGTTATAATCAAGTGGAGTGAGTGGAAAGACAACACATTTACACGTGAAGCAATATGTTTCACAACTAAATGGGATCAGCTGCTCATCAATGGTGACATTAGGCCCAGAGTTGTAAAACAGGGGGAGGTGGTGCACACACTTATCCAACACTGTCCTGATGGCAGCAAGCTTGTCTCTCTGCCGTCGAGCTGGTCTGTCGTCTCGGTTATCAAAATGGATAATCCTGGAAATTTTGTGGAAGTTTTCCAGAGACATTGATGCACGGAAAGTTTCTTGCCGGTTTCTGCATCCCACAGGGATTCTGTGGATTCCCCTTTGGACCTGAAAACTCCTGCGAGGATAAGAACCCCAAAGTAGGCCTTTGGGATTCTTAGATGGATTTGGTCCATCTCCTTCCACCTCTCTCCAAAAACACATCTTCCTTCTAGATTACTGCAATCCAGAATCATTTTCTGGATGGAATCTGGGATGAAAAGCTCAAATGAAGACTTGATGTCCTGCACATGAGTAACTGTCAGCCGTGTTGGCCCTGGCTTATCACAGTAGCAGCTCTGCAGGGTGGCTCATTTCTTGGGCAAGAAGACCATTCAATTTCACCAGTTATTGACATCCATATTTCTTCACTTGCTGTCTGGTGGGCTTGTTCTGGTCCTGGAGCTGGCTGCAGATGCGGTACTCGTCTTCGTTTTGTTACTAAATGGTGCTCAACCTCATCCTCTTCTTCAAAGTCACTGTCAGACTCTGAATTTTCAGAAATGTGAAATATTCTGAAACCTCTTTGTCAACATCATCATCCGAAGCACCTCTCTCTTCCAAAAATCAATTGGATGGCCCTCGCAGCAGATAATCTTTTGCCATCTTGATCAGTTGTGATAAAGAACCACACTGGCAAAGTCTTATTTATAGTATTATGCCCCTAATTTGCAGGTGGGACAGGGTATGAGAAAATAAAATTTGGATCCCTAAAGAAAGAGGGTAAAATGTGCGGGAATGTAAGAGCAGACGGTGTTGATAGTTGAATTTTCAACAATGTTGCAACTTTGTGCGGAGCAGGAGGAGAAGAAAACACTATCAGCAGCACCAGAAAGGAGGAAGACAGAGTGTGGGAACACAGGACCTTCACTTTCAACACTTTTATTAGACCTGGGTCCAGTGGACCCGAACACCTTGTATGTAATGTAAATGCGTGGGGGAAGGTACAGTATGAGGTCATTGAAAATTAGTTCGGATTTATGTTCTATACAGAAAATAAGCCAAAGCCAATGAATTTCAGGTTGAAAAAATAATTAATTGTTTAATTTTTCTTTTGAAAAAAACTGAAAACAGGTCTCACAGACCCGAACACCATACAAGGGTTAACAACAGGACCCAGAGTCCAGATTATTATTAACAGCTACACCCTGGGGGGAAAAATGAGTGAGGTAGACCATCGGCACCAAACCGAGCATGGATTCCTGGATTGAGAGGTTTGCAGAAATGCCCTCCCTTTTTTTTCCATCATAGACTTCCTGTACTAAATGATCTGTTGACCCAGTGAGGCAGATATCGTGTCAGAAAAATCAGGAGAACTGAAACTCATTGCAGGTACCAAGCAGGACTCAAAGTAAAATCTTCTTTTTTAGAGCCCCAGCGTAGGCTCAGTTGAGAAGAAGGACAAATCGCATTATGAACAGTGTGGTAGCAACCTTTCATTTGTGTAATGCTAGAAGTACTGAACATTGTTACATCATCACAGAGGCTCTGGAGTTTTGCCAAATTATGTTGTTCCCTCCTGCAGAAAATAGTAGATTTAAAATATCTATTATACTCCCTGGTTACTTTGGCATGAATGCTTCTTAATTACTTTATGGTAAATAACACACTATTAGCAAAACACAGTGTGAAATAATTTCATATTAAAGCTTTTTGGCACATACACATGAAGAATTTTTTTACCCTATACTTTTTACCTCTTGTTTTATTTATTTATTTGTTTATGCTGTCAAAAAAAAAAAAAATCTACATATCATTTTATGTATTGCCAGTTTCACCCACAGTACATAATATGTTAGCTTAGTATATGTACTATTTTTTTAAATCAATTAACTATGGAGTTACTGCAAATTTACACCAATATTACAACAAATAAATGTATTTAGTACTTTTGTCTCTTGTCACTGGGTGGTACTCAGGTCTGAATCTGAGAGGAGCTCCTACAATCAGAAAGAGAAAACCATCACAAACTGTAGAACATCTCACAGACTTCAGGTTCTGTAGCTCTGCGCTTCCTTTTTTTCAGTCTGCAGTTCTACTGACATGCTCACACAGCTGTTTTTAGATATGTAATAATATTCTTCTGGACAGCAGCTGAAAAAAAGTCCAGCCTGTTGCTCTTGCAGTGTAATACTACTAATAAAAATACAGTAACAGTAGCGTAAGCCAGTGACTGTGTAGGCCTGCAGATTTTTCTCTGCTTCACATATAAATCAATGCAGTGCCTCATCTTTGGCTGCCTGCTACAGGTCTGAACATCCTTCAGTATATTGTAGTCAGATATACAACGTTAATATCTAAACTACATCACTGACTTTTAATTAACATTTAAGCACATCAGAGATTTCTTTGGGGCGATCGTGGCTCAAGAGTTGGGTGTTCGCCTTGTAATCGGAAGGTTGCCGGTTCGAGCCCCGGCTTGGACAGTCTCGGTCGTTGTGTCCTTGGGCAAGACACTTCACCCGTTGCCTACTGGTGGTGGTCAGAGGGCCCGGTGGCGCCAGTGTCCGGCAGCCTCGCCTCTGTCAGTGCGCCCCAGGGTGGCTGTGGCTACAATGTAGCTTGCTGTCACCAGTGTGTGAATGGGTGGATGACTGGATATGTAAAGCGCTTTGGGGTCCTTAGGGAC
Source organism: Rhamphochromis longiceps (assembly GCF_057381845.1). Taxonomy (NCBI): domain Eukaryota; kingdom Metazoa; phylum Chordata; class Actinopteri; order Cichliformes; family Cichlidae; genus Rhamphochromis; species Rhamphochromis longiceps. The sequence goes on from NC_140563.1 coordinate 23,993,945, forward strand.
TAGTAAAGCGCTATATAAATACAGGCCATTTACCATTCTTTAGTCAAGGTAAATTCATTAATGTAGACAGATTAGCTTCCAAACATCAGCTTCCTCCCAATAGCTGACTGGTCATCTTAGCTAACTAGCCAATAATGTTAATTACTGATTAGGCTAGATATCACACATTTACCTAATGAAAAACTGTGACGATCCCTTAAATCCCTTATATTGATTTGTCCGGTTTAGTGCGGAATACCTCAGTCTGTCAGTTTGAAGCCCACAGTGGTGGTTATGGAAAGTAAACACTGGACCTCCTTTCAGTGGCCCTACTCTATCTGCAATTCCTGAACAGGGATATGCAAGTTTCTCCGTAACTGCAACTGCTAATCAAAGCTGTCATCATGACATTTCACAGCATAATGTTAACAATTAAAATCAAATCAGAAAAAGTGACCCAGTTAACCCAAATCAGCATGATGAGCACAATTAACAATGGCAGAAAGCATCTTTGGGAAACCTTCTTTTCTTTTAAGTTGATCCAAGTCTCATCCACTAGCATGGAGATAGCGGGTTTACGACCTATACTGCACCCAAACACCAGGGGGCGACATTTTGGCTTCACTTTGGGGCTGCCGTTGGGCAGTCCATGTTTTCTGCAGTCATGTAAGGATAAGTGTCACTTTCACATATCTCTGAGAGGCCATGCACATACTGACAGGAACACGGCTTAAAGAATTTCACTGTAACAAGCGCTCATCTTCACAGTTACTAGCAGTACAATGACTGACAGCATCAACATTCTGGATGGAGGTCATCTATGTGAACAGAGCACTGCATCCTCCAGATGCTCTTGCCATATTTGTTGCCTACAGGCAGTCAAGTATTTCTTCATTTCCTTACTCCCCAGGTTTTTAAAATGTCATTTATGTCTAATGGCCGTGCTCATTAGCTGCATCTGAAAAACACACTCTGGTCATTACTAGCAACATTTGCAGTCAGGCTTCAAGCCGAATTCTCTTTTTTGAGTCATCCGTCACAGCCCTGTTCCTTGGCAGTTGGCACTAGAAATGACGCAAAGCACAAATCTTCTAATTATCTGCAGCTATCTTTATATGCTTACATTGGTAGTGAATGTGTTTTGACAAGGCTGTTTTATCAGTGTAGCGAGAAACCCAATCTGGAACAACATCCATCATGTTAAGGCTGCCAAGGCCACTTGAGGGACTACACAGGCAGTAGTGCGCTACGAATTGCACTTTACCTTGGCATGATCCCCTTGTGGGGAGAGAAAGAGAGGCATGTGCGCTGTGATGGAGACAATAGCAACTATCTTTCATTATTTACTTGTCCAACTGTCAGATATGGACAAATATTACAAACAAAAAACAAACAAAAACGTTGGCATGCTGGTGAAGATTGCCCAACGACAACTCCTCAAAGTCAGGAAGATAAAAAGTTTCTGCAGCAACCAAGACATCCACTTTTGTCATTGTCAGAATCAACAGAAACCTGGCTTGGTATTTCTACGTTAACGGTGTAAAATAAATAAGTGCTTTGGAATCACACAGTGGCAGACTTTTTAGATTCTGCATATTTCTTTAGAGGAGCGTTGTGTGGGTGTGCAACAGCCTGTCCAAGTGAGAAATAGAGAAAGAGGGAAAGTGGGTGAGGGAGCATGCTGGCTATCCTTTGTCAACTGCTCAGTGCCATTTAATGGCCTGTAAACCCCTTTGCTGGAGAAAGAACAGGCAATTAGCATACTGAGTGGATTACAAGATTGCTCTGACTGCTGGATTAATGTGTGCACTTAATCTTCTCTTTGCTAAGCGATTCTTGGATATACAGCTATTCAAGGGAAATGAATTTACCCACCTTCCAAAATACATGAAAAGGAATTTCTTCCATGATGACATCAAAATTGTTATAGTACAGCTACTTAATGCACTGTTGGACTGAACTGACCAAGATTTCTTTTTATCTATTTATGTCACATCAGATGGGAATCAAAGTGGCCCAAGTGCCCCTCTAGGCTAAGTACTCATCAAGTGCTCTTTGTTTGAGTCCAAGTGCCACTACCAATGTCAAGTTTCCCCTATGTGCCAGTTCCAAGTGGGCCACCTTGACTGACATAAAGACCTCAGTCAACATCATAAAATCAGCTTCCTTTAGAAAACAAAACATTAAACACATCAGACTGTCCAACAGCAATACCGTACCATGTAGCTAACGATTCTGGATTTTCTTTAGAGCATTGTCTCCAAATCTAATATAGCTTGAAGTACTAAACATTTCCCTGCCTTTTAGGTACATACTGTTCTAATATTACTTCAAAGCCCCTTATACAGACTCCACTCACCACTGTGTACTAAATGATGTTTTGATACACCATAAACTTACTTAATCCCTTTTTATACAGAGGTTTTGGCATAACGGCATTCAGATGAGCTCTTCATGAGGCCTTAGCTTGTCCAGACTAACCCACACCAAGCCAGTGTAATTCCTCTCCAGTGGGCGATTTTTCATATGATGTGGAATATAGGGGGCATAACACCTTACACAACAGCAATGGCAGTCTGAGATGCCAGCTCTTCCACTTACACAAATGTCCATATCTCCGCAGTCGGCTTAAAGGTCCCGCAACAAAGACCCCATTCTTCTTTTGTATCTTTACATATAAAAAGTGTGAGGCAGAAAAACGGGACAATATTACAGCCTCAAACAGAGGCTTTACACGCCTACATAACTCTGTGTCCTTGAAGGTAAACATTTTCTGAGTCCATCCCGCACAGCACACCATCTCCTTGATTGCTATACACTGGCTATTGTTGCGCTATATGATAAATACAAGGCTGTACTCCATATCACCTCAAACTTTGTCTGCGTTTCCTGACTGTGCCATCATACTTGAGACACTTTGTCTATTTGCTGGGTTTGATATGATCTTTAATCTATGGCTTACCACCTCACATTAGAATCTTTTACCCTGGAGCGGCGCCCAGAAGGAAAAGTACAGCTAACACTCAGACCCAAGGCAGGGCGTCATAAAATGGTAAAATGTACACACTGTGGCAGATAATGTCAGAATCATATATTCATTCATTCATTCATTTATTCACAAGAAGCATTTTGTTGAAAAAAATACTAAAAATACTATTTTGCTGGAGGTAAGCATATACCGGTGGGGGGCAGCACAGTGGCATGGTTAGCACTGTTGCCTCACAGCAAGAAGGTCCTTAGTTTGACTCCAACATCTGGCCAGGGCCTTTCTGTGTGAAGTTTGCATGTGTTCCCCGTGTTTGTGTTGGTTCTCTCCGGGTACTCTGGCTTCCTCCCACAGTCCAAAGAGGTGAATTGGCCACAGGTGTTAATGTGAGTGCGAATGGTTGCCTGTCTCCCTGTGTTAGCCATGCGATAGACTGGAAACCTCTCCAGGGTGTACTCTTTCTTTCTCCTATGACAGTTGGGATTGGCTTCAGCCCCCCTGCAACCCTGATAAGGGTAAGCAGAAAAAAGTGGGTGGGTGATAACCATATACCAATGGACCATCATGTTGTTGAGAGTTAAAAATCAAAACAAAAAGCTTGTTTGCCTCACAATATTTTTTAAGAAAGTGGGTGCAGTAGCAATAGCACAATTTATTGTTCCCTTCCTCTTAATATCAACACAAATTACCGTCTTCACAGCCATTCCCTGCCTCCATCCTTGCAGATAAAAGGCTTTTAGGATGCACCCGTTCAAAAAACTCAAGTGCTGATTCACTGCATTGTATCAAAAGGGAACAGATGGCTGTGGTGCAGTATACAGTACCTTCACTGTCAATTGAGACGAGTGCTCAGTGTTCCAGCAGCTAGACTGACACGTCATGAGCTACATTAGGATTTTACATCTTGCTTTCACTCCTCAGACATTTTTTTTTGGGAATACAAAGCTGTAGAAAAAGAGCAAGGACAACAAGCAGAATGAAAAAGAAGGCCTGGATCCCTGGACACATTAAGAATGCGTTTTCTCCTTCGAAATCAATAATGTCTCATTGCCTTGAAGATCGCCAGGAATGCCATCGCTTCCAATTTATTCATTCATTCTTCTCAATAGCACACTGTGGTGATCCCCTGTTTTCCATCCCATCAGCCCTCCTTCTCTTTCCCAGTCCATCTCGTGGGAGGTTCCTTTAAGTTGTTAAGATCTCTTCTCTGTCCCTTTAACAATGGTATTTGTCTGAAAATAAGTACACACGGTCAGCCCCGGCAGTCTGCAACTAGACCTGGGCGATATAAGATTTTTTCATATCATGATATGTTGTTGTTTTTTTCATTTCAGGCGATAACGATATCTATCACGATAAGCCAAATAACTATATTTGTAAGATTTAAATGTGCCGTTGCTCACAAGTAAAATGTGAAATAATCAGCTTGTTTTGATTTAAATATTTATTTCCCATAATAAGTTTGCAATATTTGCCTTTATTTATCTGAAAAAGTCTCCTGTTCCTTAAGTACATCTACCCTGTTGAACTACACAAAAGGCAGCCGCTAAAGCGTTTCAGTTTCAAAATAGAACAAACGAAACAGACTAAATTGTCAATTCCACTTAGAAACAAAATATTAATTCTAAAAATAAATCTTAGTTTGTTTTACAGAAGAACAGACAAAATTGACTAACTTTTGTCAATATCAAATAAACTGAGAACTAAAAGGAAATTCTCAATCTCTCCTTGTTGTATAGCTGAGCTTTTCAAACAGTTTTAACAGTTACTTTAGTCTGACAAAAGCCGAATGACGAATTAGCGCTTCCAGTCAGAGATTGAGCATGCACCGCTTTATTGTATTTCCAGACTTGCTTTCGGCACAATTTACAGTGCGCGCTACTCTGTTTTTTGTCAGACTTGAAATAGCCGAAATACTTTCACACTACGGAATGTCTATGGCTCTTCCGTTCGACAATCTCTCCGGCATTGGAACCATCAACTGTTTTCTCTTCGGTAACCTTCGGTCACACTCTCGGTTGATTTTTCTCTAGTCGGCACACCCGGGCGGCACGGCGGCTGGCTGCTTCCCAAACAAATACACATGTGCGGCTTGGCACTTGTGCTGTACGTAACAAGTCACGTGACGTGACGCTGCGGCTGTGATTGGTTCGGCTCTGCGCTACTTAATTTGGATTGGCTGTTCTTTTTTATTTAAGAGGACAAGAGCGGTGAGGCCTATCGCAATAGTTAAATTTTTCTATCGAGAAAAAGTTATTTCGCAATACATATCGTTATCGTTCTATCGCCCAGCTCTATCTGCAACCCTGGGGCCGTAATTGCTGGATTGTATCAGTAGAAATAAGCTTAAACATTCATGTTTTACTCATCAGGCCTCTATTTAATATGCAGCACTAAGTGGATATTTTTTTCCACACACATCCTTTGTCTCACTTTGTGAAAGTACCTAGTTGAGACGAGGAATCATTTCAACCCACTCTTCACTTTCCAACGTCCCCAAAACCTGCTCGGATTTACCTTCAAGGTGCCCTGCGACAGGTCGAGGTTGAAAGTAGAAGCTACTACACACCAGGGACTTCCTAAAATGTATTTACTCCTTAATTATCGACATTAGCCAGAGACGATGGGAATATTCAGGCTCAGACAGCTGCCGCCAGTTTCCAGCCTCTCTCAGAGTCTTCAGAGTGAACTGAAGACGTGAAATATACTCAGACATCACAGAAAGCTACAACCCACCATCTGTGGGCTAAGCACTTAAAGAAATCACCAATCACATAGGTAACTTTAGGGGAAAATGCTCATTGCCAGATGTAGTTTTTAAGAACTGGCAGCCATCATATTTTCATCCTGATGCACCTATAAAAGACCATCTGTTTCATGTATTTTTTTTAAATATCTTTTGGACTAAGCCATAGATTAGCAAGATTCATCTGTTAGTTCTCTCACTGTGAGAATAAAGAATCATGTTTTATTTTCTGATGACCAAAACACCTGTAACTTCCTTCATTTCCAGAACTTCACAGAAATCTCAGAGGACACTCGTGTGATCGTGTGCTCTCGGTGAATCTCCGTCTGAGTTTGTGCATGTGTGTACACTCGCATCACTTCTGCTGAGCGTAACAATAAAACACAGCTGAACTGTGAAACCCTTACTCAGCAACTTTAATGCTGGCTCTGTGAACAACGGGGTCAGAGCTTACAGTAATTTTTGTTCTCTCTGCATCAATATATGATGCTTCACTGGGGGCAATGAGAACCTGTCCAGAGTTATAAAAGTAATCTATTTGTGCCTGGTGAATGAACACACACTCTTTGAGTGAATACACACCCACACACTGCACACCTTTTGACCCTTCAACAATGTGGGGTGTGAAATAGCAAAGCTTAACAGCTCAATTCCTCACAAAACCACTTAAGTCAACTCTGGTTTATTACAGCTAACATACCATCTGCTTCCCAGGGTGGCTCCTCATTAAATATGGAGGAAATAAATAACATATCTTAATAAAGTATCTCACTTCTGAAGTGCTGAACCTTAATGTGACCAGTCCTAGTAGAGGGGAGGACTAACACAAGTTTGACAGCTCTTTTTTTAAATATATTTGACAGGCGGTGGAACATGGTGAGAAATGTAAGAAGTTTTTTTTAGAGAGTGCTGCTCCTCCAGACAGTCTTGACAGATAATTTTTATCTGAACACATCCCAGGGAGAGTTGCAGGCTGTGTAGAGCATCAGAGCAACCTTAGCCAAACTGAGCAGAGAGTTCAGAGTCTGGACTACTAATCCAAGCAAATAAACAGAGAAACCAAAGGAGAGCAGCCGAGTCGGTCAGAGGAGCAGACCTGAGGTGGAGCAGTGGGGATAGATGATGAGAGAGATGGAGGTGTGGCAAAGATGAGTTTTTGAAAAACCTTCATTGCAATAATTAACTTATTATTTGTTTCTTATTTTGCTTCAGCCAACTGTGAGGGTGTTTATAAAGCATAGGCATGTCACCTCTTTAATCTATTTCACAGTGAGTGATCTTTGTTTTATACCCTCTTTATTTTAGTGCAACCAAAATGACACATCATCTAAAATTCATTTTTCAACTTTTCCATAATATTTTCTTCTACTACATATTTTAGCTGTTTTAGCAATTGTGTTGTGATGTACCTATTTATTAGTGAATTCAAATTTATATTTAACTTTATGATGTAATAAATAATGGTATTTAATTAATAATATATAAAATTTGCAAAACTAATAAACCTTCTGCAACATTATCTTAAATACTTCTAATCTAATCTTTTTTATAATTAGATAATTAGAAAATCCAATGAAAATGCCACTTCCTCAGGAAATGACCTCTTTGCCATTGTTGTCACAGGGCACGGTCAAAATGACCCTGGTAATGTAATTTCTAGCATTATAAATTGACAATAATGCAAAGTAATCTCTTATGTTCATCGATTTGCCCGGACAGCTAAAGCCACCATTACTGTCACTGTGTATTAACAGACATATGTTGTGTGGGTGTGTAGATATCTGAGCATAAAAGCATAATAAATTGCTGCTCCTCTGATGCTGCTTAATTTAAGCCAGCCACTTGGGATGGTGTCGTTTATATGAGCATCTGTTTACTGTCGAACACCACTATATGTATTTATGGTAAGATAATATGTGAGAATGCTTTTGTCAAAATATTGTAACCGCAATTAATCACAACTTTAAACACTGGCTGGTACCATTCAAAATGAATGGATTAATAATTCAACAAGAGCGGGTAGAGAACGCAAGCTAGTTTTTAAAATATGCTTGGTGTGCAGTGTTGTGGGTTTTCTGAAAGGTGATAAATATTAATTTTTTAATAAGCTGAATTCCTTAGAACAATCACAGCAGAGCTGAGGAAGGTGGTCTTTTATCTGCTTTAGAGGGGTGTGCAGGTGTTGCTGGCTGTAGCGCTCCCTACAAATTTGTTTGCCAACTAGCAAAATTCATTTTTGCTTTTCAGGATTTGTTTAAGCTAAAATATATTTAATAAATCATAATGCAACGTGACTTGCATTCTAACTCGGATATTTAACTGTCCAATTACAAAAATTCTTTGGTGACTGAGTTACATTTCCAAGCTTTCAAATCAAGTCAAATTGTGTAACAATGTATATTTAACCACTAATTCTACAAGAGAAAGCTAAGATCTTTGATCTTGTTGTATCTTGTTTTATTGAAACAGAACACATTAATTCAACACTACAATTCAGCAGTAAAGCTGTTTCAACAGTTTCTCAGTCCATTTAGTTAAGCTTTCACAGTTTAGAGTCCTTTCCAGTTTCTTCAGTTCTGTTGTGCAGAACTTACTTAGACCCTACCGTCTCTGACAACACTGACAATGGTAATGGTAAACAGTTTGATTTCATTGTATCCACTTCAAAGAAAGTTTCACTAACACAGCAGCGCTTACTGACAGGAAAATTCAATAATTCACCTCAGTGACTCATTTAGACGTGTTTTGGGATTCTTTCATGAAGTTTTACATCTTCTTCCAGAGTAAATAGATGTGGACACTCGTCCTACACTCATGACAGATTAATGGCATAGTTGTTTGTCCTACATTGCCCACCGTAGCTCGGATTATACAATTAAATTGGGAGGAATAAGAAAACAGAATTCAGTTGCTTGCAATTTGCAATCTACTGCCATCTAGTTGTGAGATTTTACACACTGTACCTTTAAAAAAGACATATTTCAAGAAACAGTCTCTTTAACACTTATGGTTAAGATCCATCCACGTCATCCATTTTCTTCTGCTTATCCAATTTCACATAGAAATCACAAGTTACAACAAAGTCAAGACACTAAAAATTCTTATGAGCAGCTCCTCTTCAAATGTTTCTTCTCTACACGTTTTGCAGAAGCACCTGCACTTTCTATTGCCCAAGAATGACAGTGACTTCTATTTTATCCCACTGGACACACTGAAGAGCTTTGCAGATGGTCACATGCTGTGTTGCCTTCTTATGAAAAAGCACCACAGGCTACATTTGGGGAGGTACACTCTACAGGCAGGAAGCTTTATTGACAGCTCAAATGATAGAGGCTGCTGAAGTCCGCTTCTGGCAAAATGCAACAAAGCTGGCTACTATTACCATCAGGGTGTATACCTCACCCCTGACGTCGTTGCCCACCTCTCAATTTTAAATACACTTAGTCATTGAGGGCTAGCAGGAGGGACTATGCGCTTACCTGCTGCTCCTTGGCAGGTAGCTCCATGCCCTCCTGGGTTTTAATTGCACCTTAGAACATATATGCATCAACACTACAATGAGCGGGTGGAGGGAGGTTTGGAGTCTTCTCCCACCCCCATTCTCTGCGGCCTGCTGGAGCGGGAGGGCTAGTAGGAGGAGTTGGCCGTCCGACTGCGGTCTGGGGTGTGGGGCCTCCCTGCTGCTGCGGAGTCGGGGTGGTCTGCCTCTCCCCACCGCAGGGAAAAGGGTAACACCACCTGGGTCTGGGTGCAATTCCCCCCTCCAGGGGCAAGGGTACCTAGACCCGGTTTGTAGAGTACGCTTGGGGAGTGTGATTGTGTGTACAGCGTCTCTTTATGTCTGTCTCCACGTTGGTTGAGTGTGGAGTGAGTGCATATGAGAGTATGAGGGTGGGAATGGATGTTTGTGTCTGTGTGTGCCTGTATGTCTGTGTCTATATGTCAGGTTGGGTATCAGACGCCACCTCTCTGGGGACACCTCAGGCCCTCCAAGGTTTGGAGGCCTATCTCCACCCACCACCACTTCCCCTGCCGGTGGCGGACTCCCTCAGGTGTCGGTGTGTTGGTGGTTCTTTGTGTCTGGGGGTGGGCGTCCGGGTACACACCGGCTCACTCCTTGGCGGCTGCTTGTCGGGGCCTGGGGCCTGGGGCTCGCTCGGGCCCCTTTGGAGGTGGGGTGCCCCCGGCCTCTCGGCCTGGGGCTCGGTCACTCAGGCACAGCTGGGGGCCGGCGGAGCTCACGGGCGCGTCACTGCAACTCCCCCTGACTTCTGCTCCGCGGCTGCTGGGCGAGCCCTCATCTGGGACTCTCCTCAGCTCTTACTGGAACAGTGGCGCGGCTGCCCCTCTGTTGGTCTTCCATGGTCTCTTGTGTTCTGGGGGCCTCTGGATGTCTGGAGTTTTGATCTCCTCCATACCCGCTTCACACCCTGGAGGACGGGGCTGTGGCCCCCCCACACTCCCTAGCAGATCATTACATGGAGAAACCTTTGGAATGCAAGCATGCTGATCCACACAGGTATGCACACATGGGTATTCACAGACGCGGACTAAAGCTTTCTTGGCTGCTGCCTCAAAGCACACTGTGCGCTGTCTATCTTGCGTGCTGCACAATATCGTTTATTATTTAGTAAATATTGATATCTATGACTAGCTAGTTTATTGTGATGGTGCTTTGTTTTCTCTATTATTATGTTGCTCTTTGTTGTTTGCTGTCTCCTCTGTTTGTTTTTTTTGTTTGTTTTTTTTTTTTTTCTCCATACAGGTGACCCAGGAGTTCTTTTTTTTTTTCTCTCTCTTCCCCCCCCTTCTCACCGTCTCTTCTCCCCTTTGGTTTTCTTTCTTTCTCTCCCCCTCTTTCTCTCATTCATTCCCCCTGTCCTATTTATTTAAAAAAAAATAAATAAATAAAAATAAAATGACAAAGGATGAACTGAAGCTCTGCCATCACGTAATGTCGCATACTGCTGTTTCTGATGTCATTTAAAAAACAAAAAAAAACAAAAAAAAAAAAAAAACAAAGCTGGCTACTACTTATATATGGCACATTCAATATTCACACCTTACCTCGATCTGTCAAATCTACCTTAGTCTTCCTCCTTTCATTTTATTGTTATATAGTAGCAATTCAAAGAATTTGCCTACATAACTATCTGAGATAATAAATAATTATTTCCTGAAAAGTTCTCTGAATGCATATATAGTTTTTTTCCTTAATAGAAAAAAAGTTTGGATAATATACCACATTAGTGTTCTGTTGATTTATGATCTAGGAAGTTACGTGTTATCATCCTCCAGCTTAGTAGTGACTTTCAAATGCACTATGCAACCATGAAGACCCTTTACCCCTGCAGCAGCTCCAGAGCCGGGTGACCCTAATTACAGTGTTGGCTTTGCTGCCAAACCATCTCATTGGAAACCAGCCACAGCTTTGGCGACCCTGGCATACGAGCTGTTCCCAATGGAAAGCAATTTAATGCTTGACTGCTCAAGGAACAAAATATATGCAGCACAAGAAATCCCTTAGATAAATTAGAGTAGGCAAGTGGACTCTGTTAGACTTTTATTTGAGGCCTTATAAGCCACATGTCACCTTAGAGGTGGCATGAAACCAAAACATGGCAGAAAGCAGCTGAGTTCTATTACCAAGCAGTGGGAGACTTCTAAAAGAAGCGCGGTGCACCAACATACTGACAGGAGGAAAACCCAACTGTACAGTACAGTCGAGTTTCAAAGCAACCAACCAAGTTAGCATTGTTTATTTTTGGCCTTTTTGAAAAGAAAAGACTCCCCTATAAAGTTTCTTGTTCATCTGCATTCTAAGAAAAAAATGTAATGAATCATATTCACATAAGTTTTGACCACAAAGTAACTGCTCTCTGAATTCCTCAGTGAAGTAGGATTAAAATAATAAGCAAGTGGAGAAGACAATCATTTCTCTTTCTTCTTCTGTTTATTGCTCATTAAGCCACTGTCTCTGCATAATTCATCCTTTTTATACTAGATAAAGGCAATTTACACCTCATGCCATAATTCTGATACAAGTGACAAAGTCTGGCAGCAGTCTGACTTAACAATTTGCACATAGTATGCTGATTTGACAAATCAGTGGTCAATAATTCGAACAGCGACTGTTTCTGTTATATAACTTTCATTTATTTTTTTAATAATTTGTTCTTATTAACACTGAACTTACCAGACTGGACTGTGTCTTACTGACAACCTTCAGGCAGTGCTACCTGATTTGTTAATTAAATTATTCATTTCTGTTTTTGTAATGTAAGGACCAAGTACTGAAATCAGCTGTACTTTAGTGACAGGTCAGAGTTGTTAAGGGGACTTAACAACTGGAAATGAACCAAAAGTATAAGATGTCCTGACTTATCATTCTAATAAAGATATTGTTTCTAAATGCTTTTAAGGTATTGCCGCTCATATATTGAAGATAATAATAACAATAATAATAATAATAATAATAATAATAATAATACTGGATTGCATTTATATAGCGCTTTTCAGGGCCCTCAAAGCACTTTACAATTCCACTATTCATTCACTCTCACATTCACACACTGGTGATCATAGTAATGTTCTCAGAAATACTTCAAAAGTTGTAACAGAACCCTCTCAAGTATAGTGGGAAATATGGTTCAGAAGCAAATTAGTCTGGATTTTGAGGTGCTCAGTTAGAGTTAAGACCACGGTGACCTTTAGATTGAAACGATGTCCTGGGGAGTCAGATCCATTAAGCACAGTAGCCAGAGTGAGACCCACACTGAGAATCCATCTCTTTAGATTAGCCAACAGCAAACAGGCCAATGACTGTGTCAAGCCTGCTTCAAGCCTCCTGCCTGGGTGGAATGACATATGCAATGCCTTGAAGCAGGCCTGACAATATAGTACCATTTTCCCTTCTGAAAATTGGAGTTGTGCTTCCATCTAACCTTTTTTTATTTTTTACAAAAACATACAAAGGATACATACTTTCCCACTAGGCAAAGATAAGACTAGACCGCATTGTAATTGTGCTCGCACTAGGCACAGTTACTTTGTTCAATTTGTTTGTACCATTGTCTATTCTTGCCACTTGCCTGTAAGCCTCACACAGCCATTAACAACTGAAATGGGAAAATTTTAAGATCGCGCTACTTCTACTTCTTCCAGGCCAAGTATGCATGCCGCTCTTGCACTTTCCGTCTCTCTCTTCGTGTATACACACTTGAAAAGGCCTCATGCTGAGCAAAATCAAGTTCATGATTTTGTGCACTTTGCGGCTCCATCCTCTCATAGGTACTATAGATTTGTTATTTACCAAACTCATCAGTTTTCACAGAGGAAGCTGTTGTCTAGGAATTTGTGGAGTAGCGATCACACTATATGATCTATGTGCTCTAGTGCAACTGAAGCTCTCCGGGGCTTACCTACCCGACCGGGGACAGTTTGCTTTGCTGTGCCTGGGCATGACACACAGAGATCATAGTAGACAAACAAACTGGACTTTGAAGGTCACTTTGCTTGTGAGTACGACCTTAGCTGTTGCAGAATGTTAACTAAACCTTTACATATACATACTGTAGATCTACTGTACATCTAAAATACAGCTTAATTAGAAGACAAATGATTGTAGACTTACTCATTTATATATTCAACTCAGTGTCATCACATCATCACATTTTTAGGGTTTCTATAGTCAGTAACTGATAATAAATACTTTCAATACCTAATGGTTATTTTTTCTGTTGCCCAAAGCTGCATAGTATGATTTTACATGGCTCAGAAACTAAGAGGAGTATTAAAAAAGAGACATAGTGAGACCACAAATCTAACAGCCTACTGTATTGCAAAATACATTATCCTAGTAAGCACAGGCAAAAATGTCTGATTTAAGCGGGCTGATTAAATTAATTAATTGTTGTTACCAACTCTACAAACATTTCTCTTCTAATGGCCCTTACAACTTACACATGGTGTGCACAGTCCACTGAATAGCTGTCTTTTTATTTATTCTTTTTAATTTAATTTATTCTTTGTCTGGGAGGATAAGCGGAGCACAGCTGAGTGACTATTTCAGGTTTGTTAATATTCTGCTTTGTTTACATTTGAAAGCTTCTTGAATTTTTTATGAGGATATATAAAGAAAGATTTCATGAATTTTTGGGGGGTTTGTTTTCCAACAATTTACCACAGTATAATTCTTTTTGTGATTTTATTTTGCATTCATATTTAGGTTATTTATTTGAAACTGACCAAAGAAAGACTTCACATTTTAGACCAGCCAGAATTAGGATTTTGTTTATTATATATAACTAATACCTAATATTATTATTTAAAATACTGTTCTGTAATGTTCTACAGCACACTTATCATGTTCAAATTCTGACAGAACAGAAAACAAATATTTAAAATCTAAATTAACTATAAAGTATAACTTCAGTTAGGAGTAAAAATGACATTTTAAGCTTGACAGAAAAAGCTATTTTATTTTCATATTGACTATTGATTTATACTTATCACTACTATACTACTATCTCTACCAGCCCTATGTCAGTGTTTTACTCTAAAGGTAACACCAAGTCTGTAAATGATGCCAAGCAATACCCTTTTGTAGTACTGTTTGTTGTTGAACAGTCATCTAGGTTTGCCTCTAAGTGCTGAGTATATTTACCCTCTATCCAGTGCTATGCTTTGTTGCACTCTGTGAAACAAGGAAGAATTCAATTACATGGTGGCCGAGGCCCTGACAAGAGCTCACTCTTGTTTCAATCACCCCACAGGTAGATATGGGGATGAGAGGAAGTGGCATGCCAGTTACCACACCATGGACCACAAGGAAGCAATGAGGCGTAAGGAGGCGCTCAGAAGGTGGTGGTCAGTGGCATGGAAAGACCAGCAGGAGCAGAAGTCCTGTTCATCAATAAACAGCATCTTTGTCTGTTAAGAGAACTTTATTTAGAAAATCTAGAAATATAAAACACGAAGATGGACAAAGTAACAGTGTTTCAAAAGAAACAAAGTAGATAATATCAAATTTACATGTTTGGAGTTCTGTATAAATTTAATATTATATTTTAATGACCCAATGCACCGCATGGAGAAAAAACTATTTTAAGTATGGTACATTGCAATATTTTATGGCCTTTTTATTCCTAAGTTGCATTAGCTTTTTTTTCTTCCTTTTTTCAAAGAATTCTCCAGTTCAATTTTACATTAAGCGCATTTGAAAACTAATGGATTCATGAACAGACTCAAAGAAAAAGAACACCATCAATCACCACTATTGCCACACTTTTCATTGTGTTCATAATTTTACTGTACAAACAACTGTGGGTCCATGGCTGCAGAGCCCATTTAAGGCACTAATCAACCATGTTATGAGTCCACAATGATAATTAATGGGTTATACTGGTAGTCGGAGGGCATCATGGAATCAGAGCAAACTGTTGTTTGTGAAGCCCTGTATATTTCTCCATTTTCCTCTCCATAATGTGCTATTATTGTGTGCATTTCTTGGGGCTGGACTGTCTCCGGTGATTGAATGCCACTGTGTCCTGGAGGAATCCAGATCATTTAACTGCTATTGTCTTCAGTTCCCTTTGGACACTTTTGTGTGAATGTCTGTGTGCTTGTGCATATTGCCTATAAATGATATAAATGGTTAAAGCCTATAGAGGGATATTGGGAAAATAAAAACATACCAACAGGCTGGGTGACAATGACAGTTTACTAAAGAGTGGGGTGTTAAAAGGTGCATGGGAGGCAACTTTTATCAATGCTGGTGAGAAAGTGTAAAAAAACGTACCAAGATTCAAGTACAACAGAAGGATTGTTGAGTGCGAGAGCAGGTGACCGGAAAGATAAGATCATGGGAAAACTGGAAACCTGAACCCTCCATAGCTCATTACTGAGACTATGTGAAGTATCCTCTGAAGGTCTACTAGAAGACGTGAATGCAGCATTACGGGCAACCATCACAGTGGCAGACATCTAAGAAAGGGTCTCCAGGATGAAGAATTGGACAGCATCAGGCCCTGACATGATTCATGCCTACTGGCGGAGAAGCTCTCTGCACTCCATGAGCACCTGGCAGCACACATGAACCAGCTGATAATAGATGAGGCACACCCGGAATGGCTAACTGAAGGCAGGACATCAGGATTGACCCATCCAACTACCGTCCAATAACCTGCCTCAGTACCACATAGAAGCTCCTGTCAGACATCATAGTGGGTAAGACGGACAGGCACATGGCTCAATACATGAGCTCTATCTACAACAGACTAGTAGACAGAGCAGTAGACTGAGACTGCAAGACCAGACTGACCAACCTGTTCATCAACTGGATTAACTACAAGAAAGCCTATGACTCAGTGCTCCACACATGGATCCTGGAATGCCTCGCAGTGTAAAAGATCAACAGGACACGAAGAGCCTTCATCAGTAAATTAATGGGGATGTGGGGAACAACACTAGTGAACAATTTAAGCCAACTGGACAAATCATCATGAAGTGCGAGAGCTATATAGGTGATACTCCATCCCAACTGCTGTTCTACATAGGCCCGAACCCCCTCAGTGAGATCATTGACAAGACTAGCTGTAGAATGTAGTTGAGGACAGCTACAAGTACCTGGGAATCCCACAGGCAAATGGGAATCATGAAGAGGCCTCTAGGAAAGCCGCAACTGCCAATTACCTGCAGAGGGAAAGGCGTGTCCTGAGGAGTCAGGTGAATGGAAAGAACAAGATTTGGGCAGTTAACACCTACACTCTGTTGGTAATCAGATAACCCCCTGGAATAATAATAATAAGGTGGCCAAAGCGGAGGTAGAAGCTACTGACATCAAGACAAGGAAGCTCCTGACCATGCATGGAGGGTTTCAAGTCAAGTCCAGCACTCTGAGACTGTACCCTAACTGAAAATATGGAGGATGTGGACTGGTGAGTGTCAGAACCATTGTCCAGGATGAGACAACAAAGATTCATTGGTACATCAGAAAGATGGCCACAACCAACCATGCAATTAGAGAATACCTCAGGCAGCAGAAACATGAGAAAGAAGAGGAGGAAGGAGAAGAACCATCATGAAAGAACAGGCCCCTGCACGGTATGTATGACAGGCACATAGAAAAAGTGTCAGATATGCAGAAATCCTACCAGTGGCTGGACGAAGCTGGACTGAAAGACAGCACAGATGCACTAACCATGGCAGCACAGGAACAAGCTCTCAGGACAAGATCGATAGAGGATGGGATTTACCACACCAGGCAAGACCTCAGCTGCAGCCTGTGTAAAGTTGCCCGTGAGAGAATCCAGCACATAACATACATGAAGCGCCATAGCCAGTTAGATGGACATAGTCACTATAACGCGGTTCACCTTTTGCAGCCTCGCTGTTTTGCGGATTTTTTTCTTTTGTGCAATTTTGCATGATTTTTTTTTTTTTTTTACAGCGCATTGTGTTCTGTGTCCTGATTGGCTGTAGACCATTGTCAGTCAATCTCATGCTGTGGTCCTGTACAGTACAGAATGCATTCAGCTTGTTAAAATTACATACATCTTCTATCGCTAGCAGTGTGACTCTGAAGTGCTGTACTGTATGTTTGCAAGTTTTCTCCCCAAAAAACACAACAATGTCGATGAAACGTTTTCCACCGTCAAAGGAACCTGTGGGTGTCTTTGGCTTCATTCTATAATACTGGACTTATTTTTCTACGAAAGTTTGAATTTTGAGAGTGTTTAAACAAGACAGAAAAGTGTGAAAATTTTCACGCCTGTCTGGTTTACAGCTTTAAAACATCTATAATAATTGTTAAAAATAAAGTTGGCTACTTCACGGATTTCACCTATCGCGGCTTAGTTTTAGAACGTAACTACAGTGATAAACGAGGGACCACTGTATATCCAGCAGAGCTCTGGAGGACCTTCAACAGCATTCCAAGAGAGAGTGGGGACATTGAGACCAAATGGACCATGTTCAGCACCTCCATTGCCGAAGCCACTGTACTGAGCTGCACAAGGTGGTTGATGCCTGTCGTGCTGGTAACCTCCAAACCAAATGGTGGACACCAGAGGTGAAGGGAGCGACCAGGCTGAAGGAGTCCTATCGGGCTTGGATAGCCTGTGGGACTAACTATCAGGCTTATCATATCATAGCTACCGATGGGCCATACAGAAAGCGGCTCGGGCAGTGGCTGAAGCAATAACTTGAGTGTGGGAGGAGTTCAGAGAGGCCATGGAAAAAGACTTTTGGATAGCATTGAAGAGATTCTGGCAAACCATCAGGCAACTCAGGAGGAGAAAGAAGTGCTCTACCTGCTGACTTTGACTGAGAAAATTGTCGGGCTGAAGGAATACTTCGAGGACCTCCTTAATCCCACTGGCACGTCTTCCATGGAGGAAGCAGAGTCTGGGGATGAAGGGGATGACTCACCTATCTCCAGGAGCAAGGTCACTAAGGCAGTTAAACAGCTCCTTGGTTGCAGAGCCTCTGGGGTGGATGAGGTCCACCTGAGTTCCTGAAGGCTCTGGATGTTGTAGAGCTGTCTTGGTTGACACACCTCTACAATGCCTCTACAATGTTGAGTGGAGATGAGGGGCGGTACCTCTGGATTGGCAGACTGGGGTGCTGGTTCCCCCCGGTCCTCCGGTCCCCTTTCTTTCTTGATGTGTAACCTAATGGGTAGGGGAGACAACGTATAGCATAAGTTGAGGACAATTTTGCCTTACCTGTGTTTTCTCTTGATAATGTGCCAGAAAAAGAGTCCTCAGGTATCCTGAGTGCCCTGAGTGCCCTTTTAAAGATATTCCAAACAGGAAAATATTTGATTTAATAATTGTAATTATTGTAATTATGTCTACAATATTGATCAGATGTTAGTAAACTCCCTCTTTGAAAAAAGACTAAGCAGTAAACTAAACACTGACTGAGACATATGACTGAGGTATGGCTCTCTAATTTATGCATAACAAAGAGGTAGCCATACTGAGTTTTTCATTTCTCTACTCACTTAACCACCAACTAGGTCACTTCTTTAGCTCTGCCTCATCTCATTAAACTCTCAATTATTCATTGTGGGCGTATATTTTTCAGTCCCAGTTGGTTTACAGCTAATCCGCTTATAGCATGCCTTTACTTGCCTAACTGACTCTAACTGGCCATAATCGACAGGGGAAGCAGTATATACGAGACAAATGGACTAACAAACAACCTGCATTGTCTTTTATACAGGTTTGTCCAAATCCAAAGATATTATTTTAAAGTGACAGTTGATAGAGTATGTGCAGACAATTACTTTATCGCCGAAAACAAATCAAATAATCAGTTATCAAATAATCTGTTATATTACTTAGCACCAAAACAACATTTAAAAACTAAATTAATAATTACTACTAATAAAGGCATTCTAGTTCTTGTTTGTATGAGTGCAACCAGTAAAAGGTTTGGTTTTTAGTGATTATGTTCTACAATGCAAGCACTGAAACATTATATCAATTAACAAAACGCAGCAGAACGGCAGTACGGTGGCACGGTGGTTAGCACTGTTGCCGCACAGCAAGAAGGTCCTGAGTTCAATTCCACCATCAGGCCAGGGCCTTTCTGTGTGGAGTTTGCATGTTCTCCCCGTGTTTGCGTGGGTTCCCTCTGAGTATTCCGGCTTTCTCCCACCATCCAAAGATATGCAGTTTGTGGGGATAAGTTAATTGATTAATCCAAATTGCCCAAAGGTGTGAATGGTTCTCTGTGTGTTAGACTGGTGACCTGTCCAGAGTATACCCTGCCTCTCGCCCTATGACAGCTGGGATAGGGTCCAGTGGCCCTGAAAAAGATAAGCGAATGGATGGATGGACAAAATGAAGCTTATAAAAAAATTGGTAACACAGCATTTGTTTGAGTCTGAACACCAAAGACAATGTTTTTTTTCTTCTTTTTGTATAAGCTTAAAATCAAAGGTAACCAGAATGCAGGGACCATAAACTAAGCCCAACACCTCTTAGACTTCCAGACTACATGTCCGCCCTTGCTCTGCTACCAGGAAAATCATTTCAAAATACAGCACACTGACCTGGAGTCGAACTGAAATCATCAGTAGCATACAGTAAAGCTGTAAATGCAGTTTGTTCATAGTGATTGCCGTATTCAGTGCACCCTTTTAAAATCATTTTCATTCACAATGAAACGGTCTTGGAGCCCACCACCACCACCACACGCGCGCACACACACACACACACACACACACACACACACACACACACACACACACACCACCACCACCACCCCCACCAAACACACACACACACAATAATTCAGTGGCAAATGGATTTTTGCTTCAGTACAAAAAATGCTCAAACACCGACAGTGTTTCCTACATATTATGGGCACACACATCTATACTGGGCCTACTTTTGTCCTTTCCAATCTTCTCCAGTTCTTTCTATTCATCTACTGGTGCTTGGCTCTGATTACTGGATATCAGGTCTGGGCACAGGCTAATCATGTGTCCCACAGGCTCATTAAGACTCCAACAATCTGAGAGTAGCACATTATCCCAGACATACTCTGGTGTGGCATAGCAGCTTGAATGCCATGTCCATGGAGAGTGAGAAACCACTGGTGCTTGGCCCATCAGTTTCTTTCAGCTGGTTTTTGGCTTTGTGAAATCATTTCACATCTCTAAACATGTTCTTTCACAAGCCATAATCCATCCATTCCCAATTTTTTAGATAGCCCATTGACAGCGTGCACAGGAACAGGTGAAAAGTAACCTTGCTTCAAAAGAGTATATATATAATTTCCTTTGAGCTGTGGTAAAGATT
Organism: Rhamphochromis longiceps; assembly: GCF_057381845.1. Taxonomy (NCBI): domain Eukaryota; kingdom Metazoa; phylum Chordata; class Actinopteri; order Cichliformes; family Cichlidae; genus Rhamphochromis; species Rhamphochromis longiceps. Next base: position 24,014,469 of record NC_140563.1, read on the forward strand.
CCAGCAAACGACTTATAGGTGAGGCTTTCAATTCAGACAAGGCTTTCCATTAAAAAAAAAGAGAGAGAAGCAGAACTGCATTAAAGTTTGATGAACTAGTTCATGAAATATGGAAGGGCGGATAAAGTGGATGTTAATAGGTTGCCTATGGGTGCACCAAGCCTCTAAGTGAGGTGAGCCCCTCTCCAGCAGAAACAACTATTAAAGAGACAAGTGCATGTGTAACTGTGTAATATACCAAATCTGTCCTTAATGAAACAAATGTGGAGCTGTAGAGTTTGCACAGTATCCAACAGATGGATTAGTAAAACATTTAAAAAGTAATGGATAGTCATTACCCACATACTTATTGCCGTCTCTCTCTAATTGTACACTCAATAACAGGCTTCAGATTCACACACTGCTAAACAATGATATCAAAGCCACAGGTGCAAAACTACACAATTCCAAAACTACACGTAATATTAAACTTTTATAACTAATGTCAACTAAAAACATAAACGAGAAGGTTGCATTAGAGGAATCCATCTGGACATCTACAGTGGCTGAAAACTAAAACTACCAAGGGGGTAATTTTGACCTCTTGGCATTTTAAAAGTGATGTAACTCTGCTAGAATAAAACTCCATCATCTCTTATGTATGATTTTTCCTAAAACGGGTTATTCATCATATAGTGATTTTTGGGGTGATAAAAAAGAAATAAAACTACTATAGCTAGGACTGATGGTGGAGTACAGACCCAAAGTACTGAAATCAATTATTAAAATAATATTTAACTAAACTGTTTGAATTTGAAGCAAATATATTTTTTGGGCTTATGTCAGAATTTCTTTTCAGTCATTTTGATGAGTGCAAAAACAAACGGTGGATTAAAACAGTGCAGTCCAAGGAATCTTAATGTCTGTCCAATATTTTTTTTTGCATTACTATGCTTAGCATTGGTAGGATACAGGGGGCTACAACCTGCTATAGCATCCCAGTACTGTAGTGGGTTAAATCCTATTCTCAGTGTACTCAGGTTAAATGGCTATATTATAGTAGGACTACACACATATCCTCTTAAGACCATATGGTGACATTAATTTAAGAATCCACCCTGTATTCAGTCAATATTCTTATAAAATAACAGAATGAAAATATGATGAGACAGTATTACAGCAAGTCTGATTTCAACACAAAGGCTTGGTGTTATGTTTTAACCCAGTTTGGGTGCAGAGATTGTGAGAGATGAATAACATGTTTGTGTTGCTCTTTTGAGAGTGACAAGAGAAAGGCGGAACTTGAAAAGAGGCTGGAAGTGCTAATGAGGCTTATTTTAACAACACAACAGCTCCATGAATATTTAACAGCTAACAGTAAAAAGTCTGATGAATTCACTATCTGAGTGGAAAAAATGCCAATGCAATGCTGCTGCTACCAAGACAGTGCTGTACAATATGTCTGTATAATAGTAATGGGTCTTAGAAAACAAGATGTCTATTTTCTATTAATACAGCAAGGAGCATTTTAAATGACTTGCACTTTAAAAAACTTCACACATCCACATGTACTCTGGCAGCCTTAATCAAATTAATTCACAGCAATTTTTATTGAGAAGGGAAATCACACGTTTAAACCTGTGGTGAGCTTTGAATAATGCGACTATCAACTGGCCTAATTTTTTTTCATTATTGTAAATGGTACTTCATTAGTCATGCACAATAATGAATACTCAAACTTTCTTCTCACGCCTAAAGAGGAGACTTTCAAGGTATTTAGAAAGATCCTGCAAGATGCTAAGTCCGTGGACTCACGCAGTTGCTAGGCAACAGCAAGGGCACCAGTCCTTTTTCGGGAAAACAACTTCACTGTCCAAAATAAATAAAGATAGAAGGAAGACACCATGAACCTCTTGAGCGGGGTTAAGTCGCTGGGAATAACACTCAGTCAACATCAAGTACTGTGGCTGCAGAGGCCAAAGTGGTTTTCTTATGTTTAGTATCGAGACTCTTTACTCTTACGAAGGAAAGAAACTGTCACGGTCCTGGGTCTCCTGACCCAGCGTTTTTAGTTCTTTGTGATTTTCGTATTATTGTACTTGTGTGTGATTTATTCTATGGCTTCTAGTTTTGATCCCTTGCCCTTCATGTCTCCCTGTGTGCCCCTCTGTGTATCTGTGAGCCCTCGTCTCTCCTTATGTTTTATTCCATGCTTCCCCTGCCCATTATGTCTAAGTTCTCCCCGTGCTCTCTCTTCCCCCTGTGTGCCCTCTATGTATTTATGAGCCCTCGTCCCCTTTCGTGTTTATTCCATGTCTCCCCTGCCTGTTACGTTGGTGTTCTACTCGTGCTCTCTCTCCTCCTGTACTTCCTGTTTCACCTCTCCCGTCAGTGTTCAGTTCACCCCGCCCTGTCTCGTTATGATTATCAGTGTCACCTGTGTTCCCCGTGTGTTCCCACTTCCCTCGTTAACCCTCTGTGTATTTCTGTCTGCGTCTCCCTCTGTTCAGTGTGACGTCGTCCCTCATGTTGTGTGGATCTCCCTGTGTCTCTTCGCGTATGTTAGTTTACTTTTCCCAGTTTAGTTTTGTATTTCCTATGTTCGGCCATTCCAGCATTAAAGCTGTGATTTTGAGTTCACCCCCGTGTCTGTGAGTTTTGCGTTTGGGTCCTCCTCCTGCCTGCCACACAGCCGAGCCTTGACAGAAACATACAGAATAGCAACATTTTCTAAAAGGATTACAGCGTGTGAGTAGGACAATGATGACCTATTAAGGTCAAATCTTACATTTCATATTTTGAAAACAGCAATACATATTTCTGTTTTTCCAAAATGGAGTTAATTGTTTAGGGTGTAAAATGTAAATTGTGTTGATGGTTATATCCTTTTCATCATGAAACAGTGAACAAATACCCTTAGAACAGATCAAAAGGCTACTATGCTACTAACAACAGTAAAAAGGACTCCTTATCAAAGAAGCCTGGCTTTATCTCATTAAAACAGGCAAGAAAGTGAGAAAAAAAATCATTTCCAAAGGGATATGAAACAGTTTTACCCATATTTGCTTTGTTATTTAGCTAGCACAGCTCAAATTAATTACTCTCATCTTCTTCACTCTATTCATTATTCTAGCAGTAAACACATTAGTCAAATGAAATGTCTCTGAGCACACCTGGCTTTCTTATCTTTTCTGCTGTCGACAACAGGGTGGTTCAGCTTTTTTACATGCTGTGAGCCGAGCATTAAAGAAACCCAGTGCCATTTATGGGATATGGTACCTGCCGCCTATTCAACCGATACCTGCCTCCCAGGAAGCCTTAATGTATGAGATTTGTCAGTGTCAATTTCCCAGTTAATCTCTCTAGTCCACCTCGCTGCTGCCTCTGCCGCCCATTCATTCCGCTGCTCTGTCTCTATCTGCTCACACTATCCTACGCAGGATACAAAGGCAACGGGAAGCCCAGGAATAGGAACTACCTCAGTGGTAGATGGTGCTGCAAAGTAATCCTGCATCTGAAACCTGCTGAAAACTGCTGGCACATGGCCTGAATTTTGAGGCGCAGTCTGAACATTCCTTTGCAGCAAACACTGAAAATAGAGACTATAAAAAAGTCAGACTATAAAAATGTCATTTATAACCTACTGCGGTCGAGGTATTGTTACTGAACATACCAATTTGTTGTGGTCACAGAAACACACTTGTACACTATATTGTCAGAAGTATTCGCTCACCCATCCAAATCATTGAATTCAGGTGTTCCAGTCACTTCCATGGTCACAGGTGTTTATAATCAAGCAGCTAATGATGAGGACTGCTTCTACAAACATTTGTGAACGAATGGGTCGCTTTCTGGAGCTCAGTTAATGTCAGCGTGATCAGATGTCTCATGCAACAAGTCAAGTCATGATATTTCTTCATCATTATATAATATTCCACAGTCAACTATTAGTGGTATTATAACAAAGTGTAAATGATTGGGAATGACAGCAACCCAGCCATGAAGTGGTAGGTGCAAAATCACAGAGCATGGTCAGCAGATGCTAAGGCACAGTGTGCAGAGGTTGCCAACTTTCTGCAGAGTCAGTCACAGACCTTCAAACTTCATGTGGTCTTGTGGGTAGTTAATGAACAGTGTGTTAAGAGCTTCATGGAGTTTGTTTCCATGGCTGAGCAACTGTATCCAAGCCTTACATCATGAGGTGCAAGCGTGTCAGATGCAGTGGTGATGTGCGGTTGTTTTTCATGAGGCTTTGGCCCTGTGTTCCAACTAACGAAACTCCTAATGCTCTTAATGGTTCAGTAAGACAATTTCAAACATTTCATGCTCCTAACTTTGTGGGAATAGTTTGAGGATGGCCCCTTCCTGTTCCAACATGACCACATACCAGTGCACAACGCAAGCTCCGTACAGAGTTGGATGAGTGAGTGTGGTGTGGAAGAACTTAACTGGTCTGCACAGTCCTGACCTCAACACAAAAGAGCATTTTGAGATTAATTAGAGTGCAAACTGCAAGCCAGGCCTTCTCCTTCACAATCAGTGTCTGAACTCACAATTGTACTTCTGGAAGAATGATCAAAATTCCCATAAATACACTCATAGACCTTGTGGAAAGCCTTCCAAGAAGAGTTGAAGCTGTTATAGCTGCATAGGTTGGGCTGACATCATATGTGTGTGAAGGCAGATATTTGTTTTATCTGCGTTATATGTATGCAATGTATGCAATATAGGGTACATTAAGGTTGGCTAGTCCAACAATCAATTAACATATTTGTGAAGGTGTGTGTGCAAAACATCCTATAAAAACAAAATATTTACATCTAATCCTGTATTAACAGGTGGAATGTCAGCCAAGGTTTAACTGGTATTTGTTTAATTGAAAGTGCTCCGGTGTGTTTTTCAATACCGTACTCATAATCTATAAATATAGGTTTGGAGGAGGACTGAATGTGAATGCTGTGTAAGTAGTATTGATACAGAACAAGATTCATTGCTGTCAACTATTTTCATATACATGTTTATATCCATTTTTGGTTCATGTAAGCTCAGAATAAGCTGCAAAAGTGAAACACAGTGAAGCTGAAGCACAAATTATGGATAAACTGCTAATCAATACAGAAAGAGGAGCTTTTTGCTAAAAATGCATTACTTTGGCTCCTGAAATGCTAACGTGTTCTTTTTAAAAGTGTCAAATCCCACTGTTACTCAAGAGCAGAGAAAATGTTTATTTCAGCAGCAGACTAGAATTTGGCAAGCAGAGAAGTATAATTTGCCTTAAAATCTGCAATGTGAAAAATGCTAATTTAGCCTAAATTAACAAAACTCATGCTTTCAACTCATTAGTATTGGACACCTTTATAGGACACCAACATACTTGAAGGCTGCCAGAAACATTGCAGCACTGATAAAACAGAAATTAAAACCTTGACTGAAATTAGTTACAAACTTCTGACAATTACAATAGCTAAGCTAAAATAACTGATACTATCCCTACTGCTCCAGGTAAAAACCCTGCTTAATATTTAATAAAATGAATCCTTTTTCTATATAGACATTTCCTTCAGCTATAGCTATTGTGCTGTTACTTTATACTTGCTTTACAAGCTCTGAAAATACCTGTGATTGCCCAAAGTCTCACATCATCAACTAGATTTTCTAAAACCGAAAAACACAGCCCATACACCACTCAGACCACTTGAATTAGCATAATCTAAAGGGCCTTTTTCTTTCAGGGGCAATTGATGCCAAAAACATGTTTTCTAGCTATTTTCACTGTAGACAGAGCCATACCGATTGTTGTGGGCATCTATGCACTCATCTAATTACAGAAACAACACCATAAAGTTCATATATCCTGTTGATCATCCATTTAGCTGTATACTAACTTTATACATGTTCTCTATCATCATGACGTTATTTACTTTTCTGACTGTATTCTGTTAAAATCTGTAGCAAATTTAGCTCAAGATGCGTTTAGACTTACCATGGCTTGCTGGCCACAAAGCCTTAAGATGCAGAAGATGACACTAAATCTAACAACGAACAAAAGAGAGAGATCTAGTACTATTAATGTTAGTATTCAGTAAGAGTTGATTCATTGGTTTAGTTTTGAGCTCACCGATTGGCCTTCTTGGATTTAATGATTGATTTTTACCTACTTATAGCTATATATTTATTGCTGTTAATAGCTTATTCTTCTACAGCAGCGCACAGTGTGTTCACGTCTAATGAGTAGTCCAGGCATTTAGTGGAACTTTAGTTTGATATCTGTTCTGAGCGTGCGTAATCGCACTCATGAGTGAAACTGACTAACTACTATACTCCCATTAAGTTTCAATATTGTAAATTACTTGTAAATTAAGATATACCTTAAAGGCTTCCAATTCATTCACAGCATCAAAGAAGGTAACAGATGCCTGTGATGGCTATAATTAGTTGAATCTTGCAAACATTACCCGTCAAATTTTTTTTTTTTGCAATATTGTAAATGTTTTCATATGGTAAATGGCCTGTATTTGTATAGCGCTTTTACTAGTCCCCCCTAGGGACCCCAAGGCACTTTACACACCCAGTCATCCACCCATTCACACACTGGTGGAGGCAAGCTACAGTTGTAGCCACAGCTGCCCTGGGGTAGACTGACAGAAACAAGGCATATTGCACCATCAGCCCCTCTGGCCAACACCAGTAGGCAGTAGGTGAAGGACACAGCGACCGAGACTGGCCGAGCTGGGGCTCGAACCGGCGACCTTCCGATTACATGGCGAACTCCAAACTCTTGAGCCACGATCGCCCCAGCATAGTATTGGTAAAGTCTGTTTCACATTTAATTTTAATGTTAAAACAGAAATCCATTAATCACAGCATAACAACTATGAAGACTTTGAACTACATCTATTCATTCCTTTTGTTCTGCTTCACTTTCATTAGAAGTAATGCTAAAATCTGTCAGCAAATCTGAGCTCAATTGTGCAGGAATGTACTGAAATGAGGCTTTTATAGCCATTTATCTTATCTCCCAGTTCCTACAGAGGTTTTTAAAGTCTTGTGCTGTGCATAATACCTGACCTGTCGATCTGATCCATTCAGCTGAGGACAAATTGTGATTAAAATAACTTCAATTCATTAGCTACTTATTTTGAATGCACTGTAATGTCCTTTTGGAAAGGCATGGCTTTAACGTGTCCAAAAATACCTAAAATTCTTTAGATAAGTGACTACTGGCAGCTCTGTCTTACACTGTAATTTTAAAATGGCACAATGATTTATTCCCCACTAAGCATAAGGCCATCACTTTGCTGCATATGACATTATTGCTCATTCAAGGCTGTCTGGGGAGAAATTATGATGCCTTATGATGTTCTATGAATTAAACCCATAGAAGTGATGCAGGGCTGACGTTAAATTCAAAGCACGACAATTTTTTTTATTCCAAGCTCACCAGGCTCTGTGGGGGAAACCTGCTAGGTACAGAGGAGAGTCAACAGTTTTGTGAATGTTATGTAATACATATACCGTATATATACAGTATTGTACAAAAGATTATTGAACCACTACTTCTAATGTGGTATTGAACAATAGTTCTCCAGGATATCTGAAGTCTGAAGTTCAATGCTTGTCTTTGGATATTTGCTGCTTTTTGACTGGTTTTCAGTGCAGTAACCAACCATTTTCAGAAGAATGTTTTGCTTGCTTGTTAAGCCACTTACAAAACTGACCTATGAATTGTTCAAGAAAAATAACCTAACTCAAGTTGGTGTGCTTTGTCTGCACATAACAAAAAACATAGCAAAGTACCAATTGGGAACTTTGTTAATAGCAGCCTGCTGCAAAAAACATATTTTGTCCCCATTTCATTAGCTGAACCCATGAGAAATGGCAAGAGGATAACAATGTTTGACAGCCATAAAATAGTATTTTTGAATACTCAAGCCTCATCAGAAATGGTCTCAGTTGGATGGTGCCCGTCAAGAAGCCATTCTTAAGGAAAGGAAATAGCCTGAGCTATACCAAATACCACAAGAAATGGAAGAAGAATCCAAATTTGAACATTTTGGCTGAATATGTACAGAGGAAGTCAGGAGAGAAGTACAACAGCGAATGTCTACAACTATATGTAAAACACAGTGGAGGCTCTGTCATGGTTTGTGGCTGCTTTCAGCCAGTGATGTTGGTGATCTTGTGAAAACTGGCAGAATTATGATTGTAGAAAAATGACATCAGATTTTAATCCACTGTGTAATACCATCTAGAAAATGTCAGATTGGCAATGGGTTTTTTTCAGCATACTGCCAATGCAGTAAAGGCATACCTGGATAGAAAATGCACACAATGAAACACTGTGAACATCCAGCCCCACCCAGATATTACTAGAGCAGCGTGGGATCGTCTTGGCAGAGAACACAAAAAAGGAAGACAAAATCTGAAGAAGAGCTTCAGAGTATCCTTCAAGAATCTATTTCTAAAGACTACTTGAAGAAATGAGAAGAAAGTTTGTCCAACAGAGTTTCAGAATCAGAATCAGAATACTTTATTAATTCCGAAGGAAATTATTAGGATATACTGAAAAAACAAGGTGGCGATAACAAATATTGACTTTCAAGCTCATTAGTCTTGTACCAACTTTGTTTTAGCCATATATATTGTATTCCCTTGTATGATTGCATGTTTCAATAAACTGCAGCACCAAGTTCCCATTTTTCAAGGAAAACATAAAGAAACAAAGGGTAGCTCAAGAATAGTGAATAGTGCTGTGCATGTTTTCAATGTGGTCTGATGATCATTGATTTATGACAGAAAATTCTCCCCCATTAAACGTAAACTCTCCTGCTATGTTGAAAAAAAATCCTTCAGTATTCTTTTTTTTTTTTCATTTCAGTTGTAGTCGGTGAGTTAAATTCAGATCTTTACATTGAAATAAAGAGTACACCTAGGAGAAATATGTAAACTACTTCTAAAACCAGATTCCAAAGTGTTCAGCAGGGACAAGCCAAGTGTGCTATTCAGAGAACGCACATTAAAATGATAAATTGCCAAGTGCACATGTTACCATTTTGTTTTTCTCATTTACTCTTCACTGTTGAGATGGTCATAAAAGCACTGCAGCTTTGAGCTGTACATTACCATATAATAATGCTGCTAAACTGCTGTGGGAATTCGTTTTAATGGGCAAGAAAACAATTTTCCAGTAAAGTCCTACATCCAAACTACTGATAACTATAAGAATGGACTGCAGTAATAAAGCAATCACTGGCCAAATAGCTGACCCTGGAGACTTGGCTGTGGCATTTGTGTTACTCATTATAGCAACTCTGACAATAAAAGCTATCATAGCAGCAAAACTTCACTCTCTAATCATTTCAGTAGCTTTTCAAATATTTTAAAAATTAACATTTTGCTTGGAAAAGGATTTTTTTTTTTCATTTTAAAGATATGAGCAACACTTGTTATGTACACTTATTTAAAGCAACATTTTTTCAATATTTCTCTTCTCACAACACGTACACATGCACATGACAACACTATACATAATGTAAACATGTCAGGTGATAGGATAACAGTGAAAAACATTAACACAGCCCCCTCTGCATTCATGCTTAATTCCTGTTCAAACTAAAATGGGAGAAAATATTATCAGTGTTGTCGTAAACAAAAGTACAAATCCCTGCTGTTATGGCAGTCATACTGAGAGACTTCTGATGTTTCACAGTCATTTCCATTCCACAGCCAGCATTTGCATTTGTTTGATTTCCAGCAGCAGTCTGCAATGCCTCTTTGTGCAACAATACAGACACAAATAAATTAAGATCCGTCCTTCCTGGCAGAGATTATTTATCTCCCTACTCAAGCTGTCTGAACTTCGAAAACACAGCTTCAAGTTATTCATTGCTATTCCCATACTCATCGCCCACTGCCTTGACAGTAAAGACTACAGTTGTCTCCACGCCTGTGCATGTTTTTGTAAAATAAAAGTCTTATACAACTGCTAATAAAGAATTTGTTTTGCTTGCTTTGGTGTGCAGATGCCGCATAAATCATTGTAATGTAATGCATGCCTATAGCTATAACCCCACCACTAATCCTTCTGCAGAAAATCAATTTTTCACTTTGGCCTTAGCTGCCCTTAGGAAGACAAATCACAAAACTAGTCAAACCAGCGATCAGAATCAAACAGACTGGATTCAGACAGAGGACGGTATAATGCCTCTTGTACAATCAGTAACAAGTCGCTGCCTCAATGCCATGCCATTTCATTCTCATCACCCTCTTAAAAGACAAACATTGTGTAATTAGGATGATTAAGATGAGCAGAGACTAAAGGCCAACAGTGTTAACATAGCTTGAGATAATAAAAGGATTAGGGGTGATTCACTTAGAGAAGCTTAATGGGTTTTTAAAATAGAAAACAGGAATTCATTAGTAAATGTGATTGGCAGTTGAAAAATCAGTGAATTTAACAGCGGAGAAAATAAAACCGCGATTAACATAGCAGGCCTTGTTGTTGAAGAGCAAAGGCTGGAAGTCACTTATAATGTCACAAAGTCAGCTGCAAAAAAAAAAAAAACAACTTTTAGGAAAACAGCAAGCAGATCCGCAGCAAGCAGATGAGCACTGACCCACTTCTTCCTGATTTATGGTTTATGGTCCCTCAGCAGACACAGCTTTGTTGTGGGGGGTCATAAATCTCCCGTACCTCAGAGCTGATCAGCTGACCCTCCAATCCTGGCAGCCGTCCCCTGCTCACAGGCCTGTCCTCCGGCCGCAGCCCAGCTCTCAACACAAAGCAGAAATCACCCGAGCCACAAGCGCAGGCAGTTAATCACCATGAGCCGACAATAGTATGAAATAGAGTCAAGCAGGCCAGGAAGGCAATTCATTGCTATTGCTAAAGGACTCGGCGAGACAGCCGAGGTTTACCTGTTTGGTAACTTCTGCAAAGTTAAATGAAGTTTTCGATGTATGGAATGAGCCAGTGCAGGTCAGGGTAAGAGGGGCTGAGCTTGAGGTACGTGAAGAAACCTCACTGGAACGACAAGACAAATATGACGCGATGATACAGCTTTGTATTTATGCCTCCAGCCATGTTTGCAAAGGTAAATGTTGGACGTAAAATAAGGCATCTTAATTAATTTGATGAACAGAGCACATGACTCTGAGACTAAAAACTTGGGTCATCAAACATTGCACATCGCAGCACGACTATGCAGGTTAACTGTTGCAGCATGGAAAGCACCATATGTCTCAGATGACTTATTACGTCTGGATCAGACATAATGACATCTTGACAATGTCAGTGGCAAAAGAGGAAAAAACAAAAGGAAATTACAGAGTGGAGGAGCAGAATATTGAACACCACAGGGACATCAGGGATTTTCATTTGAAAGGGAGCAGAGGCACAGTGTGAGATAGAGAGACACACAGCCAGAGAGCACTCGGATATTCCTCTGTTAAGACAATGAGACTAGGAATAACATACATATGGAGCAGCATGCAGAGAATCGAACCACGTCGCTCATTCGCAGCAGCACCATCATGAAAATAATCAGCACACACTCACCTGCCTAAAGCATGTAAATGCACCTCTGCACTCAGTCATTCCTACCGTGTTTGTATCGTGAGGGAGCTCTGCTGGTGCTCTGCGCACGCCACCAGTCTAAATGATCTCCATGATTCATGCGGGAACAGATAATTGGCGTTCAGAAAAGTGGGATAAACAATCATTGTAATGGCAGTGAGTAGCCTGGCAATAGTTTTGTGTTCTCACTTCTGCGCGTGGACATTCTTTCTTTCATTATTCTGTTCCACCCCCCCTCCAGTCTGTCTCCTGCATCTGCTGACTAGCTCAAGAGCCCCCACCCACACTCCAAAAGTCCCACCACACCTTCCTCTTTATCCCTCACAGCCTTACTCTCCTCGTCAAGGTGTCACTAACAGCTTCTGCAAACCATGGTTTCTTATTGGTTCATTCCACCTTATTCTTCTCCGGTCTCCTGTTTTGCTGTCTTAAAGGAACAATGTATTCACACCCCCTCAACCCTGCCCCCTCTCTGTTCTTGCAGCTCACAAAGTGTGTCATGATGAGAAGTGTTGGGCAAAACTAATTACAGTTTAGGGGTTGAAGCAGCGGGACAGACATCCATAATTCATGAGCTCAATTTAAAGGGTGACGGCAGATGTGTACCTAAAGTAGCGAAGCTTGCAGAAGGAGCAATATTAGGTTTTCTTAGAGACACCCTGTTGACACTGTGTATGTGTGTGTGTGTATCTGGCGATATACACGGCATAAATGAAAGGCTATCGAGTAATCTCCTGCATTTATCAGTCTTTTGGCAACTGAACAAATCTGTCAGCATCAAGAGGTCTGGAGGTATGTGTGGCCTCTAACTAATTCAAACAGGGAAATCATATTTTTCAAAAAAGAGACAAGTAAGCAGTTAGATAGCAGTGTGATTGGTAGAACAGCTCTTACGTAAAGGAAATGTGTCCATTTATGATTTCTTCATCAAATCTTCTTTCCACAAAAACAATATATTGTTCATATATCAGTCATTAGGCATAATAATAAAAGGTAAATCAGTGCTTTTTAATGTAATACTCAGGTCAAAAATAACAGAAGTTATTGATTTGGTTTGTTCTTAAGGTTTGATGTGTTCAAGTCATTCAAGCATCCTTCCAACCATTAGATGCACCTCTTTTTTGTTTTAAATTGCTGTGTAAAGAATATGACATGTAAACCACTCCCCTGGTGCTGGGCATGTTTAAGCACATTTTCTATTTTGGTTTAGGCCCAAAATACTAAGGGTAATCTTCAAAACATCAAGTTTTCCAAACAGCGTCATCACAATTGGACATTTATTTAAATCCAGCAATGTAATCTCACTGAATAGGGATGTAGAGGCCAGCTCTTTAATCCCTTAAAATTTACCCTTTAAGGACTGAAAATATTTTGTTTGTTGGACAGTGAAAGTAGTGCACAGTGGTACATAGTGACTAATGTTATTAAATGTTGTTACTTAGTAATGAACTAGTGTTACAATGCTAATTTTATCATCTTATAACCATTTAAACCAAAGCTTTGAGCTTTTAAAAGATGAACAAATGGAGCAATTTCAAAATAAAGCTACAAAAAAACTGAAGTAACAAGGGCTCCACCTGAACAGGAGGCTATGACAATGTAAGTCTTGACAATATTTGTGTTCTATTAAAAAGGAAAAAGAAATCAAATATATCAAATTCAAACGGCTTCAGGTGTCATTGTCAATTACATTGCTAAAGACTCGATGTCAAATATAACTGTGTAACAATCACCTACTAAATGTATTTATTTGTAAAGCTCCTTTTGGTTGCTCCCTGGTCACCACAGTGAGTGACTTCACATGTTTAAATTTGGGTTTGAGATGTCCTTCCTAACACAACTCCAAAAAGGACTGTGTGCCTTGAACCAGCAACCTGTATTATTCAAATTATTCTGTTAGAAATGTGTCAAAATATTTTAGGAAAATTTACAGAAGCACATTATGAATCAAATCCAGCAGAAGTCTTCAGACTTACACATACTGTCTGAACACCTGTGTTACCTGAAATTACACTGATAAATTAGTGATGGCAACGAACAGCTTCAATTGCAGGTGCATCAACTGTGCTATTTGAATTTCCTTCCCAAGGCACCTTGTGCATATGCTGAGTTTTGCAGTTTGGACCTTTTGTCAATCTGAGCTTTTAGTGAGCAGCTTTTAATAGCTCACTCAGACCTATTAACTGAAAATACCAGCACATGCAGCCACTTCTTCAGTCATTTATTTGATAATCCTTGTGACTCTATTAGGAGAAAATCTACAAGCAGTTCATAAAAGCTTTAATGTGTCCTGGAATGTGTTTTGCATAACACCTGCATAAACTGGCAGCATTTGTATATAAATGATTCACTCGGAATATTAAAAAAAACAGGCTGGCCCACGATACTTTTTACCACTTTTAACAGTTTTAACTGTTAAGTGTGGGGAAGTAAAGCAAAACTTCTTAGGACGAAATTAACCAATCAAACTCAACTTTAAAATATTTACCTCGGTTGAATTTCCAAACAGAAATGTATAGCAAAAAAACTATTTTAGGATAAATAAACAAATAAATCAAGAAGACAGGCAGCGTCAGTTGCCTTCAGGTCCACATCTGCACTGTCAATGTTAGTGCACCTACTCTTGCTGATCAAAGCTGCTTGTGTCTTCATCAGCAGCTGGTGTGAAGATTTTCAAAAAAGGAATGGCAATATGGTATGGTTATGCAACCTATTTCAACCAGCACTCCACCCTATTTTCCAAACAAACACAGCTTGCCTTTGGTCTTATTTCATTGTCATTGATGCATATTTCATAAGGGAATTCACTGTCTTGCTTTGATTCTTCGGCACTTCGGTGCTGCTGTCTAGCAATACATTAGTGCCCATTATCATCTTTATCAGTCTTTATCAGAGATAGCAAGAAGTCTCTTACAACTCTAATACACTGTATATTACATCTCAGCTCTGCTCTCTAAAATGCTCTCTAACTGTTAGAATAAAACACACCGCTAAAGTAATTTCATACACTTTAAACAGACCTGATGCATTTAAAAAATGAATATTTAGAGACGTGACAAAGTAAGTACATGAAATTGCTGACTAACCTGAAAAAATAATTTAGCTATGTGCAATGTTTAAAGTCTTTCATGCTTGTGCTACACATTTTAACATCCCCCACAAGAGGTTCCATGTTGACTAGAAAATTTCATAATCTTACCTCGTTAATGTGCTTAGAATGATTATATCCCTAAAAGAAATTGTACACTTCTTGATCAATTTCAACTTTAGGAAAGAAGACCTCACATATTAAAATAGTTTCTGGTCCACAGCAAACATGTTTAATGTTGTTGTGACAGAAAGTCTCTGTGATCCTTCCACTTAGAACACATTACTTTAAAAAAAAAAAACCTTTTACTGGCACCCATGCATATCTTCGTTGTGAATGTTTGGTAACAATAACAGTAGCAGAGTGCCTACAGAATAGTTTGCCCTTGAAACGACTGAGGTTCCACTTCTGAACAAACTAGCAGTTGTTTGAAAATTGTAGATGATGTTCCCCACAGTGTAATGCTGTCTTGCTCCTTGGTATTCACATCATTTTATGAAGCAAGCGTTGGGTGTAATCACATTTTTCAGTAAAGCAGTAATGTAATGCGTTAATGTACAAAATTTACTAATTACACTCCAGCTACAATTTGTTACTTGCATTAGAAAAGCTTCTCAGTTACCTGCATGATGGATGCGTAGAAAGCAAAAAAACATCAAACAAAGTTGCCTTTTTCATTCTGCTTCAATCATCTGATTTCATTTCATGTGCAGGACGGGGGTAATAGTGGGGTGGTCTACAGTTTTTCAGGAATGGAAATATGGACATTACTTTTACTTTTATTGCACAAAAGCACAATAGCACAATGATAAAGGGCAAACAGCATTAAGGGTGGAAGCAACTGTATTGTCCTGCAATCATAACTTGAGCTCTTTGCAAGCATATGCACAGACAGTACACTAACATACTAGCCAAGCTAGCCAAGAGCACAAAGTGATAATAAAGCTGAATGCTGACCCCAGTTCAGCAGCCAGAGCCACAACTTCAACAGGTAACAAAGGCAGTGATGAGCAGTGAGGGTTACATGTTTTGGGTTCATACGTAAACACTACTATCATTAGGATGGGAATCTGTGTTGTTGTGAAGAACTGTTGCCTTGGGTTTATACTGTCAAATGATAATTGGGAGACAATACACTTCAGGTTATTTTTATTGACTTGATGAGTATAAGAGTATGGTTAGTCATTACATCAGATTTTTAATATGCACAGTTTTAATTAGAATTAAATGTTTTATACATTATGGTACTACAAGCCAAACCCAATAGGCTGTATATCAGAATTACAAAGAGGCACTGTTGGGTGATGACTATATTCCAAACACAACAGATAAATCCTTTAAAGAAAATTTTGGTATTTCTTTTTGTTTTGTAAATTTGTAAGTTGTTAATAGGATATTGAACCAGTATTGATTGCTATGTTTGCCACAATTTAGAAAAAGAGTAGCCACATGCGATTTGTTTTTTACTCTAACTTGACTTTACTGTAGTCTCTCTCTACACACACACACACACACACACACACACACACACACACACACACACACACACACACACACACACACACACACACACACATATATATATATACACATACCTTTCCACTTCTCTTTGCAGAGAGCCTTTTAGCTCTCTGCAACTCTTGTTGTCTTGTTGTCTTCCTGCAACAACTCAACTCCTGTGAGATTTCAGAGCAAGACTTCTACATGAGCTTGACTTCTGAAATATGTTAGACAGATCTCTGTAGTAATGCTTTCCATAATATTGATGTTTTGGCTCAACAATCTGAGCCTGTCACTGCAAAAAACAAGTACCTTTACTTTGACATGGACAGCTGTTCCATGGGATTACACTGACAGGACTTTGAGGTCATAATGATCTCACGCAATATAGAACCAATTCCAAAGGTTTTTTGGTCCATGTAATATATTAGACCATGAAAAATGCCAGAAAATGGGCCTAGTTTTAGAAATACCTAAATTTTCCTATAAAATGAATAGTCTATCTTCATTAATCTAAATCCAGCAATAAACTGTGAGCATGACTCTTCTTGGCCACCACTGGGCCAGAAGTCACATTATAATAAATGAGCAGCACAAGGAGAAAAACTGCAGGAAAATAGTTGTAGACAGGACAAAGGCAAAAGAACACTTCACTGAGTTTCGGGTCAGTCTCCAAACATAAGACTTAATTCAGCTAATAGGTATAAGTATTTTTCCTGGTATGGATTTAATAAGCTGTTCTTGCTTGAACTATTTTGTAGCTCAGTACTGTCACATTAAAGCCGACTCTTTCTGCTATGGTTGGAAAAAAAATTTTAAAACATGTAACCACAAGTGGATTCAATTCAAATAGCTTTAATTTGTTTGGGACTTTTTTTATGTCATGCAACTTAACCCTTGTGTGGTGTTCGTATTTTTGTTACTCAGCCAGTGTTCATGGGTCTGGTGGACCCGCTAGAGTTTTGGCTTTCCAAATTAACACTATCAAACAATTTTATGTTAAATTACTCAACAGATGTTTACTTCATCCCAATTACAAGACATATGAACAGCAAACATGGTTAATTTTTTCCCTTTACCTTTGTTAGATCACATTTATGAATTAATGTGCTTCTCGTTTTTCTTTTATATAAAATGTTATAAATAAATCAGTTATAATCAAGTGGAGTGAGTGGAAAGACACAACACATTTACACGTGAAAAAATAATTAATTGTTTAATTTTTCTTTTGAAAAAAACTGAACACGGGTCTCACAGACCCAAACACCATACAAGGGTTAAATACATTCATCCAAGTCCTGTACAATTTAAAATAAAACGTCAATTTTGCATTTAACTCCAGGAACAGCTGCCAACATTTAAGGTGAATTCAATTAAACACTCTGATATAAAAACAAAACAAAACAAAGAAAACATGCTGAGCACATGGGGCTGAATATTATACCCACAGCCAGAGACCCCTCCTCTCCTCTCTTAATAAACATGATATTCAAGCTTTGCATCACAATGCTCACTGAACCGGCTAAGCACTTGACAGCAACATCAGTGCATCTCTGAGTGTATGAATATACAGTCTGGATTCATGCCTAGAGTGTTTCATCTCCTTCCTGTGCTAATCTTGGCATCGATGTTAAGCATGCTGTAAGTAAAGTCCATTTTTTCACTCATTCAGCCAGCCAGGAAACCAGTCAGCAACTCAGTCATTCAGTCATTGCACTGACATTAAGATTTTTCTTCACAGCAACTGAACATATACCAGAGCTAAGATCCCACTATCACTGAAGCAGCCTTCATACTCCAACGCTTACGCCTCACATCCTTCATGTCACAGCAAAGCTCAGTGGCTGTCCAATAGATTCGAGCTGCCCAGAAATTCATGACCTGCGCCACCTCAGAAAATCAACATGGTAAGTCACTAGGGGGAATAGTATGGTCAGGAGGCAGACTAACAATTATTTATGGCATTTGTCTAACCTTTCACGGATAAATCAAGTGAGTGGCTGCCCAGACTATCTGAGCGGATGCTGTGGCAATTTTCAGTGTCTCCAGACAGCTAAAAGTTCAGTGCATCTTACACAGGGATAAAGTTACTCTTTTAAAAATCTAATTAGTGCTTCTTTTATTTTGGAAGCTGAAAACAGTCTAACGATAGGAGGGATATCCTCACAGCATTTTCAGTTGCGCTTGCCAGTTCTAGAAAATTCTCAAATAAGCTATAGTAAGAGTGAAGTTATACCGACAATGTTTGGAAAAAAACAGCTGAGAATGGATTCAAGTGTAAATGTCTTACTAGGATGGACACTTCCATCTTCACTACATAGAACGTCTGTATTAACTGTGGCAAGGCAACAGAAATAAGCCTGCATGTAATTCCATTCAGAAAGCAGAAAGGATTAGAGCATTTTAGGTTTACGTTCTGCCTGAGCACACAGTTTCTCTATCCTTTTAAAGAAGTATGACTTCATTTAAATTGCTTGGACAGTAGAAATGAATGTAAAAGCATGACTCATTTTTTTTGGGAGTCTAGTCATTTTATAAACTGGTGGAGGCGGAGGAGTGGAGCGGGTGGGGGGGGGGGGGGGGGTGTAGTTCCATTGTTGGTTCTAGCCTGACTTCTACTCCATGCTCACACTTAAGAGTGAGATTTGCCTAGTATTACTGTACCAAACAGGGCAGTGTAAAGTTTATGTTCATGAAGTCTTCATGTAGTAGGCTTGAACAGTGGGTCAGTGACCAGTCAGACAGCTTATGTAAATGTATGTACACTGTGATTTTTATTTGATGACTTCTGTGGAGTTGGCCCTGTCTCTTCTGCTGTCTTCTGGTTGACAATGTTTTTTTTATTTTATTTTCGAGCTGATAACAGTTGCAACATTATACACTGAATAATCAGAAATGTCCTACTTCACATATTTACACTGAGGACTGGACAATCAGAAGCACCATCTCCTGCAGTATGTAAGTGGATTATTTATTTATTTATTTATTTATTTATTTATTTTTCTTTTTAATGTCATGATGAAGTGATGAAGTATTCTATTTTGTTGTTGTTGTTGTTCCATATATCTAATTCAAAGCCTACTTCCATGACCAAAGATGCCTTGTTAAAGCTGGGATAAGCAATATGTTATTCAAGAGGCCTTAGAGAGAAGTCGACTCTCTCTCCTCCTTTGGGCTCTACTTTCAGACTTGAGGAAAAATGTAGTGTCAGGCTGGCCAATTACAGGTCTTTTCAGACCAGATCAGATGAGTAAAATAAAGAAGTATAAAGAATACAAATGGAATAAAGATAGTCGCACACTGGGTTGAACATTCTGTGAAGCCAATCGCATCGGCTTTATTTTCACATATATTAGACATGCTTGTTTGATGGGAGGGATTTAGGAGAGAGGTGTCTATATATGAAATATATATATATATATATATATAGATAGATAGATAGATAGATAGATAGATAGATAGATAGATAGATAGATAGATAGATAGATAGATAGATAGATATACATACATATGTACACACATTGGGGTTTTGTTCATTTTTACTGTAGCTTTAAACTGAAAGCTACTGTATTTATAGCACAAGTTTTATACTGGTTTTTGTGCGTCTCTTCAGTTTTTCTGTAAAAATGAATTCATTCCAAATACCAGTGATTTCACAAAGTGCCGTGGTAACAAGCTGCAGCTCATAGTGGGAGACTCGCCCCTCTGTGACCCCTAATGAGCCAGCAGCCTCCCGCCAGAGGAAGCCCGAGCCGCTGCTCTTGTAATGAGCTGCTGTTTTGCTACAGGCCTTTCAGATGAGCCATGGAGCTGTCATTCGCACCGCAGGCCATGAGCAACTCTGGCAGATGATGCAATTCTTTGATGACTTTAAGGACAATGCATGCCTTTGGTGAAGCCTTACTGTTAGAGTTTTAATTCAGCCTTTCAGAAGTGCAATCGCATCTTGTGCTTTTCATATTGTGGATATCATAGTATGTGACAAAGTTGTTCATGCTTTGAAATAATACACTCATATTCATATTTATTGCTCCTTTTATTGAGTTATATTATTCAGGTGATGCAGATGCTGTTTTGATTTGCAGAACAGTTTCAGCCAATTAAAATGTAATTATATAACCTACTGAATACTACAGTTACACAACGACTAAGTCTTTAAAATGTGAAGAAGTTTACAAGAAGACACACAAAAGAAATTGTCCAAACTTCTTACTTTGGTCAGAAAATAGTCCAAAGACATTTAATTTATAATAATAATTTGTGTTTTGTTTTTTTTTAAATACCAAACCTTCATAACAACAAGCCTTTTGTAGAAGATTTTTTACATTTTTGAACAATTTAAAACGTGCTTGATATTCCAATAGATGGCTATGGTTTATTAACCTAATATCAATATTACCGAATTCTGAGCCATGATCTTTTAAATATGGCACAGCCCGAAGCTATGACATCGTATGTCACGGATGTTTATGTGATTTCTTTAGATTAAAAAAAAAGATAATAAATAAATAAATAAAAGCCTCCCACAGCGTGTTTTAAGACAGTTAAAGATGTGAACTCCTTCCCTCTGGTGCTGCCTGGTTGCTAGGCTGGATAGAAATTGCACACACGCTCTCCGAGTGTGACTTATTGCATTTTTGATGTTATCAGACACGCAACCCCACATGCTGTGACGCCTGTGCAGCGAGGGAGGCTGTAATGTGCAAAAGTTATGACTTGGTTCGCATCTCGGTGACATGCTGTGCAGAGCTTGATAAGAACCAGAACAAGCGTGCTGGTACAGTTATCAGTGTACCCACGTGGCCTTACCTTCAGCATCCGTCACCTCAACTGGATATCAAACCAGCCAACATCCCACAAACATGACATCTGCACTCACCTCCACACCGGCAGACTCTACCGTGGACCGAAGGCAGGTGTCAGCGGGGGCTCTGCAGAGCCAACGACCTCTTTGTTTTTCTCTTTGTTTCTCTTTCTTATCTTCTGATGGTTAGACTGGCGCGGACACCGGCTCCGATGCGCTTCGTAATCTCCTACGACAGAGCCCAGGGAGGCGGGCAGGCACCGTAAGAAATTTCTCTAACGACCGATGGACATTTGTTTTTTCTCTCACACGCGGTTTGATATTCTCTTTTAGCTCTAGTAAAAGACAAACTTTGCCAATTTCGAAGGTTATTTCTAAGCATAAAACATTGCTGCCACATCCCTAAGGTACCGCTGCGCTCCGGTCTGCTCTCTCCTCAGCTCCTCCCGGCAGCAGGCGGACAGGAGGGCGGTGCGACTGGGTTCGTGCGCTCCAGCGGTGCATGCGTGGCACGAACGCTCCAGGATTCAACCGTTATCACAAGACAGAGTGCATGTGTCCTATTCAAAATGCACCGATTATGAGACATACCTCACAGGCTATAACTCTCGGGTCCAGGGGCGCTGATAACATTTTAGGAGATCCCATCTCTGATCCAACAGAGATGAGCATTTGTCCAACCCCCCTCCTCCTCTGGGAGAAGTTTAACAAATAACAGCAATTTGCTTAGAAACCCTCTACATGATGTAGAGTGCGCCAGGTTAGAGAAGAAATCGTTGACTAAACTTAGAGCCATATTGCTCACATTTTTATGTGAAAGAAATCAATTCAGATCTCATTTGATAGTGACCTCTCAGAAATAACCTAAAGACCCTGAGCCCTGGATTGGAAAGCACTATCTTTTGCCATTTTCCATATATTCATATATTCATATCATTTATGTCTATCTATCTATCTATCTATCTATCTATCTATCTATCTATCTATCTATCTATCTATCTATCTATCTATCTATCTATCTATCTATCTATCTATCTATCTATCTATCTATCTATCTATCTATCTATCTATCTATTCAATAACTGAAATCGCAATACATTAATAAGTGGGAAAAAGGATTCAAACCATCTTTAACTGATTTATGATGACAGCTGTCAAATTGAAAAATAATTTGATTGTGTTTTGAGCCTGTATAGTTTCAGACTTCTGACTATATGTATAAATTGCTCAATATCTAAGCAGAAAATTAATCATCCATAAAATGTGACTTTGATATCAGCGTGAAAGCCCTGACATTAATCAGTAAAGAAATATGCAGCATGAAAATATTAGCCTGTTTATAATCACAAGTATCCATGGTGGGCCTATTAAGTCAAGCTGATTGGAAATTTTCACTGAAAATGACTTTGCACGAAAGAACACAGTCACTCAGAGAAAATGCTGGGTACCAGCTCACGCTCCATTTGAGGTCATTTTTGGGCTAAGCTGTTTATATGCATATTCATATCCTAATCACAAATACCTCAGCACACATAATTGAGCTGAATACTTTGGATATTATTATGGATAGAGAACTTAGTGTGACAGCAAAATAACATTAGGATATCCTGAGCCTATCCCAGCACATAATTGTGAAGGGAGCTTATACCAGATGGGAAACACTGTTTTCATGGCCCAAATGGAAATACTGAGCCTCCTGAATAATACTGGGGTGTAAATGTGCATGAAAATGCCTTCATTATAGCATTTAGTTGTGTATCACTGTTGATGTAAATATTTATTTTGTGGTACACAAAGAAAAACAGCCACTGTTACTTAGTACTATATTCCTAAATCACATCAGCGCTGCAAGTGATACAAAAACGGTGGGAAGTTTAGCTTGATAACAGTACATCGCTTAACATTTGGGCTTTGGCAAAGTTTTCATTCCTTTTCCAGCAGATATAATGTGGAAAATAGGACGTCTTTACTCAAGAAAAGCATTTCAGTGTATTTTGGTACATTTTTAAAAAACATTTTTTAATAAAGTTCACTGATGCAAGCGCTTCTTTTTTTTTTTTGTTTTTGTAAAAATTTATCATTTTCCGATTAAAATAAGGTAGCAAGAAAAATTAGAATTGCCTTCTCTGTGGTTATAATTTCATCCCCCCACATATTATGAGAATATAATATGTTCATATGATATGTGACTGACTGATATTCTTATGGTAACTGTCTGACTCCTAACCAGGAAAGTCACCAAAGACTAGTACTTTTAAACCAGAGACAGGGTGCTGTAGGTCTGTGCAGCTAAACAGACCGTCGGAGAATGCAGAAAGATGTGGTAGAGACTCTTACACTGACGTGAAATAGCCCTTCCCCCTCACAGTTTTGGAGGTTCTTAGAATAATGTAAACAGCCTTCCATGTTTAGTTCTAATACAGGGGCATGCTTGCAGTGTGGCATGGGCACAGGGGATCTGCCTTGTATTTTATGCATTCACACAAGCCTGTTGCTGGTCCTTTACAGCAGCCTCTTACATAATAAATGAGGAACGAACACAGCAGAGGGACTAACACCAACCCCAACAGTGGTCATCAACGACTGTTTCACTGTATATAACAAATGAACCACAGAAACATTTGAATTATTAATCCATTTTGAAACAAATTAAATGGTTACTGATAGATGATGCGGGTAAGGTAAGGCGATCTCATGAGTCGCATATAATCTTGTGTCACCGAATATTGTATTTTCTTGTATTTCACTTCTGACAGCAGTGTTGAAATATTCTACTGACAGGCAGGACTTCTTAACATGCATGTCCACATATTAGCCCTTAAAAGTGTGAACCATGAAATAATTGCTAAAGAACTCTAAATGTGAAAAGCTTAGTGTTACCTGAACCTTCTGACAAATGCAAAAAAAAAAAAAAAAAATAGCAAAATATAAATTTGGATTTATTTGTATCATTTGTGCTACATCTGGTATCTTTATGCAATTTATTGCTTAAAAGTAAGTGAGTGTGTCAGATATAATGCATTTGGGGTTTTAGGTTTGAGTTTTCTGTAAGCATCAGTAGGATGTTCGACTTGCTTTAATGCCACTTTAAGAGTGCTGTGAAATTCATTATTGATAGAAGTGTTTTGTTTTGTTTTCTGATTAATTCACTGAGCAAATCCAAAATATCAGTCGCTGGTCCTCTGCTTAAAATACCTGATATATGAGAGGATAGGGACAAAGCTGTGTAAAGATGTAGATTAGATGACTTGTTGGATTGCTTTCCCTCGTAAAGTACAAATGGCTTAAGGATACCGTTTCAGGTTAGGATGCAAAACAGAGTTGACACAGGCGTTCGGCTGTTCTTTTGCGGGGGCTGCAGGGGCTATTTCTGGACATGCTCCTATGATTCATTAGTGGGTGTTTGGAGGTCTGATGTGTCAAGATGTGTCATTCCACTAATTGTCATTCTGACTTATCCTAAGCCCTCTCCAGCCCCTCAGCTCTCAGCAGAGATTATTTCAGCACAAAACTAAGAAGAGAGAGAAGTTTTTATGCACCTCAGGGAAAGAGAATCTGGTTTGGCTCTCTTGAGGTTCAATAGAGCTGGACTACATACACATTTGATACTTTTCTCGACACTGAAATCAGATACTTCTTGTTTCCATGTCCAGGTCAGAGTTTAGTTTAAAGGGAGAAAATACTCAAATTATTTTATCGCCTGCATTCATAACTTGATTATCAACATAGATGTGACCTGATTTTTTTTAGTTTCTTTTAAAACACTATGAAGAGCTTATGTTCTTATAAGCTTTAAAAAAAAGCTCTATAAACTGTTATAAAAAGAGAACAAAACAACCAAACAAATCACACTCCATTTCAAAGGGGTTGCAATGTATGCCAATATAATATATACATGGCTGAGAAGAAAATTTTTGTTAACATCATTTATTGTTTTAAAGCCACCATCGTAAATATTCTACCAGGACGCGTTGATCACATAACTTCTTATATGAGAAATGGCTTTGCTCTGATATACCAACTGTAAACAATTTAGCAGCAAGAAATACAAATATCTATCTATCTATCTATCTATCTATCTATCTATCTATCTATCTATCTATCTATCTATCTATCTATCTATCTATCTATCTATCTATCTATCTATCTATCTATCTATCTATCTATCTATCTATCTATCTATCTATCTATCTACACAGTTGGCTCAAGGTGCTTTATTCTGAAAAATTAAGAGCCTACAATAATACAGAGAAATCAGAAGACCCCCTATGAGCACACAGTGGGAAGGAAAAAGTCCCTTTTAACAGAAAGAAACTTCCATTCTCAGGGAGGGGCGGCCATCTGCTGCGACTAGTTGGGGTTAAGGGAGGGTGACAATGCAAAAGAAATTTCTTATGTGAACTAACTTCTGTTTCATGGACTTACATAATATCACGATAAGTCCTTTACTGCTCCGTGACTACTTTTACAAAAACAAATATTGTTAACACAACATCTATGAATTCTTCTTATCTTATCCTTATACAGAATAAAAATTATATTTTACTACAGACAGCTGGGTGGATAGAATGAGTTATGCAAAAATATTACAAACATGCATACACTATATTAAGTCCTGAGGTAAAAATGAGTAGATCACTTGAAGCAGAAAGCAGGCTGCACAAACTGGCCTCATCTGACATGATTTTACATCATTTCACAATGCCTGCAGATTATTGATCACAGCCTGATCTGATCGAAGACTGGATGGATCTCAGTTTGCCTTAGAACATTTATATAGATGAACATTTAGAGGCTTTCAGCTGTACGCTTGAGCAATCTATTGATATATGGACTGACAAAGACCAGTCTTTGGGATGCAATCCATCTCAAGCATGAAGCTGTGGGCCTGGTTGAAACATAACACCATCTTGCTAGTTCCTCCTCACACAAGTTTAATCCAAAAAACATCTTGTTTAAATGAGAAAGTATTATTCTCATCATTCAACAGTGTGGCTATCACCAAAAACAAAGCATGATGACATAGTGCAGTAATTACAGTAATGATAGGCCTGTGCTGTATTCACGTGAAAAAAGGACACTAGATACTCTGCATGTTTCAGCAAACCTCAGTAACCTACAGTACACAGCAAATATATTAAATTTGATCCATATATTCTTTCATAGAGGTTTGGCCCAGTCGCCATGCATTACAGTTTTTTTCAATCGCTAACAAGCGCCTACCCATACTTCAGATACTTTTTCTAAACTCTTAACACAGACTCACACCTACAAAAACACAATTGGCCAAATGGATAATTTCCTTCTCAAAAATACATTTTGTTAAATATATACTAACTCTTCATTTCAAAATAGAACACATCTTTCTCTGCACACACTAACTGTACAAAAACACTATAAATCTGACTCAAAATGAAATTAGTCTGTCAAAGAATAACACTTGTTTTCACTCCACAAGGTACATGCAGTCAATCAAAGTACACCAGGTTTCAAAATACTGGCTATTATTGACATTACAAAAACTGCATAGACTTTTATGTTTCAGTTTTACAGGTATTTGCATGCGAAACATGCAATCCACCATTTTGACACCAGAAATGTCTTGGTTGGTAACTGTATGTCCACATGTACAGTAATGTTCACATTCAAAAGCATTCCAGTAAAAAGCAAACAAGTTTTTGTTTCTTTACTGTTTACTACAGGAGGTACAGTAGAAACACAGTATGATAGGACAGAGAAAGTTTTACAGTATTGCTTACAGTGAACAAAATATCCATGAAACACACAAGAGCATTCTGAACAAAAAAACAACAGCAAAAAGCCAAGATAAAAAAAAAGGGGGGGGGGGAGGGGGGCTAAAAAAAGGCAAAAAATTTGCATCTAATCTCTGCGATCTTCAGGGTTAGGCCACATTTTTTCATCAACATCACATCTGATGTTATCCAAGTCGATGCACCTGGGATAAAACCGCCTGGTATGTCGGATCCACCCTTGGCAATCGTCAACTGTGATGTCCCTGGAGCCGGCATCCATGGCTTCAAGGAGGGACATCTGGTCATGTGGCTGATGGTCATAAACCTTCCACCTCCATGCAGAAAAGAACTCCTCTATGGGGTTGAGGAAAGGTGAATAGGGTGGAAGGAAGAGACTTACCAGTCTTGGGTGGACTTCAAACCATGTTGTTATTGCTTGCAAGTGATGGAAAGCCACATTGTCCCAGGTAATTACAAAGGTCCTCATGTTTTCACCCTCCTGACCCTGCTCTGGAACCAGGCGCTGGTGGAGATCATTGAGAAAGGCAAGCAAGCGCTCTGTATTATAGGGTCCAACCTGACATCTGTGAAGGAGTAATCCTGCATTTGCAATTGCTGCACACATGGTAATGTTTGCCCCTCTCTGTCCTGGCACATCAACTGTGGCCCTTTTTCCAATTACATTCCGTCCACGTTGACGCCTTTTGGCCAGATTGAATCCTGCCTCATCGATGTATATGAATTCATGAGGGGCCTGGTTGGCCTCCAATTCCATAACTCTCTGAAACAAAGTTTATGTAAGTCATGTTATTACTGTATACCATACTGTACTGTAACCTAGTATTGTGTAGGTTACCTACTTGCAAAGTGCAAAGCTTATAGAACTGGACATTGGATTGAATATACACTATACCTGGACATATTGTCGTCGTAGCTCCTTGACCCTCTCACTGTTCCTCTCAAAGGGAACAGTGTAGAGCTGCTTCATCCGCACTCTATGTTTGGACAATGTCCGCGTAATGGTTGTGAGGCTGATTCTATCGATATTGTCAAATATCTTATGGTCCGCCACAATTCTAGTTTGAATTTCACGCAGTTTTATTGCATTATTTGCAGTAACCATTTCTACAATGGCAAGCTCCTGATCATTACTGAGGAGCTTTCCTCTTCCCCCAGAGGGTGGAAGACGTTGCATTCTTTAGAAAGACAAAAAATTCAACATATGCATTACTGTATGACCATATTGACATGTCAAGTGAGAATAGAAACAATCCATGTAAAATGCAATACTTACCTGTTGGTTTGTTGAAAGATGCGTATAATGGAGGCAACCGTTGACCGCCTCAAATTGGGCTGCACTCTTTCACCAGCCTCTCTTAGTGAAAGACCATGGTTGATTACATGGTCAATGATAGTGGCACGAATTTCATCACTGACTACTGTTCTTGCAGCCCTTGGAATGCCACCACCACGCATTCTTACACCTCTACCTTGCCCTCTCCTTGGGCCTGCTCTTCTCCCTGGGCCCCTTGCTCTTACTCTTCCTCGACCAGACATTACAGTGTTTGTCTTTTTTTTGTTTCCAAAAACATCACTCCTCAAGGTCTTGCCTTATAAACCCCACTGAGTCTAATCCAGAATGGAAGAAGCTGTGGTTGGCCCAATTTACCCAACATAAATCAGCTGTGTGTCAATTATTCAGTTGTTTGTTTATTATCAGCTGAGATATATTTTTGATATTGATATTGTTTTTGTACTGATATCATTGCAGAAGCAGAGGCTTTTATACTGTATCTAAGGTTTGGAATATTGTTTTTGCTATTGTGGGATGTTGTGTGTTAACATTCGTAGATACTACAAAAACAGTCCATAATTTTGTTGGGAGGTATAGCTTGTCTGTTAAGAAAATGTAAGCATTGTGGAAATGTGTTCACTGACTGCATATTGGGTGAACACGACATGAAATGTGTGAATGGTATGGCCACAACAGACCGATGCTGTGCTAATTGTGTTTAGAGTTTTGCAAATGTGACAACTGTTTGGACAAACGCTTGTTAGCGACTGAAAAAAACTGTAATTTGAATTTATGGGTTTGTGCTTTGTGCAAAGTATGCAAAATATCTGGTCTATTTTTAAGTCCTTCCAGTAACTTTACTGTTGCCCTCTTAATATATCAATTGATTTCCTGGAATGAGTCATTACTGAGCTACAAAAGAGGGAAATTGATCTTACTTGTAATTAAAAAAGCTTAATTACCAATAATTAAGCTTTTTTATTTAACAAGAACCGTGTGCCTCATATCTCACAGAGCATGTACAGTACAAGGTGTATTATGTGCTGAAAGGACAACACTAGATAATTCACGTCAGCCAAACAAACGCTTAACAAGAATTCAAGATTTCACAATAGAGGACGAAAGGCCCTTTTCTCCCAGTATCATTTGTGCAGTGAATTATATCTGGTAATTGGTCCGAACATCTTGGTTCACATTGTTTTCACTGCAGGAAGCAAAAGCAGGAGAGCTCCGCATTGAAAACTTTCCCAAGCCTTCTGCAAGGGGGATGTAAAGGAATCTTGTGAAGAGGTTAAGCCATTGTTAATTCCACAATGCTTAATCGTTCTCCTAAAATAACAGGGAAAGCATCATTCCGAGAACAGTTGCCAATGGAAAGATTAACTGGATTAGCAAACAGATGATGTGGCCGAGCAGTGATTGCTGTGGGTCTGAATTGTATCAGTGTGGAAAGTGTTTAGATCTATATTTATTAAAAACCCAAATCTCTACTTTAAAAAAAAAAACAAAACGTGAATGCAACCGTTGTCAGTCACAGAGCGATGAAGACTTTTTAAAACATCTTTAAAACAAACTAATTGTGATTAATTTTAGACAGATGATGCACAAAGCAATGCCTGAGGAAGACTTTCATTCAACTCTGTTCCCAACCTTGACAGAGGAGATGGAGTCAAAATAATAGATTCTGTGGAGATATGGCTGGATTTTTTAAAATACACTGTAAATCTTTGGCTAGAAAAGCCACAGTGGGCTTGTTATGTTCTCTCCTTATGAATAACTGTGGAGGTCCAGAAGCCTTAATAACCTCACTAACTCAGTCTCCTCTCTTCCCCTATGTTATTTTGGTCATCTCCATACAGAGGAACACAAAGCGACCGTACCCCAGGGTTGCCATGAATAGGGATGTTTATGACAGTGTGGTACAATTTGTCACTCCTTAGCGCAACCTGTGTCCTGCAGGAAGCCAAATAATGATTTTAACTGCCCGTCTGAAAGATTGATCTTCCTAATCCTCCCCACCTTTCTTCCTACTGAAAGGTGCAAACTAATTTACGACAGGGCTGACGATGGGCATGCTACGCCTGTGAATGAATGATCTGGCCTCTAGCAAAAAGAGGTAATTTCCTCTTAATGTAGTGCCGTAAACATTTATCATCATGCTGAGCTGACAGCACATCGACACAACGAGGACTGTGCAAGTGCTTGCTTTAATCTGAGAAGATTTTTACCTTTGATTACTGGTGTGGCATACAATCACCACCCACCATGCTTGGCAAATTTTACCTTCACCAGTAATTGTTCATTTGGAAGGTGATGTAAATAAATGTTAAACCTTTAGGCTGCGGATGGGGACATTTTTAGACAAGTATCAGTAACTGCCACTTGGATACTGAAGAAATATTAAAGTATGGGGTTTAATAAAATGAGAGAAAGACAAGCAGAAATGCAAAAACTGAATGAGGCATGACGCTAGGCTATTTAATAATGTGATGTAATTATGTCGACAACCGAGCTTGTGTTGACACTTTGGGACAAGTAATATTCCAGTGAATTGGGGAAGCTAGAACTCTTCATTCAGCTCAGGGATAAATAATGTAGATTCACATTAACTTGCTCTGGCTGAGAGACTGAGAGAGAGGCATTTGCACATGAATATATAATGTGATGAAACAAAGGAAACACTTTAAATAATTGTGTACAGCAAGAGTCAATAAGAGAGACAAAAAGCAAAAAGACAAGAAAGGAGCAGAGGTTGTCCACTTCTGCTCTAAGCAGCTAACAAGGTCCATTTGTTGTAGCTCTACACAAGAGAACTGAAAGCATCACAAAATAACACAAAACAAAACACCCAAGAAAACTGTCATTGCTAACTGATATTGGCTACTAATGAATAATACTTCATCTGTATATGAAACATTTTGGGGGTCGTGAATCCATGGCATGTTATGTTAATGGTTTAGCAAGCAAATTTGTAACAGGCAGGCATAGACCAATATGGTTTAAAATGGAGCACTGTAACAAAAAATAATTTCCCCCAGGGATCAATAAAGTATTCTGATTCTGATTCTGATTCTGATTAGCATATTTCTGTCAAACTGATGAACATATCTCTAAAGGATCTTTTGTTTTTCACACCACAAACTCTTAAAAAAATCTGGCCCTATAGCTATTAAATTTTTCTGTTTCTTCACTATATAATCATTAGCTTTTCAGCTTTTAGCTATTAGCTAAAAAATTACTAAAAAAAAAAAGAAAAACCCACAGAAGCAAGATTAGTGATAATTAAGAGGATGGTCATAAATAGCAGCAATATTGTTTGTGTTCCATCCATTCGCTTCTGCTTATTCTTTTCAGGGTCACGGGGGGCACTGGCGCTATCCCAGCTGTCTTAGTGTGAGAGGCGGGGTACACCCTGGACAGGTCGCCAGTCTGTTGCATATGAGGTGCCGTAAGGGACATTATTACTGAAACGCTCTCACACAACTGAAACGCTCTCACACACACTACTGAAATTTTAGCTCTCACACACACTACTGAGAGCGTTTCAGTAATAATGTCCCTTACGGCACCTCATAGTTGCAGGTCTAACACATAGACACAAACAACCAGTCACATTCACTCCCCCATTCACACCTTTGGGCAATTTAGTGATTTCAGTTAACCTAACCCCACTAACTGCATGTCTTTGGACTGTAGGAGGAACCCGGAGTACCCGGGGAGAACCCACGCAAACACAGTGAGAACATGTAAACGCCACACAGAAAGACCCCGGCCTGATGGTGGGATTGAACTCAGGATCTTCTTGAAGTGAGGCAACAGTGCCACCATGCCACCGTGCTGCCCTTTTGCTTGTGTTGAAAAGTAATTTTATTTAATATAAATTAATTAAATATATTTCACAGAATATATTAAATATTTGATAGCATTTTCAGTTTTTTTTTAATGTGATGTTGCTGAGCTGCATTTCCCAGAGGACCTGTCAAACAGTGAGCACATTGCTGTGAAATTATTTCCCCATGGCTTTCCTGTTGAAGACGTATCTATAGCTTTATATGTCCATGGTGACAATGTTGCTATCACTATAAAACTGTAAAACTGTGAAAGCTATCATGTCGTATATGACGGCTGAAAAAGCTGTAATGATCAGACAAGAGAGAAATAAATAGCAAGGACTCTGACAGATGAAAATGCCACACATTTTTACTTTAAAAGCAGTAATGCAGCAGTCACATACACTGCATCAGTGACTGCACCAATGCTGACTTTATTGAAGGGTCTAGTATTGACCAGACATGTGTAATTTAAATTGCTGTCTCGTTTTATCAGTCTACACTGCTCAAACAAAATTAAATCAGAATCAGAATACTTTATTAATCCCGAAGGAGAGGAACACTTAGAACACAGAATCAGATCTCAATGGGAAAACCCTCGTGCTGGATATCTACACTGAAATGGACTGAGTGATATGTTAAGTGTGAAAGGATGCATCACTGTGCTCCAGGACAGTTTGAGATGAAGCCTCAGAAGGACTAATACATAATGTCCCAGAAGTGTTCTACTGGGATTAGGTCAGATGAGCATGGATGAGCAATGATATGTATTTTTCCAACTCCAAGAACTACCTTCACACTATTGCCACAGTATGAAGGTAGTTCTTGGTAGTTCTCCTATGCATTGTTGTGCACCAGAAGGAACCCAGGACCCACAGCTTCAGGGTAGGGCCTAATTGAATTCAGGGTGTATACCCAACCAAACAAGGATGGTAGCCCACTCCAGTGGCCTGCTGGAGGTCATCCTGTTCCTCCTTGCACCAAGGAGCAGATACCATTCTGCTCATGGGATTAGGACCTTCAATGTCCCTGTCCAGCTCTCCTACAATCTTTTCCTCATTCCTGAGACTCTGCTGGGAGACACGACAAATCTTCTGGCAATGGCAAGGCAAGGCAAGTTTATTTGTATAGCACAATTCAATAACAAGGTGATTCAAAGTGCTTTTGTGTTGGACTTGATGTGTTGGACTACCTGTGCAACCTCTGTTGTACATTATAAAATAATCTAAAAACGGATGTATAAATATCGTTGTCATGTATGTCTATCGACTTATGTTCATAAATGCTGTTAAGCTAAATACTAAAGAATGATGTTAATCAAGTCAACAAAGTATTATTTTAAACTGTAATAAAAACCCAAAAAACGAATCAGAATTGGCATTGTGCTAGATCATTGCATTTACAATTGGATGGCATATTTGTGTAAGCCTTGTGATGCTGCTGTGTGTGCTCAAAATAGAACTTCTCCTCTCAGTTTAAGGCAAAACGTTCATCAAATCACAGTAAGTAGAGCCAAGGCGATGCTTCTCTTGTGGCTGTTGACAAGTACAAAGCATATTAAATCCAGTGTTGTCCAAAGATCAATATTCACAGAAAGTGTTGACACTTGTCCACCGGGGTAACAGAGTGTAGGCGTGCATTTGCATCACACTGTGGTCCACTGCCTATTGCAGTGTTAAAGTTCACTGCCAGGGAGTGGGGTAGATCAATCTATGTTCTGCCAATCACAATAAACTCAAATGAGCAGTTTTAAGCTGACCTGACACTGGCTGATCTGGCAGGGATGTAAAGCTATCATTATCATTTATACTTTTTGTTTTTTTTATGACAGTTTATATAATGCAGTGGGTATTTGCATTTAACTTGGAAAAAAAAAGTATTTGGCTGCTCAACAGTCATCATGAACTTTAATGGCTTGTCAAACCCATAAAAAGTATAATTAGGTGTAAATCATTATAAATCTTATAGGAAAAGAATAAAATAGAAGTAAAATAACATATGTTAAATTTACCTTTCAGGTTATCTATTTTAGGGGGCGGGGAATAGGGTGTGAGATAAAAAAAAATTACATTAAAATTGTAAACAGACCAAATATCATCAAATCATATTTTATTGAGTCGTGTTGAAAAAAGAAATGTCACCAGTGTTCACCATCAGGCCATTCACTTCACTTGTCCTTATACCTGAAGTGAAGTCGTTGGGGCACTAGTGAAGACCTCCACTCTTCTCCATCTGTTCTCCATCTGGACAGGCAAAGTCAAATTTATCTATATAGCACATTTAAAACAACAAGTGTTAACCAAAGTGCTCTCTACAATTAGGATAATCAAAAGACATGAAAACATAGGAAGACATGTTGATGCAGTAGAAATAAAGCAGAACAAATGATATATTAAGTCTTAGTAGAGAAAGGCTATGCTTAGCAACCTTCAAAAAAATGGCACACCTTGTTTTTGAATAACAGGCCAAGTACGCAGGGCTTTAGAATGGAAGCACTTGAGTAAAATGGCAAGAAAATATGCAAGTAATCAGGCAATTATATGAAAAATCTATTGTAAGGACATATTCACTACCTCTGACTAACAGGATCCAGATCAGCATTTTGTTAATTCTATTGACGTTTTTGAATACGGCAGCAATCTTTCTACTCCGTCCTTTCTTAGATTACCTGGTAACCCATTACAGTATACACTAATGTGATTCTGGGAAGTATGCTACGACAGTTAGCATAGCTCAGCCTCTACCAAATTACCTGGGTGACCCAGAAGTCTGTTAAAACATAATGATTTCTCTTGCACATTTACTATATATGCAAAACCAGGATGTACAAATGACAATTTTTTTTCCTGAATAATTAACCTCGAGAAAAAAAGACGGAGTCTGAAATCCAATAAATATTTATTACTTGACTTCCTTATGATATGAAGCCTCTTAAAGCTTTGACTGGGGAGACAGTGACAGGGATGAGAGTGGGGTATTACTGATAATGATAATGCTGATTGAGGTAATAATTAAGACGATAATGATAATGATTGTGAGGGTGATGACCTTCATATACATCTGTTCAAAGAAATTAAACCCTCTCACTGATAACTTTTTTTTGGTACTATACCACAATAATTACCTGCAAAACCATTTACATATATTAAATAAAAGGGAACTTCAGCCTTTCTTACTTTCTATTTACTTATTGAATTATGGATCTTTGAAATTGTTCTGTTAATGTAAACAAACAAATGAAAAAATAAACATCATTAAATCTGAACTACAAAGTTTGGTAAAACTGTAGTGTGGTTAATATGTTAATGTGGTGTCAGTCCCAACACTAACAGCTAATGTACAACAGTGTAATGTTTAACATGTTTGCATGCTGAGCAAGAAACAACAATTACAGCTGGGACAGATGAAAGGTTGGATGAAAAATTGACCTCATATTATCACAAGAAAAAAATTCAGTGTTAGAATAGAATAGAATAGAATAGAATTCAACTTTATTGTCATTGCACATGCACAGGTACAGGGCAACGAAATGCAGTTTGCATCCATCCAGAAGTGCTTTAGTGATATAGATATATTACAATATATATTAGCAACAATAAAGATATGTGAGTATATTACAGAAATGGGTCTATTATGGTATGTTTTTTTTTCTTTTTTTCTTTTTTTTTTTTTAAATGACATCAGAAACAGCAGTATGCGACATTACGTGATGGCAGAGCTTCAGTTCATCCTTTGTCATTTTTTTTTTTTTTTTTTTTTTTTTAAATAAATAGGACAGGGGGAATGAATGAGAGAAAGAGGGGGAGAGAAAGAAAGAAAACCAAAGGGGAGAAGAGACGGTGAGAAGGGGGGGGAAGAGAGAGAAAAAAAAAAAGAACTCCTGGGTCACCTGTATGGAGAAAAAAAAAAAAACAAAACAAACAAAAACAAACAGAGGAGACAGCAAACAACAAAGAGCAACATAATAATAGAGAAAACAAAGCACCATCACAATAAACTAGCTAGTCATAGATATCAATATTTACTAAATAATAAACGATATTGTGCAGCACGCAAGATAGACAGCGCACAGTGTGCTTTGAGGCAGCAGCCAAGAAAGCTTTAGTCCGCGTCTGTGAATACCCATGTGTGCATACCTGTGTGGATCAGCATGCTTGCATTCCAAAGGTTTCTCCATGTAATGATCTGCTAGGGAGTGTGGGGGGGCCACAGCCCCGTCCTCCAGGGTGTGAAGCGGGTATGGAGGAGATCAAAACTCCAGACATCCAGAGGCCCCCAGAACACAAGAGACCATGGAAGACCAACAGAGGGGCAGCCGCGCCACTGTTCCAGTAAGAGCTGAGGAGAGTCCCAGATGAGGGCTCGCCCAGCAGCCGCGGAGCAGAAGTCAGGGGGAGTTGCAGTGACGCGCCCGTGAGCTCCGCCGGCCCCCAGCTGTGCCTGAGTGACCGAGCCCCAGGCCGAGAGGCCGGGGGCACCCCACCTCCAAAGGGGCCCGAGCGAGCCCCAGGCCCCAGGCCCCGACAAGCGGCCGCCAAGGAGTGAGCCGGTGTGTACCCGGACGCCCACCCCCAGACACAAAGAACCACCAACACACCGACACCTGAGGGAGTCCGCCACCGGCAGGGGAAGTGGTGGTGGGTGGAGATAGGCCTCCAAACCTTGGAGGGCCTGAGGTGTCCCCAGAGAGGTGGCGTCTGATACCCAACCTGACATATAGACACAGACATACAGGCACACACAGACACAAACATCCATTCCCACCCTCATGCTCTCATATGCACTCACTCCACACTCAACCAACGTGGAGACAGACATAAAGAGACGCTGTACACACAATCACACTCCCCAAGCGTACTCTACAAACCGGGTCTAGGTACCCTTGCCCCTGGAGGGGGGAATTGCACCCAGACCCAGGTGGTGTTACCCTTTTCCCTGCGGTGGGGAGAGGCAGACCACCCCGACTCCGCAGCAGCAGGGAGGCCCCACACCCCAGACCGCAGTCGGACGGCCAACTCCTCCTATTTATGGTATGTTTTAATGTACACGGTATGAAGTATGTTGTGAATGTTCTATAACTATAAGTATGTACAGGCTGTAGTGAGTACAAGCTATGTACAGGATATGAACAGGATATAAATATGAAAAACTATACAGAATATGAAATAAATAACTTTACAGAATCTGGGATATACAGCTATACAGAAATGGGAACTATGCAAGTTGTAAACAGTTGTAGGATTAAAGATTATCGAATGTACAGAATGATTATTTACACAGAGCTATACAGTAGTGCAGTTAAGATAAGTGAGATATAATTCCTACAGAGGCTATATAAAGTGCTAGTGGTTGTGAGTGGTGGTTCAGTCCATGTTATTATTGTGTGTTTGAGGGTACAGTTGTCCATTGTGTGTGTGTGTATGTTCAGTCCATGAGTTTAACGTGGGTCAGATGTCAGGAGGCAGAGTTCAGGAGTCTGACAGCTGTGGGGAAGAAGCTGTTCCGGTACCTGGTGGTCTTAGTCCGGAGGCTCCTGTGGCGCCTCCCAGAGGGCAGGAGGGTGAAGAGTCCATGTGATGGGTGACTGGGGTCTTTGATGATTTTCCCAGCCCTTTTCAGACACTGCTTCCTGTAGATGTCTTTTATGGCAGGAAGTGGTGCTCCGGCGATGTGTTGGGCAGTTTTCACGACCCTCTGCAACGCCTTCCGGTCTGAGGCAGAGCAGTTCCCGTACCAGACTGTTATACAGTTGGTCAGGATGCTCTCGATGGTGCAGCGATAGAAGTTCACCAGGATGTCTGAGGACAGGTGGTTCTTCCTCAGAGTCCTCAAGAAGAAGAGGCGCTGGTGAGACTTCTTGACCAGCTTGGAGCAGTTGGTCGTCCAGGTGAGATCCTCGGAGATGTGAACTCCCAGGAACTTGAAGCTGCTCACACGCTCCACAGCCGTCCCCTTAATGTGGATGGGTGGATGTGGGTCAGCATTCCTCCTGTAGTCCACGATGAGCTCCTTGGTCTTCTCGGTGTTAAGCAGCAGGTTGTTTCTGTCGCACCACTCAGCCAGACGATCCACCTCCTCCCTGTAGGCGGCCTCATCGTTGTCACTGATGAGGCCAATCACCGTGGTGTCATCTGCAAACTTAATGATGGTGTTGGAACCATCAGCAGGTTTGCAGTCGTGGGTGAAGAGGGAGTAGAGGAAAGGGCTCATCACACAGCCTTGTGGTACACTGGTGTTCATCGTGATTGTAGATGAGCAGTGGTTATCCAGCCGGACATGTTGGGGGCGGTTGGTCAGGAAGTCCAGTAACCATTTGCAGATGAGGGAACTGATGCCCAGGTCTGTCAGTTCCCTGATGAGTTGTGAGGGGTGGATTGTATTGAATGCTGAACTGAAGTCTATAAACAGCATTCTGGCGTAGGTGTTGTTGTCCAGGTGTGAGAGGACAGAGTGCAGTGCGATGGAGACTGCATCCTCTGTGCTCCTGTTCTGGCGGTATGCGAATTATTAGATAAAATACATACCTGCAGTCACATACAGTTAAAACAGCTGGTCGTGATTTTTTTCACATCCAATATGAAGCTGTCAGTAGTATAAGCTGTACAAGGTAGGAACACATAATCTACCCATTGTCTGCACTTATCTTAGCAGTGAAAAAGACACAAGCTAAACATCTTCAAAATTTAAAAAGGTGGCTCATGTTTTGTTCAACTTTTAAATTCAAAGGTGGCTGTGGCTCAGGTCGTAGAGCAGATCAGCAGTGTTGGGGAGTAACGGAATACATGTACCGCCGTTACGTATTTAAAATACAAAATATGAGTAACTGTATTCCGTTACAGTTACCGTTTAAAAAGGTGGTATTCAGAATACAGTTACTTTGTTGAAATAAATGGATTACACTGCGGTACTTTCCTGTTTCATATTGTCGCGGGTCAGGACTGTTTGGGTTTTGTTTGACAGCTACGTGCTGTTGTTCCAGGCGGCAGCGTTACGGTTGCCATGGTTACAGGGCGACGCTCTCTCTCTCTCTCTCTCTATGCGACTGTGTGTTTCCTGGGTGAGAGAGCGCCTTTTCGTTGTTGTTGTTGTTGTGCTAAGCTAACAGGCAGAATGCTACAAGCATAGCTCTAAAGAATGTAGCATCATGGGCAGTGTAGTCCGTGTTGCAGGGAGAATGGACTGCCATACACGTTATGGGTCTGTGAGCGCGAGGAGGGAGAAAAAGGGGAGTGGAAAGGTACGAGTTGTCATCGAGGAAAAACGGGAGCTGGAAGCATGTAAATATAATAATAACCACTTCAGCCAAGAAGAGTGCCTGACGAGCCCAGTTGTAAGTAAGCTATTAAGACTCGACTGTACACCGTGTTCGTGTTTTCCTCCGAAAACAATAAGTTCCGTTGGAGCAGCCTTTCAACGCCTCTCTCTGTCTCTCGCAAGAAAAGTTGACCCACACAACAAAGTAAAGCTAGTTTTGGGCTACGAGCCGACAGGGACCCCGCCGTATTAGCCAGAGGTCCCTTTACTACAGTTCGGAGTCGCGGACCTTCAGTAATAGTAATAAATCACACAGCAATAGTACATTCACGTAGTTGTAAACAGCATGATAATATATTAAGTAATCCAAAGTATTCAGAATACGTTACTGTCATTGAGTAACGTAACGGAATACGTTACAGAATACATTTTGGGGCATGTATTCTGTATTCTGTAATGGAATACATTTTAAAAGTAACCTTCCCAACACTGCAGATCAGCTACTGATCGGAAGGTTGCCCTCGGAGCGTGAATGTTTATTAGCTGCACTTGAGTTTAGAAGTGCTTGTATGAGTGTGTGTGTGAATGGGTGAATGAGGCATGTTGTATAGAGCGCTTTGAGTACTCCGGGAGAGTAGGAAAGCGCTATATAAGAATCAGTCCATTTACCAAAGTTTCAGTAAAATGGGGTCTGTTTATATTTACGTGATTTCACTCTGTCCACCATTCCTGTTAGCCACAACGGTAATGCACCATCTGCAACAAACCATTGTAAATTAAATGAAGTAATTAACGTAATTGGCAGAAGTCTATGTTGCTATTAAGTTGCCACTCTCTTAGAGTAATCATTCACATCTTATCCACTTAATTGATTGGCGCTCTGCATCACAAACATTGAGGCACTCTCATCTTGTTTCCCCACTGAACAGTTTCTTTCTCATCACAGCACATCATAAGAATACTGATTCATAAATGACAGGTGTCTATTGCATGTGGGGCTGTTTTAGGTGTTTTAGGTATTCATCCTATGGAGATGGTTTGACAATGAGGTGTGATAAAAACCAGCTTCACAACCCAGAACTCCCAAAGATGTAGATAGCTATGTTATTCAAATGTCATTTTATTCAGTGGAATTTCAAAGAAAAGCATTTGAAACTGGCGCTTTTCTTTTCTTTGTACCCTGTATGAAGGGCTCACTCTGACTTATCTCCTGCTGGATCTTATCTGGATGCCTTGATGGGTTCTGGTCCAGTCATGCTGCTTTCATCTCTGAAAAAACGTAGTCTATCTGAAAGTTGAAAAGAAAAGGCACTTTGCACTGTTGTTGTCAGCTGAGGAAATGTCAGCATCAGTAGTTTTCTTTTTACTATTAATGGCAGAGATAAATAATGTAAGTTGCTCATGGAATCAGCTTTGAGTCTGTCACTTTGTTACAGTAAATGTCTGCTGACATTGTGATGAAACTTTGACATGTGTGCATCTGTAACTCAAGTGCTTTTGTTCACTTTTCTCTGTTAAATCACATCCTTCTTCTTTTTCCTGCCTTAGAAGTGTCAGATTGCTGCAAAACTCCATTTTAAAACCACCCCTCCCCCAACAGAAAAATTTAAATAAAACAAAAACCAAGCATGGATGGATGGATGGCTTTTTATAATTACATGACTGCAAAATGATATAGCAGTTCTTGTAAGTCACCAGCACGGGGTAAATGGATGCATGGACGAACAAACTTTTAAAAAGTTTTTTTTCTGAACAAAAGTACATTTGCTTTTCATTTACTACAGATATAAATGTATTTTTTCAACATTTGAACTATATTTTGAGTATGTATTAATGCTTGTGAACTTCAAGGGAAGGAAAGGGGAGTGCATTGAGCTATTAACGTGGTTTGAAATTTTCTGTAGTAACGTGTTTCCCTGTAGGAATTATCCAGTTTTGATGTTTCTCACCAAAACTCTGGTAAAGTGAATTTTTCATCTTCCTAAAAAACAAAAACAAAAAAACCCACATACACTGGTGTGTATCAGAAAATACTTTACTGTTGTGTTCATGGTCATCACACTGCTTTTTGTCTGAAAGGAGAAAAAAGAAATCTTTCTTGTGAACCGAATTCCAAGGTTGATGAATCCCATCTCTATAGATTTCTAAATTAGTGTGTTTCTGTCAGGTTGTACAGTTTGGGCATTTCACTGCTCTGCAAGCATGAAAGCACCCGTGTACTTAGGCAGCTCAGCTCCCTAACACCGTCCAATCACACTCCAGCCGAGAGGAACCAGAGCAAAGTGGATGTCAGCATGCGTCTGCGATGATGGATGGGATTCACTAGAGAGATGATGGATGACCATGGTGGCCATGTTTGTTTCATATCACGCAGAATGAGTTTCTATGGCAATACCGCTGCTCCAGTGACCTCTGGTTGACTTGTTTCAAAAAGAGAAGTCAGCTATGACTGCTTTCTAGATGACAGATTCAGCTAAGCTCTCCAGAAATATGCTTAGGTTTAATATTTTTGTAAACAAAGAAATGAAAAAACTTTTCATTTTGCTGTTTTCCTTGAGCTTCAAAAGCTACACCCCTTTATAATTGATTGCTAATGTTTATTTTCTTCTTGTCAGCACAAAATTCCAAGAACGCCTGCTAATTAGAAAAAGAGGAAGTAATTAAAAAGCCCACTACCTGCTGTAGACACATGTGATATATAGAGAGGACATGACTTTTATTTCCATTTCAAAGTGTTTTTAAAGGCTCCGCCACAATCTCCAAGTCTGAATCTTATGTTTGACTAAAACAAAAATGTCATGTTAATTCCCAGAAAGGTAAAGTTAGTTGTTTTTTGACATTATGTAACTTGTTTGTGTGAAGAAAAGACATTTACATGTATAAATAGCTTTAAATTTATATTAGGCTATATATTATTATATTATAGGCTATAGCCCCCCTCATGTCATATAGAGGAGCAGTAGGAGTTAAATAAGAAAGTACAGGACAAAATACAAAAAACAAGTAGGCTCTTAGAGTCATCTTACAGCCACAGTTTTCATGACAACTTCATTCCTCTTTTCAATGACAAAGTGAGTAAATTATAGGAATAACGTATTTACTCCTTTTTATTTTCTAGTAACCATAATTAAATACACAAATTTTGTCCTTTTAACCCTAAATCAACACCAGGATTGATGCATTTTGTAAATCCTCTTCTCTTTAAAAAAAAGATACTTCTTATAACTCTTTGGAGATCAAACATATAAGTTCGAAATGATGAAGATACATACGTTTTATTTGTTAATTTATTACCTTCATATTTATTTCTTAAATTTGCTTTCCTGACCTCAATAACCCCTTTTCAACACTTTCATTTAAATTGCCCTGAGGATCAGTGAATGAAGATGAACTTAGTATCGCGTCAAAGTCTCATAAAGCAGAAGAAAGTGTATTTAATCACCTCTTTACACACTCGAGGAGTTTTGTTAGCTTCGACAGCTGTGCCACATTTCAGAGTTACAAAATGATGTGACTGGATGCCTGAAGCACAAGAACCCATGATGCACCATGAAACAGACAATGAGACTTTTTTTTCTTTAACTTTAGTAGCACATTTATTTATTTATTTTTTTCACTGAACACTGAAATAATATCTTATTACTGGCCTCAGATGGTTTCTGTAATTTTCATGTTTTCTTTAACCTAGATTGATGGTGTTTACCGCATTCAGACGAGGTACACGATATTAGAAAGACTGGCACAGCTGAAAAGTATAACAGAGCCTTATTTTCCTAAGACATTTATGATTGCATTTTATAATTACTGAACTGCTCTCAAATGGTGTATTTTGGAGGACTCATTTGTGCAAGATAATGAAATTAAATTAAATTAATTAAATTAAATTAAAAACCCTGAAATCATATTTCTGGTATGTTTTCCTAAAGCAAAACCTGAAGTTTTTTCTCTTTACCTCTTCTACAGATTCTGCATTCCTTGTGAGGAAAATATGAAAATGCGGATTGTCACAAAAAAGAAATTATGGGGAAAAACAGCTATTTTCCTGAGAGTGTTATTAGCCAGCATTTATCTTCTGAATGTTGGCATGATGGATTATTTACTTTTTTCAAAAAATGAAAACATAAAACCTAAAAAAAAAAACCCCACTGCAAATGAAACTGCAGTAAATGGAAAATAATTTAATGTCTCTCAAGTAATAATACGGTCTCACATTTAATTCAAGCAGTGCACTCTCTGCAGCATGCCCATCTTTCCTCTATAGAAGCCGAAAACATAATCTACATTTACTATTAAAAAAATTACAAACTTTTCATTTTGCTGTTCATTTTACAGCAGAGTGACTTCACTGTTTCTGCCATGAACTCCAATGTGCCATCAACACAAAGACATTGCCCTCCAGCAATGTGAGCAGTGTGCAACCTTGAAATACAAATAAGAAGTCTTCAAAAAGTGGCTCCCACTGAGTCCAGGGTAGACACATATTGTGTGTATGTGTGTAACTAGCTAGGCTTTGAAAATCACCTTGAGTTTTCAACCTTTAATATAAGATCAGTTTGGACAGAGTAAGGACGCAATATGTTAAGGTTATGGGAAGGGTCACTGTTAAGGATTTCTCACCACAAAGTCACATCTGTCTAATT
The DNA here is from genome assembly GCF_057381845.1 of Rhamphochromis longiceps. NCBI lineage: Eukaryota > Metazoa > Chordata > Actinopteri > Cichliformes > Cichlidae > Rhamphochromis > Rhamphochromis longiceps. The sequence continues at coordinate 24,058,186 of NC_140563.1, forward strand.
CCAAACTTCACAAATGTCTGTTATGTGCAAAAAAGTTGAATTGTGGCGTCCACCCCAATATCTGCTGTCATTTTGCTAAAAACCTACATAAACAACATTTTTATATTTTATATATCTTTAAAAATACAAACATTTTCTATAAGATAAGGCTACATTGGTAGCAAAGAGGTTACGTTTGCAATAAATATTGAATATCAAGGGTTAATGTTTCAGGAGTAGATGTAGGCAGAAAAAGTCCCTTGTGTATACTGATGCAAATGTGTCTGTGTTGGTTTATGTTAAGAGCAGGGTGCTGTTGTCCAATGACAAGAGAAATGCTGACTACCCTGACAGCCTCTCAGAAAGTAAGCTGAGCTGCTCTTGCTGTGAGCAGACAAAGTGCTCACACATGCATCATTATTCATCCCCAGGACTGTGTTCAAATGAAGCTGTGTATAATGGCGGACTCTGGGGATGTCAAATGCCTCTGTGTGTGTGTGTCTGTTCAGGTGTTTGTGTATGCATTAGCACTTTAGAAATTGTCGATTGGGAGGAAAGAAAGATATCAGATCCTGTTAACTTGCTGAAGAAATGATCTGACTGTCTGAACTCTAAAAATCTGATATTGTCTCTGACAAAGTTTGTATTAGCAAGTAGCATGTTTGTGTCCATGCATCGTTCACATAAGTTATTATTTAATGTATTCTATATATGTAGTGCAGTGAGAAATGGTAAAGAGAGATCTTACTAGATATATGTACAAGACAACAAAGGACTTTTTCTTAAGCAACCAAATGGTCTTGGAGCTACATTCAGTTTATGTGTCAATGATTGCATGCCCTTTCTATCGTTCCAGTCTTACACTTTCTTTTGACCTCACCACACAGTCATCTGCACTGTTGCTGCTCACTCCCATGAGAATAACAACTACCCATATCACCATGAATATACTGTATATACTGTATCACTCTCAGTATCAGTGTTTTTGTCTGATCATCTTTGTCCTGTTACTGAGGTTTTTGCAGACATATGACCACTAAACATATGATGTTAACTTTTCTGTCATTTTGGCCCAGTGAACCCAAGGGAAAAATGAATGTTCCCCGACTGGTTGCAAGTGATTGCTGGATAGCTTGATTTTAGAAGTACAGAAGGCGTCCATCTCTTGAATCCACACTGGGAGCTTGGTCCACAGAACAGGGGCCTGAAAGCTGAAGGTTCTGCCTTTCTTCCCACTGTTAAATATGCTAGGAACTACAAGTAAGCCAGGAGAGCGAAGCACACTATTGGGGTGATGCGGTACTAAGAGGTCTTTAAGATATGATGGAGCCAGATTATGAATCAGTGATGAAAAGCCAATATGGCAGAAATATGCTCTCTCTTTCTAATGGCTGTCAGTATTCTTGCTGTAGTATTTCGGATCAACTGAAGGTTTTTCAGGGAGTTTCTAGGACATCCAGATAATAATGAATTACAATAGTCCAGCCTACAAGTAACAAATACATAAACGGGTCTTAGTTATTGTGCAAATGCAAGAACAAATCATCCATCCATCCATCCATCCATTCATCCATCCGTCCGTCCATCCATCCATTCTCTTCTCAACCCTTTTCCAGCTGAGGACCATGGCCTCTGATTTGGAGGTGCTGATTCTCATTTCCACTGCTTCACACTCGGCTATGAACCATTCCAGTACGAGCTGGAGTCCTTCACTTGAAGCCAACAGAACCACATCCTCTGCAAAAGCAGAGATGAGATTCTGTGACCACCCAAGCGGTCTATCCATAATTTTTATGGATAGAAAATTCTATCCATAAAAATTATCAACAGAATTTGTTACACAGGGCGTCACTGGCAGAATCCATTACCCACCTTCCTTAAAGATTCCACCACCCAAGTCTGCCAGTCCAGAGGTACTGCCCCTGATTTCCACTCAACATTGTAGAGGCGTGTCAATCAAGAGAGCCCTACAACATCCAGAGCCTTCAGGAACTCAGGGCGAACCTCATCAACCCCAGGGCCCCTGTCACCAAGGAATTGTTTAACTGTCTTAGTGACCTCACCCCAGGAGATCGTCTCCCTCCTCCCCAGACTCTGCTTCCTCCAGTACGATTAAGGAGGCGTGAGTGCCAAGGAAGAGACATGCCAGTGTGATTAAGGAGGTCCTCGACGTGATTGCTCCACAACCTGACAATTTTCTCTGTTGAAGTCAGCAGTGCTCAACCCGCACTATACACAATGCAGGTAGAGCACCGCTTTCCTCTTCTGAGTTGCCTAACAGTTTAGCAAAATTTCTTCAAGGCAGTCAGAAAGTCTTTTTCCGAACTCCTTCCACACCCAAGTTTTTGCTTCAATCACTGCCTGAGTCGCATTCCACTTGGCCTGTTGGTACCTGTCAGCTGCCTTTCAAGTCCCACAGGCTAACCAAAACTCCTCCTTCGGACTGGTGGCTCCCTTCAACTCTGGTGTCCACCATTTGATTCAGGGATTAACACCACGACAGGCGCCAACCACCTGGCGGCCACAGCTCAGTGCAGCTGTTTCAGCAATGGAGGTGCTAAAACAGGGTCCATTCGGACTCAGTGTCCTCAGTATTCCTCGGAATGCTGTAGAAGCTCTGCCGCTGGTGTGTGTTGAAGATCTTGTGGAGGTCTGTCCAGGATCCTTCCATGTGTCAATCACCTGATCCATATCATACCACCTGATCCAACTCACCACCATGTGGTGATCAGTTAACAGCTCAGGCCCTCTCTTCATCCGAGTGTCCAGAACATATGGCCGCAGCTCTGACGACATGATTACAAAATGGATCATCGACCTGTGGCCTAGGATGTCCTGGTGCCACGTGCACTTTTGTACACCCTTATGTCTATAAGCTTTGAAGTCTCCCAGTATAGGACAGAGGGTGCTCCCAGAGGGTGCTTGAGCACCAGTACGACCATCAGGACACCCTCTTCCTTTTCAGGAAAAGGAAGTTTGGATTGGCCTATAATTAGCTAAGATTGACACAAAAATGGAGACTGTTTGCCTTCATAGTAAAACTTTTGTCCTTTGAAACATATTGGCTGCAACATTAAAGTAGTTTTTTTTTTTACTTTAAATGCAAATCTCCTCCATTTCAGGTTTTGCATCATACTTTTTTAAGTTTTACTACCACTTGGCTAGTAGTTAGCGTGAATTTACAGTTTTTTCTGATTGCTTAAGCACATTTTTTGTAACTATTGGCTAATTTTGCAAAACTCTTCACACAAATAAGAAAACCTGTCACCCAATCATCAAAACATTGTAGTTCTCTTGCAAAAGCAAACACAGCTAGATTAACTCTTCACACCTTCGTAAAAATGGTGTTTCCGTATCAAACAGTACACACAAGCCATCATCTACTAAGCACACAATGCGCCAACTGCGCACTGATGGTATGAATACAAAACACATCTGGCTTTTGCTTTCTCTGTGCACAAGGTAGGCTATGTCAGTTTGAGCTCATACTTCTGTCATAGATCCATAAGCATAGAGGGATCCAAACTTCAAGTACTGGTGTTTATTCAAACACATCAAAACAAACACAAGTGTTTATTTCCAAGTATAGGATTATTTGCAATCGCCATAATGACTATATGGGTTACTTGGTCTGCAGTGAACATGCTTCCTCTGCCCCCAGCATCTGGTCATCTAGCAATTCTGTAAAGTAACAATTTCAGTATTTTTAAATCAATGGTATTGGTGTGTTTCTCATTGGCATATGGCAGTGCTACAAATCTTTGTGCGGAGTGACTGTGCTAACCGATTCTCATTTCAAGATGTCCTTATGGTGCTTGCTACAGTGTAGCGGCTCGAGTTAGGCTGGACCCGTTGGCCGGCTACCCTCAGGGTCATTCCACGGTTGATGACATGGTCCACTATTGTAGCTCTGATGTCATCAGTAATTCTATTTCTTACTCTTCCTACCCTTCCTCTCCCCCCTCCTCGTCTTCCTCTTGCTCCTCCTTGTCCTTGTCGTCCTCTTCATCCTACTTCTTCACCTCCACGTCCTCTTCCTCGGCCTCCTCTACTTCTCACTCTTTCTGCTCCCTCCATTGTACTCCGCACACACAGCTTACCTGTATTATAGTGCTTAGGCTGATTGCAAAGTGAACTAATTATCTAAGAAAGTTTTGACATGTGAAAGTGTGCCAGACAGTTGGCAAATTAGTGTTAATGATAGCCATACATGTGTATACTTTTGCTAGGAGTGTGTTGGAAATTTGGTAATTTAGTGTTGTGCAGTGAATTGTGCCTACAGCTTTGCAAAGTGTGTGTTACAAAATTGCAAACTGAGTGCAAAGCAGTTTTTGTGCTTTTGGTTTTGCAAACTCAGTGAGTGGTTTTGCTATAAGTCTGAATAGTTTTAGAGATTGTGCTACAGGAATCACAGTTAGGGTTTAAGCATTCAGAAAAAACTGTAAAAGACAGATATGATAATCAAAAGCAAACTGTAGTGATCTCCTTGCAAGCAATGCATTGCAAGGAAAGCTATAACTAGGAGGATTTTGGTGCAGCAGCTTCTGCAACCAGTTTTAAATAGCAACAGCCAGTAACAACCAGGAAACCCTGCATGGGGCAGTACACCTTGCAACTTGTTGTTGTATTAAATCCAATATGGCTGCCAACTCTTGAGTAATGTGTCTATGACATCATATGACAATCCTCAATGCAGTATACAGCTTCAGCTTCCTTCAGCTGCTCACTTGTTCTCCTACCAGTCAGCAAGAAAGAAAAACCTTTTTTTTACCTCTTCTCCTTTTTAAGTCCCTGCAGTACATCGGAAATCACCTGTGAAAGACCAACTAACAAAAGGTTGAAGTTCAAAGAGCTAAGATGAAAATGAAAATATCATCAGTGTTACAAATGATGTCCCTCGTAGACATATGACAGGCAACAATTCCTTCTTCTGACTTGGATATAAACATCCAAATCAGGGGAGGGGGTGGGGGTACCACCTAGCTCTGCTATCACATGCTGAAGTGGATCAGATTTCTAGTTTGCAACCTAGAAATGCCTAAGTCACACCTTGTGGTGTATAGTCAGGCAGAAACTATTTGATTAATTATGCAATCTTCACGTGGATTAGAATCATGACAAAATACTGTCTGGCCCAAGTGTTATCCTCATCCTAATCACCTGTTGCTAATCAGTACATTGCTGTACCTGAGGCAAGTGTGACATGATGCGCTGTTGTAATATATTACGTTTGTGAGCAATAAACCTTTGGTGAAAAAGGGCTGCAATCTGTGTCTGAATTTAGAGATTACAAGTGCTCATCCATTTACAAATGTAAGGAAGGCACTGGAGCATGTTGTGGCAATATAGTTAGATCAATACAATAGAGTGGAATTGTCCTTCCCGACAGTACACCAGTGAATGGAGTGGTTGTAGTGTTTATTTCATTTCTCCTGTTATTGCTGAAGCAATGAACGTTGCTGAATTTATATGATCTGGATTTGTCTTTGTCGAGCAATACCACACGTCTTTTCTATCTATTTTTTCTTATCTGTTCTGTCACTCCATTCACAATAGCATCATTTCTAAAAGATTTTATATAGGTCTAGGAATATTTATTTCCAAATGATAAATTCAGGTAAATGTTCCTTGTAAAGATTCAAATTATTCTGATTTGTTGAATAAAAGTAACCTAAATCAATAAGATTCTTTTTTTATCCTTTTTCCAGTAGCTGATTCAGAATCTTGTCCAATTTGTTGCCTCTTTTAGATATGCCCTGTGCTCTTCTGACAGCCCCCAAAAATATGCGGGTGGGGGACAGTCAGTGCTGACCAAGTGCAGAAACTGGTGTGCTGAAAGCAGTGGAGTGGAAAAGGCCTGGTTTGGATTTGCTTGGCACAGCTTGACTTACTGTATCTGTCTGTTGATCTGACAAGATGGTAGGAAAAAGAAATGCTAACACCTGACGCATCAGTTAACGTGGCTCAAGGCTGGGCTCAGCTCCAGAGCTGTCGTGGCCAATAATGTCCATGAGTGTTCCCTAGTTTCTCCGAAACACACACAAAGATGCACATAAACCATAATCACCATCACATTAGATGTGCAATACAACTACATAGTACACTATATATGTATGTTTAAATGGGGGTTAATTTTGATTGTAGAACTTGTTTTTTTCTCTGGGATCAATAAACTGAGACCTATATTTTACAAAGAGCTAAAGACGCTTATGCATGTTGTTATTTCTCCTAGCATTGATTACTCTAATGCACTTTTCTTCTCACTTAGTGAGTCAGCCTTTGATCACTTGCATGCTATCAAGAATGCTCGTGCTGGAGTACTTAATAGGACAAACAGACAGTATTATATCACCCCATTATTTATATCTCTTCACAGGGCTCCAAGTTGCATTCAGGATATAATTTAAAATTGTGATCTTTCCATACAAAGCATGCAAACGCTCATCGTATCATCGCACGTGTCATCTTCATCATCCCTCATTTTGCTTAGTTAGTCCAAATACACATCTGTCACGTGTAACCATCCAAAGATGAGTTAACTGAGCTTTACAGTCTGACCTGTGGACTGCTCTACCGATATTTTCAGATTCTGTAGATTCTTTTAACTGACCAACTGTCACACAGAGGCCTGTCATCAGTCCCCTTGGAACCTCCTGTCGCTGCTCTGGTTGCTGGAGGTTGCTGTCTGTTGCTACATGAAATCAGCTGCAAAGCGCTTGCTGCACCCTAAACCTTCTTGTGTTTTCTTTGGAGCCTGACAAATTGGCCCCTTGCCCATAGTTTGTGTGGAAAATGCTGATGCGTCTATAAACATTCACCAACTTGGCAGTGACTGTAAAAATTAAGAAAGTACGACATAAACTGGAAAAAGAGAACAAACTAAAAACTTGACTTTTGAAGCAGGTTGGTAGCAGCAGTAAAGCACAACTTTCACTTTGAAGGAAAACATTCTCTGCTTGTGGTTTGCATCACACTTTTCACAGTTATGCTCCCACACAGCTGCCAGTTTGCGTGTATAGACAAGTTACCAGCTTCCATGTAAACTATGTAATCACAAGGAGATTTTTCGTATGTCAACCATTTTTATTATTAGACTGCCAACAACCTGGAGCTATCCAACTGGTCAGGTAATACCTACTGGTCACTGTCTCTAGACTTGTGTGGCTCGGGTCCAATGCAGATACTTTATGTAGTATACATTTTTAACAGGTATATTGTTACTAAGATAATTTGAAAGGTTTGTGTAATATATAAATGTGCATATATATATATATATATATATATATATATATATATATATGCAGTTATTTTTTTCTGTTAATGTATGCTCTATAAAGCTTTTGTGATCTTCGTCTGTGTGGGGTGCTAATATAAATCGACATTACTTGCTTTAGATGTATAGTCACATGTTAACACCAGCTTATTAGAATTTCACTGTCATGTAATGGGAAACACAGGCATGCACGCGCACACACACACACACACACACACACACACACACACACACACACACACACATATACACAGATGCATACTATTTCCTTGATAAATGAGTGTTCAGGGTGACAGATACATTTTTGTCTAAATGGATCTCCATTGTGCAAGGCATAATGTCATCTTCATTAGAAGCATGTCATCCCTTAAAATGAGTGAACACGCTTGTGAGAGTGAAATTTCTTTATTTTGCAGAGGAACAGGCCTATTAAGAAAATGCAGATGATGATCATGGCAGTTGATAAAGCAAGTTGATCTGAATCCAATTTTTGTTCCAACTGAATTATTTTGCGTGTCATGTGAGCAGCTTAATGATATTTCGTACTGTAATACTACAAACAATGTTTGTGTAATAAATGTTCTTTTAAAAAGTAATGGGAAAAGGAGCCTTTAGTTTTTAGATTCGGTATAGTCATGCGGAAAATAATGTATAAATTGTTTATAAAATGTCAAGAAGTCAAAATGAATGTCGTTATTAGCAAATTCCCCACATTACTGTAGCAGCAGGCAAGTTATTTTACCACACTTTTTAAACTTGGTAGTGTAATTTAAATTATACACCATTTTATTATAGGTACAGTAAGCCAAGAAAAGTGATAACAACATGTATCTACTGATTAGTGTATAAAAAGGTATAGGTCCACCAGCATTTAAAACGGTCATAAATTTCCATTGTTTGCTTGCATCAGTCCCACAACACAATGGGCTCATATGTTTCTGAATCAGCTGTTGATTGGCTCTTTGGGGCAGGAGCAGGAGCCATCTTTGCCCTTACGGATTTTCACTGATATTTTTTATATCGTGGGTTGTTGAGTGCCATTTTTCATCCATATAACACCATCCTTATCATTATGATTGTATTCTATATTCTATCTTTAAGTATATATATCATAAACAGAAGTATTCACGGCCTTTTCTCAATACTTTGTTGGGCAAAGTGGTCCCAAGAGTAATTCCTTCTTTTTCATGCGCCTTTTACTGAGGAGTGACTTCGTCGGGCCACCCTACCATAAAGGTTTAATCTGAGTTCTGTCTGAGTGACCACTGGGCTCTTGATCACCTCCCTAACTAAGGCCCTTCTACCCCATTCACTCAGACTGGCTTGGCAGCAAGCAATAAGAAAAGTCCTGGTGCCAAAAAGTTGATTCTGTTCATCTGGACGTAACGTTTTTAATTGGAGAAATGTTTCGTCACATCCAAGTGACTTCTGCAATCTCAGCTAACTGCAGGTTTCCCCAATCTTATAATGACCATTGACATGGCCATGAGTACACAAATTTCTCTTTTCAACCTCGCTTTTCTCTGAACTTCACATACACGTGTTTATGTATATGTGAGTCTATATCTGTATTGTTATGTGAAGAACACCTGCTTGCAGGTGTACATTGTGATTGAAGATATATTATACAGCTTGTGGTAGCACATATATGCATGCGTGTAGCATGTTTTGTGTGTACATTGCTTGATAGCACTGGGTGTTAGAATCCCTAAAATAATCAGAACAATTCTTGGGTGGGTTGGAACTGGGGCAAGCACTCCAGCTAATCCTGTGTTTCGACTGGCCTTAGGTGTTACAAATCCACATGGGACATCGCAGCTCTTCTGTAAGTTGACAGTTTGACACATCATCTGTATACCCCGGACTCATTGAGTGTTTTGGGTGTTTATTACAACATACCCTCATCCGAGGCTGGCCCACCACAGGCTGATCAGACCTTGGTGCGTGTCACATGGTAGTTTCACGTGGTCCTTTTGCAGTCCACACTGTCTTCCACATTAACCAAAGCCAATGAATGCTCCTTTCTGTGTTAGTGGCAAGCTCTTTTATTTCCTTTCTTCGAGCCTGCCCTCTTATCCCCAACTCCTTCAGGAGCCTTATGGTTGAGCTGGCAACAAAGCCCCTGCAGCCCACTTCCAATAGATCCACCCTCACATCCCATCCTCTCTCCTCTGCTTCAGCTAATAAGTTGGCATACCGCAGCCTTTTCTTCTCATTTACTTCATCAGTGCCATCTTTCCAAGAGTTCGTCAGTTCTACAATGAAAGCACACAGACAGGAGCTGGACGAAAAGATCTGGGCACAATTGGTAAATACTATAAATATATATCCACAGTGCTTAGGGCCAAGATGGCATTGTCCCGCTTCCTTTTTCTCGAGGGTGAGTCTTTGCTCTTAAAACTGAACTGTACACCCCACACTACTAAAGGTGTCACATGGACTTAATACCCACCTGTAAGTAATGGATTAATGGTATTTCTACAATGGAAGACAAACGCTTTGGATCAGAGAACGAAACATCTCATTAACTCATTAACAATGCAAATGCATTGAGGTGAGATTCTGAACACTGATGCTTATAGTTAACAACTGAATGAAAGCAAAAAACACCCATAGACACCTCCAGGGGAAAAAAAACCCTAAAAGGCTATTAACCATATATGTGATCTGTATTGCTTTGAGGTGGGATAAAGTAAACATTTATTAAGTACTGTATGCTTACATAAATTGTTGTGGGTGTATTGATTTAAAAACTATGCATAGTATTTAGCTTACAATGCAAAGCACCTTTGGGTGACTTTTGCTGTGATTTAGCACTATATAAGTAAAACTAAATTGATGTGAATTGACTTGATGGGTCAGTTAAGTAAGCAGATGAGGTAGATAACAAGAAGGAAGTGTATCCCATTACCAGAACTAAGGCTACGTTCACACTGCAGGTCTTAATGCTCAATTCCGATTTTTTGATCAAATCCGATTTTTTTGTCTGCTCGTTCACACTACAAATAAAATGCGACAGCAAACGCGCTCTAGTGTGAACGCTCAAAGCGGCCCGCATGCGCAAAAGAAGATGTCACACACAACGCGCTCTGTTTAGACCCAGAGCAACAGTATTGTTTGACTGATGGCCCTTAATATAAAGACTTCGGACTTCACGTTTCCCAATTTTTGCTTTAAGTTATTTTGTTATTTACATAATAATGTAAATAACCTAATAATGATCCTTATTGCTGTTTAAGAGAGGAGCGGTGCTTCAAAGGATAGCTGCAGATTTCTGTCAGAATCTGCAGATTATACAGTACAAATAAAATGTTCACGTTGTCTTCCCAACAGTTTCACTGACATCTACACTGGATGGCCAGGAAGCGTTCGCGATGTCTTCTCGGGCGCTTCTCTGGCGCTGATAATTGGCTTCAGTCTTGTGTCGGTGACGTAAAAGGCGGATTTAATGCGACTTGACCATTCACACAGCAGTCGCTTTCTAAAACATCGGATATGTATCGGATTCAGTACCACATACGAAAGTGACCCAGATCGGATTTGAAAATATCGGATTTGCGCCGTTCACACTGTCATAGCATGATCGGATATGGGTCGCATAGGGTCAAAAAAATCGGATTTGATGCGCTTTCGCCTGCAGTGTGAACGTAGCCTAAGAGTGCAGGAAAGATGCTTCAATGATAGATGAAATGTGTTTTTAATATTTGACCCTCAAGAATTTAAAACAAATGCAAATGTCAAATTGAAATGCAAAACAGTGAAGGTAAAACAAACAAAACTGTGTGCATGTGTGTTCATGGCGATTTGTATTCATGATACTACAGAGAGAACAAATATTATGCCTACAGCTGAAGACATCTACGTGAACTTGAACTTATAAATATAATAATATGATCTGACAGCAACACCACTATAATAAAGCTGCTGTATTCTTTTTTGTTTGTTGCTTCGAATTTGTGCTTCTGTGGCCCAGTTCCAGTCCCTATTTAAGGCTTCGTGATAACATCAACAAACTTAAATGACATCATCTAAGCATTGGGACAACAATGTTTCATTGCAAAAGATTTTTATTGAAGCATTCAGTAAATGAATCTATAGAAAAGGGGCAAGATTTTCCGTACCCGAATCATTCTGGTTTTTAGCCTGCTTGTGTTGATATTAATCAGTGATATCTGAGGAAGGATTTGTTGGATGTGGAGAGCAAAAGAATGACAGCAACTGACAACAAGTTTCATTTTTATAAGTTAATATTAATTTAGTGCCATTACAGTTTTTTACAGACGCTAGGACACATTTCTCAATACTTAGGTCACGTTTGCAAAACTCCTCACACAGTGAGCACAACAGAAGTCTATGTGGGCTAAACTGAGGACCAGTTATCATTGTTTTGGCACAAAATGCATTCAATGACTACATCTCTCAAATTTCATGAATTATCTTCTCACTCAGACACAACAACTGCCAAAAATCTTTGTACGGACAGGACATTTTGCATGTGCTTACATACTGTTTTCAAAACTGTTAAACTTATGGCCAAAACAATAACATAATGCAAAACTTAAAAAGACAGCAAAATCCAACAGCAATATTTTATTGAAACATATTTTAAATCTAAAAATGCAGTTTAACCAGCCACAGCTTATTCTCATTGTAGATGAACATCTACACAGGTGTTACTCCTTCAATTTTTCAACTCCTTCAATTCTGGCATGCCAGAAGATTATTTCCTAGGTGTATTGCCCTAGATGACATGAGATGTGATGTGGATGAGAACCTGTGGCCAAATGGAGAAGACCGAGTAGATTAGCATTACTATTGTATGTGTATCAGTGGATGGTGTGTATACAAATTCTTGTATTTTGGGATTACTTAGTGCAAAAAAATAAAAATACAGAAACAAATATTAACGAATTCTGCATGATGTCTGATTCATTCCAGTAACATATATTGAAATTATAAACAGAGATGTGTCCTTGTTTTACACAAGAAAACACTGTGTAATGCTACATGTTGTTAGTGTTTTTTAGGTCATTGTTTTGTGGGTGACAAAGTGTGTTTGTCGGCTGTCAACCTTTGCTAGTGTTCTGGAAGAATGAGGTTATTTGAGACCTGAATGAAGTGTTTTGGTAGTTGTAGTGCATTTTGAATGTGAAATGAACTGCTTTGCCAAGCTGATGGTCAGTTAGGAGGATTGTGTGAAGTGTTTTGCAAAAGTGACCTAAGTATTGGGAAATGTGTCCTAGCGTCTGTAAAAAACTGTAATACATAATGACCGGCCAAACAGAAATTGAAAACAGCACAGAAACTGCTGCCCACAGAGATTAGCTTTTGGCTTTCAAGGTTCAAGGTTCAAGGTTCACTACATACTGTTCAGTAAGTATGACGGAAACTACTTCAGGTAACCTGAGTTTAAATATTCAGAGTGAAACTGAAGAACATAACACATAAAATTCTTCTTCATATTGATTAGTGAACATTTTTTGGTTCTTTGTACAAAATGAGCAAACTATATAAAAATTCTTATTTTTCATTGTTACAATTCAACCTTTCCAAAGTGACTGCCTGATGTGTTTCAGTGAGCCTGAAATAATAGATTTAATATGTGTGTGTGTGTGTGTGTGTGTGTGTGTGTGTGTGTGTGTGTGTGTGTGTGTGTGTGTGTGTGTGTGTGTGTGTGTGTGTGTGTGTGTGTGTGTGTGTGTGTGTGTGTGTGTGTGTGTGTGTGTGAGACTAGGGCCATAAGCTACAAACATTAAGTAATTTGCACCCACATGGCAACGACATAGACTAAGTGACACTCAGGTGAGCATGGCCAAAATAACTGCAGATGACAAAAAATGGGCAGGACCTGAGATAAGATTTTCTCAGCTTTCATGTAAACAAATGAAGCTACTAATATAACCTGGTAATACATTAGAGGGTCACTTGGGTAACCAGGAGCCTGGAAGGTCAGGAAGCTAACATCCATCAGCTTTAAAGTGATGTAAGATAAGTGAATGGCTTCGCTTTGTCTGCAGTATGACTGACTGCACACGAGGTGATGAAATTATTCTCTCTTTTATATTTTCTAAAAACACTTATTATTGCTGTTTCATGTCACCACAGGTCTCTCTTAAAATTGCTATTTTTTCTCTCAGACTTGCTTACTTGAGGGCAATGTTCATGTTAGCTTAATTTGTGGCATATTCTGCTTCTTGCTATGCAGAAATGAGGTACAGAAAAAAATCTTACATATAATGCAACATCTCTGAAAGGCAGAAATTGGAAGGCCTAAGGATAATGACTAGCAAAACCCAGAAAAATCTAATTCTTGCCTTCGAACCACTTGATAATAAAAATGAGGCACTTCTTCCAACAGCACTTATTCACCTTTGTACATGTAAATTCTCCTGGAAGATAGCGCCTTCGTGCACTGCTTTGGACAAAAATATCTGCCCGATTTGTACAAATTAAATGTGAGGCAAGTTGTATGAAAAAAGACGTGACACACAAACAGTGAACTCCCGCAAAAAAATTGATATGTTGTAGTATGTATTGCACCATGTTTTACAGGTGCTGTATTTTTCCACTCAGTTTACTAAAGCCCTTCCTTGGCAGCATGCAGGCCATCTTTTAATCCACTGATATTTTGTAATGCTAAAATATCCACCTCTGGCCCCACATGTTGGCATGGAGACAAAACAAATTCTCTTAGCATTCTCTCCCCCGCTCTGTTTCTCAAACAGCTCCAGCACTATCTCAGAAACAGATTAAGGGGAAAAAGGCAAAAACAATAGGACTGCTTTAATAGAAGGACCAAGTTCATACACATCTTCAGGTGACACAACATCTCTAGGTCCTTGTTGAGTAACACGCTGCAGGGCAGGCAGATAAACCATGTCCTCCTTTGCCGGAATGCTGAGGGTGAGTGGACATGAACAGAATATGCTTCCTTCTCCACAAAAAGCTGTGCTGTGAGTGAACAATAAAGTGGTGCAGATGGACGACTACATCCCTGAAGCAGAAACTGTTCCATGCATGAATAGTAATTTGCTGAATGAGCAATATAACAGGTTCAAATAGAAGGAGTAGTAGTAGTGCGGTAGGGTGGAGGTGGAAGGGGGGATTTGGGGGGTTGCAATTGGCAGTTGGGAAGGTGAAAATAGGTGCAGTGTAAAAAGCAGAGGCTCAGGGGGCTTGGTGTGCAGGTGTCAGATGCTGAGACATACGCTGACATGATGGGTAATGAAAAGAGGGCAGCTCGTAAGCACATTTGATCCTCGGCATGGCTTTGCCAGATCAAGGAGGGTGGCAGTTGATAAGAAGGAAGAGATGTGTGCATCATTCTCTTCGTGTTACTTCTAAGCCTCAATCTTCCGTTTAAAAGTGTATCGAGCATGCTTGCTTTTTTCTAGCGTTGCCATCCTCACATGCATAATTTTCCATTATACAAACTCTCAATTTACATAGCCATTTCGATGCAGAGGCATTTACATACATGCTTGAAACATTTTTCTTACAGCAGCATAAAACAACATTTCAAGGAGGAGTTTCTGTTCTCATAAAACATTTAATTGGCAGTACGGTGGACAAAAAATAAGTTTAATTATAAGCTGAGAGAGAGGCAGATAAAACACTTGTACAGTGAGGGATGCTGGTGTCTAATTGCCATGTACCTGTCTCCTGTGAATAAGGTGTATAGAAGGTCTGATAGAAACAAAAAAACTAGCCTGACAATCTGCAGGAATAACTTTACTTATGAATCCCTGAGAAAAGAGTCAGCAACATGAAGGTGTAAATCTATTGCCAGGCTTTTTTAATGCAAATACAGTTAGTGGGACACCATTGTCCCACTAACATTACTCCTGCCTACTCGTTGCCAGAGGAAGTCACAACACTACAGGTTTCAACTTAAAGGATCTTAGTATTGAATCAACACTAAACACTTGCTGTAACCTGTTTAAAAAGTACCTGCTGATCTAAACGTCACTGGACTCCCTCGACATTTCGAATTCTTTATCTCAAAGGAAGCGAGACCTTGGATGAACAACATCACTGTAGGTCAAGTGCATGTGTCTCAAAGTGAATAAGTGTGTCTGTGCACATGGGAAGTGTATCAGTGAGTTAGCTTATCTGTATGAGCGAGCACCTGTCCTCGAGATGCCCCAGCCCTTCACAGTTCACCGCCTCAGCCATGGTAATTTCCATCCAGAGGTGCCAGAGCACAATCTTGATTATGCTCCATAACAAACTGAAAAGCAGCCCTAATTTACACACGAGGCTCCCTGCAGAGCATCATTATCTGCATTCATACCATTACACCAAAGGTCACACTGACTTCTTCAGTCACACATAAACTGCTCCAAATGGGTCACAGAGATTAATCTTCTCTATTTCTGTGTTGATACACCGGACACCTCCTGAAATGTAGAAATTAAAGTTCTGCAATATTGCTTAAAGGTCATTAGAATTTTTTCATTTTTGACAGAACTTCCTTTCCTTTCCTTATTTCCTTTTTATTTTATCTCTTTATTCATTTTTTTGGCATTTTGTGAGACAAATCAGCAGAGCCATGATAAAAGTGATTTGATAGTCCTTAAAGACTCTTTTTTTAATGGTATGGGTAAGATCCGGGGCAGGCTGGGTTTTTTTCCCCCCGTTTCATTTTTTTTCTCCCTCACTCTTGCTCTCGCTCTCAGGTGGAGAGCTGGGCAGAGCTGCTGTTTCCCGTACTCGCTGCTGCACACCTGCTGGGGTACTTAAGGCTCGGCTATGGCGGTGATTCTCCGTCAGATCGTTGTCTCTACGCCCTTTGGGCAACGTTTTGTCACTAAAGCTGCTGACGTTCAAAAAGCTATTCCCATATATTTTCTTCCGTCTAGTAACTCTCTGGAATTCCTGCCTCTCCCTTTTGAAGAAACCTACCTGTTACCATCTGTTGTATGGTAACATAACAACAATATTGTATTTGTTTTCAATGTTATGTACTTATGAAGTACATGTATTTTGACTTTTGTTGCCATGATACCAGGTCTCTCTTAGAAATGAAATATTTAATCTCAATGAGATTTTTTACCTGGATAAATAAAAGACTAATAAATCTCTAGAACTAAACAGTCACAGCCAGCTCAGAACTGCCTTGTCATACTGGTTGAAACTCTCCTTTGAAACAGTGACATACCTGGAATCCACCTGCCTGCCTGCCCACTTTCTGCTGAGTTGCTTTCTCTCTATCTCTGAACTCTGCCCACCAGCACCCCCCTCTCTTGATCCAGCACTGTGCCAGGACAGGTAAGCCTGTGAAAACATCCAGAAATTGACAGAAACATCCATTAGCACTCTCCCTTCCCGCAGATCCTCTTTGAGTGAGGCCCACTATTGTTGCCTCTGTTGTCTGCATAAGATTAATTCTTTATAACTTGAGTTTCCTTGACATGGCTTTGCCTTAAATAAGTTTTCTATTTCATATTCCTATAGAGGAAGAACCCCACTGAAAAACTTAAAAATCAGACAAGCTAAGATATAGCCTTAATATATACTTAACTCAGCACTTTAATGTATAGTTTTACTGAGGCTAGTTTTGCTGAGTTGGAGCTTAGAAAAAAGTTTGAAGTTAAGCAATAAGGTCTTCAGGTCATCAGAAGCATCCAGGAATCTAGTAAAGGTCCGGTTTTACTGAGACTAGTTTTATCCAATAGTGTAAACTAGCCTCAGTAAAACGGTGTGTTATTGTTTCCTACAATTCTATTTCCAAAGAAACTGGTACTCTGTAAAGTTCATTCAAGTATATACATATGTATATATTGTAAATCCTCAACAAATTATCCAAAAACCAAATACCAGATTCTGAAACTGAGAAATGTTGCTTCAAAAAGTTATGACAGGGCCATATTTATGACTCTGCATCATTTATTTGCTTTTTTAGAATGTTTATGAACATTTTGGGAAGAACTTTGAGAATAAAACTTTTAATGACTGTGCTGGAGTGGCAGATGTAAAGCCCTTTTGAAAGATCTTGTCTTGATGGTAGCACATGTTGCTCAGTACACTGTAAAACCTGACAAGTTAAGTTAACTCAAATGATTTGGGGAAACCGATTGCACCAATTGATTCAAGTTTTATAACTTAAACAGTTTGGGGTTATTTAAGTACTTTATTAGAGTCCCAAGAACCCAAAGCAAATATGATAATGTAACTCAAATGCATTATGTTTATTTACTCATTGTATTTAGTATGTTTCAACTTAAACCATTAAATTTCTTGTACTAAGATGCTGTATTTATTCAAACTTATTTAAAGTGTTACATGCTCATATTCAAATTAAGTTAAATTAACTTAAATAGTTGTATTTAAACAACTTAATCCAATTGGGGAAACCGATTGCACCAAATGGTTCAAGTACTATTAACGCAAAACCAAGCTATTATTCTTTCCATTCAGTTTTTATTAACTTTAACTGCAGAGAAAATACAGAATGAATACAACCATACTTTCAGTCATAACCTATGACTGCTAAAGCCATTATCAAATAACAAATAATTAGGCATTTAAAACTTGCACTTTTAGGGAATTTTGAATGTTTTTTGTAGCATTTTGAAAATCGATTAAATGTACAAAACACAAATTTAGTCATGTAGACCTGATACATAGGTGTACATCATAAAAAAACAATAGTCTAGAGGCAATTAGAGCCATAACAATCACAATTTTAAGTAACATTTAGTATAATAATGAAATCACATGCACTACAGCAATGCAACTATAGAAAACAGCTGAACTAAGGATGTCACTAACAAAAAGTATTCTCAAAGGTATTTGTGGCTTCGCAACAGTTTTGCCCAGACCTCGAGTGAACTGGCACTCATCACACAATTAAAAAATAAAGCATGAAAGTATACTGTACATATTGACTAATTATCAGTTATCTCGCAAAAGATTTCCATGTAACTAAAATATGTTTTTAGAAATAAGCTTAAGATTACACACTATGTGAAGATTTTTTTCAATCACAAACAAAACGTCAAATATGGATTTTCTCCTTATTCTTAGCTTTCTCCACATTGCCTTTTAGAAAGCTAATTACCCAGAACAAATAAAACTATTGAAGCCATTCACAGATAACTGAAAAAGCACGAATATAGTGACCAGTGAAAAACAAACATCATCTGCACAAGCTCATTTTTTAGTGTCTGCAATTTTGGTTTTAGTTGCTTTCTCTCATCGTCTAGCTTCAGCAACACTACTTGAATGAACTCAAAAAAGCCAGTATACTTCATAGGATAGCTCAGATGCAGAGCATAGATTAGCCCAAACAAAGACACCAGGGCATCAGTCCATGAGTGATGAGTCATAACAAACTGATCTTCAAGTTCTATGAACACTTGGCGTGGTGAGAAAGGAACTCCTCCAGGCACCTCCTCTTCATCGACATCAGCAACCAGAGCAATTCTATGGCTTCATAGAACTCAATTTCACCCTAAGATATAATACAGAGTGCACAATTATTCATCTGTAATATCTCTGTTAAAAGCATAAATACAAATGTTCAGGCACCTTTCTTCAGTTTTTCAAATTCTATATATCATAACATGTTTTAAGTTGACAGTGAAGGTTCATTTTTCATTCATCCAGGTAGTCAAATCAAGGATGAAAGAAGTTTATAAGTCATTCAACTTCACGTCTTCAACTTTCAACCCAAGTCCAGATGACTTATAAACTCCTTTCAACCTTTTTTAAATTCAAATGTGCAAATTATTGTAATACCAAAGTACCTTGCATGTTTTGAAAATCTCTGAGGTACATTGGTAGGCCGGCCAGAACTGCTATTCTAGTTGCATAGATGTCGTTTGTGTCCTTATATATATATATATATATATATATATATATATATATTGACCAACCTGTGCACTGCCTGGATTGATTACAAGAAGGCCTATGACTCAATGCCCCACAGCTGGATACTGGAATGCCTAGAATTGTACAAGATCAATGGGACCCTAAGAGCCTTCATCAGGAACTCAATGGGGATGTGGCGTACAACACTAGAGGCCAACTCCAAGCCCATAGCACAAGTTACCATCAAGTGCGGGATCTACCAAGGAGATGCTCTGTCCCCACTGCTGTTCTGCATAGGCCTGAACCCCCTCAGTGAGATCATTAACAAGACTGGCTACGGATACCGACTACGGAACGGAGCAGTTGTCAGCCACCTCCTGTACATGGATGACATCAAGCTGTATGCCAAGAGTGAACGAGACATCGATTCACTGATCCACACTACCAGGCTATACAGCAATGACATTGGAATGTCGTTCGGACTGGAGAAGTGTAGTCGGATGGTAACAAAGAGAGGGAAGGTAGTCAGAACTGAGGGGATTGAACTACCAGAAGGCAACATTGCAGACATAGAGGACAGTTACAAGTACCTGGGGATCCCGCAGGCAAATGGGAACCATGAAGAGGCCGCTAGAAAGGCTGCAACCACCAAGTACCTGCAGAGGGTCAGGCAAGTCCTGAGGAGTCAGCTGAATGGTAAGAACAAGATCCGGGCCATCAACACATACGCCCTGCCCGTGATCAGGTACCCTGCTGGGGTAATAGGCTGGCCAAAGGAGGAGATAGAAGCCACTGACATAAAGACAAGAAAGCTCCTGACCATGCATGGAGGGTTTCACCCCAAGTCCAGCACCCTGAGGCTGTACGCTAAGCGGAAGGAAGGGGGCCGGGGACTGGTGAGTGTCAGCACCACAGTCCAGGATGAGACAAGGAACATCCAAGAATACATGATGGCCCCAACTGACCGAGTGCTCAGTGAATACCTCAGGCAGCAGAAACCCAAGAAAGAGGAGGGAGACGAGGAACCATCATGGAAGGACAGGCCCCTGCACGGTATGTACCACCGGCAGATAGAGGAGGTGGCTGATATCCAGAAATCCTACCAGTGGCTGGACAAAGCTGGACTGAAAGACAGCACAGAGGCACTAATCATGGCAGCACAAGAACAAGCTCTGAGCACAAGATCCATAGAGGCTGGGGTCTATCACACCAGGCAAGACCCCAGGTGCAGGCTGTGTAAAGATGCCCCAGAGACAATCCAGCACATAACAGCAGGGTGCAAGATGCTAGCAGGCAAGGCATACATGGAACGCCATAACCAAGTGGCCGGCATAGTGTACAGGAACATCTGTGCCGAGTATAACCTGGAAGTCCCGAGGTCAAAATGGGAGATGCCCCCAAGGGTGGTGGAGAATGACCGAGCTAAGATCCTGTGGGACTTCCAGATACAGACGGACAAAATGGTGGTGGCTAACCAACCGGACATAGTGGTGGTAGACAAACAGAAGAAGACGGCCGTAGTGATTGATGTAGCGGTTCCGAATGACAGCAATATCAGGAAGAAGGAACACGAGAAGCTGGAGAAATACCAAGGGCTCAGAGAAGAGCTGGAGAGGATGTGGAGGGTGAAGGTAACGGTGGTCCCCGTGGTAATCGGAGCACTAGGTGCGGTGACTCCCAAGCTAGGCGAGTGGCTCCAGCAGATCCCGGGAATAACATCGGAGATCTCTGTCCAGAAGAGCGCAGTCCTGGGAACAGCTAAGATACTGCGCAGGACCCTCAAGCTCCCAGGCCTCTGGTAGAGGACCCGAGCTTGAAGGATAAACCGCCCGCAGGGGCGTGCTGGGTGTTTATATATATATATATATATATATATATATATATATATATATTAGGGCTGCCACGATTAGTCGACTAGTCACGATTACGTCGACTATCAAAATCGTCGACGACTGATTTAATAGTCGACGCGTCATTTGAAGCTTTGTAAGATCCCAAAAGCAGGAATAAGTAGCAGGATTTAAGAGTGTAATAACGGACTGAAACAGAAGATGGCAGTACTGCATGTACAAGGATGCCAGCTGCCGTTAAACCCCGAAGAAGAAGAAACTGTGTCCCAGAATTCATAGCGCGGCCCAGCGCAGTTGTCAACAATGGCGGCAGCTAGTTAGTTTTAATATTACTCTTATTATTCTTTCTGGATCACAAAATAAACGTTTAACATATTTTCAGGCGAGAATGTAGCTGTGTAAACCTCAAATATCTGCTCAGTTTATCAAGACACCACATATTTTCAAAAGCGCTCCGACGTTTTCGGAGGCGTCTGTTACCCACTAGCTCGATAGCTAGCCGGGGGCCATGAGAGCACCGGACTCCCGGCAGATCGTTTTCAAACCCACCGCCCTACTCAGGTTAAACATATACAAGTCACTTAGATAACTTAAAAATGTTATTGTTTGGCTTTTTTCAGTATTTTATTTGTTCCTGAGTAAATCGGCTGAGTTTATTAAACTCCACCGAAACAATCTGCACATTTAATTAGAATTCAATTAACTATCATCTTGTCTTTATTTTTAGTTAGCACAGACCTTAAACACTTAAAGCTGTAAGCTAATGATAGTTATATAAGAGCAGATGCTGCTGGTGCAATAAGCTGTACTTTTACGTTCAGTGGATGATGATCTGATTAGTCGACTAATCGCAAAAATAATCGGTGACTAGTCGACTATCAAAATAATCGTTTGTGGCAGCCCTAATATATATATATATATATATATATATATATATATATATATATATATATATATATATATATATATATATATATATATATATATATATAAATAAACAAACACATAACAATGGCAACTGCCAAGCAAGCAGAATAATAATTAGTATCTTTTAAATACCTGTTTTCCATATGCCGACAAAAGCTGCTCCATCCTTTCACCGACCCGTCCAGTTTTCCTCTTTTTGTAAAGTCCAGTCAGCTGAGGAGCATAATCATCCAGCGCAGCATAAAACACATGTGGCAGATTCTGATTGGTGATCCGATGAAATTCAAAGTAGAGCTGAAGAGAATTCCAAAAATATTATAAGCAAAACACAGCATACTATATGAGCAGCAAATGTTATATACATAGTTGTACTTACCTGTGTCTCATGAAAGAGTGCTGGCCATGGTCCCTCGCCTGGCAAAATTTGAGGTTATTGGATGAGGGCGATTAACTTTGTCAGAATGTTGGTATGGAAAGTGCAGAATTGCTCTGTTTAAGTCTTCTAAGTTAAAATATCTCTTAGAAATCAAACCTTTAAACAATGTGCCAACTCCACTGAAATGACACCTTCAAACAGGTCGTGTAGGAAGTCAGGTGGGAAGCCTGTGACAGGATGAAAGAAAGAGAGATGGTCAGAAGGAACACAGGTGTTTTTAACACCATAGTTTTCCTTAATGTCATCATTCTGAAGCTCTTGCACAATAATTATCATGAGCATCTTTTGTTCTCATTACATAATTCCCTGTAACAGCATTTTCTGTTTGCATTTCTGTTTGGGTGGCATGACAAAACCTACAGAAATATGTAGACCTGAAACTCTCATTGAAACCAGCAAGTCCATGGGCAGAAGGTTGTCTGCCACAACAGAGTAGACAGTGCCTTTAAGACATTCACCAAGAGTCTCAATGTAGGCACCTACTTCTTCAAGAGTTTTCAGATCATTTAAGAGTGGTGACAGCATTTCCTTACACCCAAACTGGCGTACATCATTGGAATTGCACAGCAGAGCAAGCTGGGTGCAGTGTAGAGCAGAACAAGATTTAACTGGAAAGTTTTCCAGTGTCCAATAAACTGCAAAGACTTTATGTATTTTCTTTGAGGTACCAAGTGGGTTTGTGATCAAAATCATCCACATAAAGTATCATTGACAATTTCTGTCCCTCTTGTGACAGTAGAACATTTTCCTGGTAGTAGGATCCATCACAAAATGACATGAAATGTCCAGGAATCTGTGTGGGTGCTTGTTTAATTTCTTCAAGCACATAATTTTTTTTCAACAACAATTGCAAAGATGTGAGAATAGGCACATACATATAAGTGTGCTTTGACGATTCAATTAAATACTCCACAGGTTTGACATATGGAAAATTTTCTTCATAATATGATTTCCTCCTCTTTGCTGTAGATAGTGGTCCTTCAGATGTGACACATTTATGTAAAACATTACTATCAGAAACTGCCTGACAAATCTCATCCACCAGTTTGTCCGTATATGTACAGTTGTGCTTTTTCAGTATATCTACAACTGATTTTCTAACCAAAGGTTGTGATAACAAAAACAACTGATCAATATGCTCAATAATCTCCTGTGTTGCTCTCTGGGACACATGGAGAAGGGTCTGCATTTTCAAGAAAAATCCAGCCAGATTGTATTGCAACTGCTCTTCTAAACCCTCAATTCCACTGATTTCACTGGTGGATGCCACTTGATTGTCATCTGATGACTCTATTGAATCAAGCTGCATGTCATCTTTTTGTTCTACATTTATAACACTTTGCACAATGCCTTCATCGTAACTTGTTGAATTTTGGTGGTCTCTGCATTTGTGGGCATTGAAGGTTGAGTAGACATTGGTTTTAAAATTGCAGTTCTTGAAAGGACATGGAACAGTTTCTTTTCGTTTTAAATGCCCCCTCAGATGGATAAACATTTGGCTTTCAATAAATGGCTTTTTAAAATTACACATAGAGCAACAAAATCCATAATTATTCAAATCTGGATAAGAACCGTCTTTTCTTTGCGTGGGAGTGTGCATTGTTGACATGTGTATCTTTAATGAATTAAATGTATTAAATGTACACATGCATGTGTTGTAGAGACAGGGTAAGGGTGAAATTGTGGAGTACTGACCATGGTTGAGCCGATAATGCTTCAACAACATGACTTTTATGGCAGTAGAAAAACTAGACAAACTACACAACTTGCAATTCCACATTTTGATACCAAATCGTTTTAAAATCACCTTTACTGGTTGTCTTTAGTGCAGTGCTGGATGATCTCTCGGCATGCTACTGCTCCTTCAATCGTCAGACTGTAATAACACAAAAGCCATGAGGACAGAAAGCTAGCAGAACAGTTTTTACTTTTACTTCACTTAAAAACAGTCAATCTGAATAACACAAGCTTGGAAAACAGTAAGATTTATTCTTGCACTACAGTTCATTTTCAATTCAGGTTGGTCAACTACTCTATACGTTATAAAATAATAAAGCAATTTTACACAAGTGAAGTACACAATAGGCTAACCCTTGGAAAGTACAGAGTCAGAAACGTTTAGGTTTGGTGCAGTGCAGCTTTGAAAAGGTAAATTATTTCGCGACTAAAATGCCACTAACCATCATATTCAAAATTTGTGAAGGCGAACTTGTCCGTTAAACTCTTAAAATTAACACTAAATAAATTTTCTACTATTTTCACTGTGCAAAAGTAGGCTACATTTGAACTTGATAAAGGTCAGAGTCAGAAAAGCGTAAACACTGATTTTACCAAAGGTTTTGTGGCATGCAGTTTGCAAAAATCAGACTACTTACCAACTATTGATTGAAACAAGCCACCAACCGTTAATTTTTTAAATTGTGAAGGCAGACTCCATACAGCGCTAGGCGGGAATTGTGTGCTGGCAAGCTAAGTTACGAGCTACTACAACAAAGTAGTCTGATAAATTACAACGAAGTACAACTAAAACAAAGCAGTCTGATAAATGTACGTTTTGTATGCTAGAAGTAAGCATTAACAAAAAAACATAAAAATAACTTTATCTTGTACTTTCCACTCTCTTGACGAGGATCCTGTCTCATGGCCGACAAGTCCAGGCAAAACACTGGGGGCGGGGCTGTGGATGATGACTAATACAAATGAATTAGCACAACTTAAACAGTTTAAAGCAACAGTACTTAAAACGTTACAAAAACATAATGTGTACTTATTACAATAAAGTTATTATATCATATGTATACTTTTGGGTCTACCTAACACACTTCATGAAAGTTACTTTAACTATTTTTCAGAACTGAGTAAGAACAACTTACTTCTTTTAGTAAGATGCACTGTTGGGTTTTACAGTGTATTAACAGTGCCTTTAAAGATGTGCAAGTTCTGCATGCCTCCCAGATGCTTGAACTGTGTGCTGATGGTCCCACCCCCTCTCAGTCTGGACGATGTAGCTTGATTTACAATAAGAATTTCCAGTTTCATATCCACGTACCACTAGGCTTTTATATGCAGTCTGTAAATGGCCAACTAGGGACCAGCACTGCAAAGTAGCTTAGCCTATAAATGCTGTGGTGTGTTGCCTTGTTCATGTAACATACTTTTAACTACACTCTGTATGTATGTAGCTTGTGTATGTAAATTTTAATGGAATGTGGTCAAATGAAATTTGAAATTAGACCAGATTTGACCTTTTCAGTGGTTTTTATATATATATATATATATATATATATATATATATATATATATATATATATATATATATATATTAGGGGTGCAAGAATGCAAAAGCATTGACATATATTTTTACATGGTGGGAACTACTGCGTTAGCGCAGTTAGCTCGTTAACGTGTTGACGCCGTCCAGCCGCACGCACCGGCGATCTGCGGTAGCTCGTTAATGGAGATTTGCCGTGTTGTGGCATTAACGTAATTTCAGATTAGCGCTGACAGCACTAGTGGGAACACAATGAATATGACTGCACATTTACGCCGACATCATCCTAGTGCAAAGACAAGTGGAAGCAGACAAAAACAAGAAGCACGCATGCTACAAACTTTACCCGAGTCATTTAGACAGCCGTTAGCACATGATTCTCCTTATGGGGACCTGATATGTTTAATATGCTGCTGAGAATATAGCCCAGAAGAAGCGTATAGTATAGTTTTTATTTTGGAAAGAGCCATTTCTCTGTAATAAACTCTCTTTTCCAAAGATGAGTGATTCCTCAATCAGATAGATTTATTATTTTATCCCTTTGCTGTTTCAGCAACATTAAATTTAAAAACTGTACGTTTGAGTTAAAATATATATTTATAATTTTAATAAATGAAAAATTAAAAAAGCATGAACATTTTTTTGTATCGAAAAATATCCGTGACACCAAAGTATCGAACCGAACCGATCGGTGTATCGTTGCACCCCTAATATGAAAACACCCAGCACGCCCCTGCGGGCGGTTTATCCTTCAAGCTCGGGTCCTCTACCAGAGGCCTGGGAGCTTGAGGGTCCTGCGCAGTATCTTAGCTGTTCCCAGGACTGCGCTCTTCTGGACAGAGATCTCCGATGTTATTCCCGGGATCTGCTGGAGCCACTCGCCTAGCTTGGGAGTCACCGCACCTAGTGCTCCGATTACCACGGGGACCACCATTACCTTCACCCTCCACATCCTCTCGAGCTCTTCTCTGAGCCCTTGGTATTTCTCCAGCTTCTCGTGTTCCTTCTTCCTGATATTGCTGTCATTCGGAACCGCTACATCGATCACTACGGCCGTCTTCTTCTGTTTGTCTACCACCACTATGTCCGGTTGGTTAGCCACCACCATTTTGTCCGTCTGTATCTGGAAGTCCCACAGGATCTTAGCTCGGTCATTCTCCACCACCCTTGGGGGCATCTCCCATTTTGACCTCGGGACTTCCAGGTTATACTCGGCACAGATGTTCCTGTACACTATGCTGGCCACTTGGTTATGGCGTTCCATGTATGCCTTGCCTGCTAGCATCTTGCACCCTGCTGTTATGTGCTGGATTGTCTCTGGGGCATCTTTACACAGCCTGCACCTGGGGTCTTGCCTGGTGTGATAGACCCCAGCCTCTATGGATCTTGTACTCAGAGCTTGTTCTTGTGCTGCCATGATTAGTGCCTCTGTGCTGTCTTTCAGTCCAGCTTTGTCCAGCCACTGGTAGGATTTCTGGATATCAGCCACCTCCTCTATCTGCCGGTGGTACATACCGTGCAGGGGCCTGTCCTTCCATGATGGTTCCTCGTCTCCCTCCTCTTTCTTGGGTTTCTGCTGCCTGAGGTATTCACTGAGCACTCGGTCAGTTGGGGCCATCTTCCCAATGTATTCTTGGATGTTCCTTGTCTCATCCTGGACTGTGGTGCTGACACTCACCAGTCCCCGGCCCCCTTCCTTCCGCTTAGCGTACAGCCTCAGGGTGCTGGACTTGGGGTGAAACCCTCCATGCATGGTAAGGAGCTTTCTTGTCTTTATGTCAGTGGCTTCTATCTCCTCCTTTGGCCAGCCTATTACCCCAGCAGGGTACCTGATCACGGGCAGGGCGTACGTGTTGATGGCCCGGATCTTGTTCTTACCATTCAGCTGACTCCTCAGGACTTGCCTGACCCTCTGCAGGTACTTGGTGGTTGCAGCCTTTCTAGCGGCCTCTTCATGGTTCCCATTTGCCTGCGGGATCCCCAGGTACTTGTAACTGTCCTCTATGTCTGCAATGTTGCCTTCTGGTAGTTCAATCCCCTCAGTTCTGACTACCTTCCCTCTCTTTGATACCATCCGACTACACTTCTCCAGTCTGAACGACATTCCAATGTCATTGCTGTATAGCCTGGTAGTGTGGATCAGTGAATCGATGTCTCGTTCACTCTTGGCATACAGCTTGATGTCATCCATGTACAGGAGGTGGCTGACAACTGCTCCGTTCCGTAGTCGGTATCCGTAGCCAGTCTTGTTAATGATCTCACTGAGGGGGTTCAGGCCTATGCAGAACAGCAGTGGGGACAGAGCATCTCCTTGGTAGATCCCGCACTTGATGGTGACTTGTGCTATGGGCTTGGAGTTGGCCTCTAGTGTTGTACGCCACATCCCCATTGAGTTCCTGATGAAGGCTCTTAGGGTCCCATTGATCTTGTACAATTCTAGGCATTCCAGTATCCAGCTGTGGGGCATTGAGTCATAGGCCTTCTTGTAATCAATCCAGGCAGTGCACAGGTTGGTCAGTCTGGTCTTGCAGTCTCGGCTGATTGTTCTGTCTACCAGTAGCTGGTGTTTTGCGCCTCTAGTATTCTTGCCAATTCCTTTCTGTGTCCCGCTCATGTATTGACCCATGTGCCTGTTCATCTTAGCCGATATGATGCCTGACAGGAGCTTCCATGTAGTACTGAGGCAGGTTATTGGTCGGTAGTTGGAGGGGACCGGTCCCTTCTTGGGGTCCTTGGGGATCAGGACCGTCCGGCCTTCAGTTAGCCATTCCGGGTGTCTCTCGTTAACTAGCAGCTGGTTCATTTGTGCTGCCAGACGCTCGTGGAGTGCAGTCAGCTTCTTCAGCCAGTAGGCGTGAACCATGTCGGGCCCTGGTGCTGTCCAACTCTTCATACTGGAGACCCTTTCTTGGATATCTGCCACTGTGATGGTTACTGGACCCTGTTCAGGGAGGTCGCTGTGGTCTGCCCTCAGATCCTCTAGCCACTGAGCATTGCCGTCATGGCCAAGCTTGAAACCTGGATCCCCCGTAGCCGGTTACCAAGATTACGTGAAGTACCCTCAGAAGGTCTGCTAGATGATGTTAATGCAGCACTACGGGCAATACCTACAACCACGATTACCGACACTAACAAGCTGATCTACAATACGGCAGCAGTGATCAGTGAGATGCTTGGCTACAAGTTGAAAAGCGACAAGGGGCAGTACCCTCCATGGAGAAGGAGGCTAGAGGGCAAGATCAAAGTAGCACGGAGGGAGGTTAGCCAACTAACGGAGTTGCAGCAAGGTGCGACAAATAAGGTGCCTAAGAAATACAGCAAGCTGTCCATACCTGAGGCCTTGGAAACTGCCAAGCAAAGACTCACAGCCTTGGCCAGCCGCTTGAGGAGGTACACCAGAGAGATAGAAGGCAGGAGAATAAACCAGCTGTTCTCCACAGAACCAGCAAAGGTGTACTCTCAGTGGCAAGGGAACAATAAGAGAACAGCACCACCAAGGCTGGAGACGGAGCAATACTGGAAGAGCATATGGGAGAAGGATGCAACCCATAGATATATATATATACATATATATATATATATATATATATATATATATATAAAAATAAAACTAATTTAATACAATGGAATAAATACATTCTTTAGAAAGCAGCTGCAGATACAGGCTGCCCTGCCCTTTTTACAAATTTAAAATCATGAAGTGGGTATAAGTTAATAATCATTTCAGACATTCAAAGCCAATATATGACAAAATGACAAAGACACACCCAAGCCAAAGGTTTGGGTTTAAATGGTTTCTTGTGGTGTTTCACACTAAATAAATTCTACTTTAGCCTCGCTCATCTCAGTTCAGGCACTGAAGAGAAGAGTGAAGAGGTTGATGGTGACTCCTGACCAGTTGGAGAGAAGTTTAATCAACGACTCCACTTCACATTAATCTCAGCTAATGTTAGGGGGAGTGGTAATAAAAAATGTATAATGTGGCTTGATGGCCTCATAAAAACTCAGTTCTAGCTTCATTTATTGGAAAAAAAAAAGATATGATTTTCCTCTAGTGGAGATGCATTTTTGATGAGGAACATGAAGCGTTTAGAGAGAAATAACCAAAAATGCATTAGGCAAACAATCAAGATAGGATTTGTATGTAATCATTGCACTGATGTCAATCTTTAAGTTGAGGATAGACAAAAAATTCTTATTCTTCTTCAAGCCTGTGAGTTCTTCCTTCTCACAGGCTTGGAGGGTTTTTTGTTTGCTTGAATAATTCAGCAATATTTCTTCCTCATCTCTTTTTTATATGTAATCAAGTCAGGCTGTAATTATATCCTTTGGAGGACCTTTCAACATACCTTCCAGGCCCTTATTGGGAATTTGCATTTGTAATTGCTCTCTTCCTGCTGTGCTCCACTGATTTGCAGAATAGCAATAAACAAAACATGTCTCAGGATGCTTCCAACAGGAAATCAATGGGGAATTCTTCCTTTTAATCATTTTATACTTCAGCTGGGGAAAAAAAGTTTAATAATCAAGCAAAGGATTTTGGCTAGACTAAGCTTTAGTTACAAAAGTATTTCAGGTTTAGCTCAAAACAAAAATCCAGCCATCAGCAGTCATTTGACGTTCTGAGGGTGTTCCTGATCATGACCAATGAACCTTCACTTACTAACTCGGTGTGTGTTTCCCTCAGGCCACCAGTTTCTCCCGTGGCCACTTATATTAGAGTCAGTGTATCTGGAATCTCAGTCAGTCAAATTAGTGAGCAGTTGAGATATTAGACACTATCTGTCCTGAGAAATGCCTTGTTGATTTATGTGTTTTAATGTGGTCTACTTTTTTTTCACCACTAATGTTGGTGTTTCTTTAAAAGCCAGGTAAAACAGGACATCAAACACAGTTCAGATCTAATAGCTCATTTGCAGATTGCATAGCTTGGGGCGTGACTTTTACAATAGGACACTGGGACTGAAAATACGTGAATTCAGTGATTAAGAGGTATGGCCCATATAGTTTATATAGTGTACCCGCAGAAAGGGTATGAAAAAAAACCTAAGAGGAAAAAACACAAAATAAATTAAAAATAGCAGTATTAAACACAGTAAGGAGAGGAGAACATAATGAGAGGTTCTCCATCCACCTGGGCCTATGGTAGCTTGGGTTTTTCAATCATGTAAGCCATTACAAAGCTTTGGCATCTTAGTGAAATTACACTCACTGGTCACCTCATTAGATATGGCTGTTCAACAGCAAATTGGCACAAACATCTAATCAGACAGTCACGTGACGGTAACTCAGTATATTTACACAAATGGTCATGTTCAAGTGAACTTGCTGAAGTTCAAACAGAATGCTAATGAAAGGAGATTTAGTTGACTTCTAATATGACATGGTTGACGGTGCTAGTCTGCTTCAGAAACTGCTTGCTGGGATTTTCCAACACCTCATATCTCTCGGATTTACAGAGAGGGGTCCAAAAGAGGGAAATGTCAAATGAGCGGCAGCTCTCTGGGTGAAAATGCCTTGTTGATGCCAGAGGTCAGATAATGGCCTGACTGCTTTGAGTGAAGGCAACAGTAATTCACATAACCACTCTTTGAATGTACAGCGTTGAACCTTGAACGAGTTGGGCTGTAGTGGCAGAAGGTCAGGATGGGTCATTCCTGTAAGCGAAGAACAGGAAACAGGAGGCTACAATTCACATGGCTCACCAAAGATGGGGCCTATCCAGATGTGCAAGCTGAGTAGCTTCTATATACAGTTTTGTGGAGACTGGTAACACTGAGCATCTTTACTTCTAAAAAAGCCCTGTCTCTCTCAGACCCTCTTTTTTCACCTAATCGTCTTACTGACCTCTTGTCAAGTAACCTAAGGAGCTGCCAAATGTTCCTCCAGGTGTTTTGCTTTTCCAGACTTTTGTTGCCCATGTCCCAACTTTTTTTTTTTTTGTGCTGCCATCAAATTCAAAATGAGCTAATGTGTTTCTAATGCATTTGATACATTGTTTATGTTCTATTGTGAATAAACTATGGCTGCATGAGCTTTGCAAATCACTGCAGTCTGTTTTAATCTGCGTTTTACACAGCATCCCAAAATCTTCTGAAATGGGTTTGAAAAATCTGTTGTCTTTTCTTTCAAATGTGAGAAACATGTAATCATGCTACATGTTTGTGTGATGCTGTGTGCTCAACAAGGACAACTTGTTTTTAAGCAAGAATGTCAGGATTTAATTGGATTTTTTTTTCATTATCATCTTATTTGTCATCTTTTCCTCTCTTTCTTTCTTGCTCTTTAGGGAATAATGTGAATTCAATTACGTTGGGCTCAATTTCTTTCCACAGCAGACTGCAGCTGAAGTGTATGGAGGAAGGGGACAGGCTGGCTAACCGCTGGGTGATGTGTGGTTTATGGATGACTTCTTCTGGGGCTCTCAGGGAGTCTCTGTCTAAGTGTAGCTCCTCAAGGGTCAAATTAACACCCCAATCCACTAATCATTTTGAAGAGAAATTAACACAGCGCTTGTTTCTTGTTCTTTTCTTTTTTTCTTTCTTCCTTCCTTTTTTTTTTTTTTACAGCTCCTCTTAGTGAATTTAAATGCTACAGGTTCATGCACATATGTGTTTTGGTATCTGCAAGAAGAATAAAAAATATACTGTTCTCAGGGAACAAACCCTTTTCTAACAGTTGATAATTCATCATATAAAACTACATTCTCATGTCAGGTCACTGATCGCAACCTGTGGCAATTACACCCAGGCACAGAAATGTGTGAACATCTTCTGTGACCTGTATAAATCATATCCTGTGGCATATTTAAAGTATTATCATGCTATAATGAAATATTCAAATGCAGCCTGCCTGCTTCCAGCACGATAGAGCAGGTAAGTCTGCAGTGATGACACAGCGGCCTGGGAGGAATAAATGGGATTCATGGGAAATGAATCAGAGTCTGTAACACTTTCAGTGTGACGGATGAGGGCAGAAAGTGGGACAGAACCACAGGTTGGTTGGCTGCACAACTGGGCCGAGACACAACGCCCAGGGCAATGAAGGAGCTTCTGTGCGCTCCCGAAAATGGCACGCTCTGCACATTTTTTTCCCCTCTTTCATTAGCAGCATTGACTTTTATATTTTTTGCCTCTAAAGACACCTGACTGGGGTAAACAGTGAGGCCACGAACAAACAACTCTTGGTGATTTATGCTCGTGGAGGTGAACAGTGAGGAAAGAAACTACCTGGCAGGAGTAAGTGGTCTCACCAAGATAAACCAATAAGTAGCTCATGCATTAAACATGAGCTGCTCAGTTTGGATGTGCCACCCCTGAGAGTTTAGGCTTTGAAAGGAACGCATTCATATTTTAATCACACTGGAGGTTCAATTAATCACTGCACGGTTTAAGGATGAAATTGATGAATATTCAGTTAGCAAGTGAAACGACTTCTGACCCCAGCTACTTGCTTTGGTTTTAATCATATTCCTGCATTTTGCGCCTCATCCTCTGGTTGTAATCTCTGAAGAGTAGCTCAGGTTGTTTTCTTTCTTTCTTTTTTATTTGAGTATGTTGATCTGTTTCACTTTATAAAACAAAAAAACAAAACATCTGAAAATAGAAAAGAGATGTCTATTTTTGGCAACAAAGAGGCAAGGTGGCAGAATAAAGGAACTTCTAAGGATTATGTGTATTAGTCCTCTTCTTGAGCCTCTGTGACTACAAAAGAACTCTAATACTTGGGCTAATACTCCCTTTTGAATTTAACATTCGATATAATGGTATGGAGGCGAGTGACACTTCTATATGTTTTTACTTTCAGTTATTTCAAACTGAACACAGATTAAAAACTGCTTTTACAGAAAATGATATGTGACAGGGAAGATGAGCGTCAGAAGTCACTGACAGGAGCAACAACTTCAAAGTATCGATCTGAAAAAAGATTAAAATTGCTTATGAAAACTGTAAATCTATGACCCGGGAATTGCAGCCAAAAAAAAGTTACACCCAGTAAAAAAAAATGTTAAAAGGGCTGCAGATTTCTAATGTCAGTGTCTGTTGCTGTGAGATGACAGTTTTTCATCCCATTGTCATATTTTGTGCACTGTGAGCAACCTTACATGGTGTATTGTACAGTTTGACCATTGCTATCCCAGAACATATTTTTCTTATTGTACTGATGTCTGCAATTGTAGCAAACACTGACATACAGGAAGCATTTTTTATGAAGAAATTAATATGTCCTTAACACCTTAATCCCTTTGTAGCATTTTAGTTTGATACTAATTTAACAAAAAACAAAAAAAATCAATTTCCATCTGTTAAAGGAACTATTTCCATCTCTTTTCTCTGTTCACAATCTGCATGTTCCCAGGGGTGCAGCGACTGAGGACTCGTCTCTGGAGCTACAAAAATTTGAGTTTCATGTTCTCTCGCGGCGTGAAACTTTATGAAAGTTACATGCTTTCTACATGCTTTCAAGCGCTCATATACAGCACTAGCTATAACATCTGCATAGAATATTTTCATTTTGTTAGGATCTTTAGTTTCCAGATAGGGAAGAACTTTACCGATCTTTTTTTTTTTTTCAGAAAAAACGTAATTTAGAATTTTGTTTATTTATTTATTTTAAGTGCTACATGGTCCTCACCAGACAGTGATGATATTCCGCCTAAGGATTAGGCAGATAATAGCAGACTAGAATCAAAATTACATTTTCTATAAAAATCTTATTGGTAAGTAAAGGACCACGTCAGTTACATGTCAGTGATCTCCTCCAGCAAAATGGACAGACATTGATCTGCCCTGTTATGGATGAATAAGGGTCAGACTAATCTGCTTACATGCACTATCGCCTGCACTGATTAACTAGGGATTAAATATGCACTAGGTTGCGCAGTCCTGCACACGAACATATCAGGGGGTTACTTTTTTTAGGAATCCCTGAGTATCTCCAGACAGCAATTTAGCACTTTAGCTCCCTCCGCCACACTGGCTGGAAAATTATAGAGCCAGGCTGCTGGATGCTGAAACATTAAAGGAGGCTCCTCAGAGTGTCTCGCTGACTGCCAGACCCTGAAATGCAGATGGGTCCATATGGCTAGAAGAGCTGCTTAGAAAAGCTGAAGAACTTCAACCAAAACAGAGCAGAAATCCGAAGAACTCTATCCTGAAGCAAAGACCTTCATTTTCCAGATGTTCAAGCTGAGATCCAAACTTTAACTCACATCTCTTTGTGTGACTGTCTATTTCTATCACAAGAGATAAACTACAACAGAGAACAATATGAGCTCTCAGTGAGTCTCAAAGACTGAGCAAGACACTAACATGAGATGTTATATTTTCTTTTATGTCTACACTTTTTGAAAATTTAATTTTTCCTCGATATACCTTTTTTTTTTTTTTAAATCTCTCTTTGCTTTATGTGTCTCAGTTTTAAAAAGACTTTAGGATTTCTTTCTCAGCCTTACTTAAATTTACCCCTGTTCTATTACTCAGTTACTTGTCTGTGCATTTTATAGTCCTGTATTCCCCAATTCAAACTAGAAGAGAGACGTGAACAAGATGCACTTCTGCGTTTCTTCTCACTCACCTTTTTCTTCATAAAAGTGACTCTTTATTTGTAACCAGGTGGATGTCTCCTTTGGATTATCTGAAGAAACACTAACAGTGGCCTTAGTGTGAAAATAATGATAATAAAAGTAAAGAGACTGCACTGAAAAACTTACCTGTAGGTAAACATTTTTATGTAGACTAACAATCATTTTACATAATTGTGTTGTGTTTAATATGTTTAATAGTTGCATATTACTAGAGTATTCAAGATTGTACTTGATGGATAGCTCAGTCTCATTTTACAGTGTGGGACAGATACAGTCCACCCTCATCTCAAGTGGGTTGGACTAGTCGAACTGCCCTTTCTGTCAGTGCAAATACATTTTACTAAACATTTAATCCCTTAGACATTTTAATATAAGTAAAAGAAGTGCAATTTAACAGTAGTTCTCAGTTCCTTTACACGAGAAGTTCGTAAAAAGACAGAAAATAGTTAGTTAGTTAGTTAGTTAGTTAGTTAGTTAGTTATGATAGTTTATTACCCAAATTGTCCTGTATTTGTGCTGTATCACTAGTGGAAAAGCAAAACTTTTCTGTCATTTAATTGCTTATCTATGACTTAACTGCTGTAGCATGTGTGGTATGGATGGCAATGCAGCTGTAGACTTTATTGACAAGAAAAGCTGCAAAACGTCTGACATACAGTTCTATGCACTCCTTTACATTTTCTAAAGCTTTCCAGTGGGCCAGATAGGACTCTTTGAAGGGCCGATTCTGGCCCCTGAGCCTTATGTTTGACACCCCTAGTATACGCTAATGCATCATATTCTACAAGATGATTATATGTTAACATTGCCATTGAATAAAATCTGTAGCGAAAATATTAATGAGCTATGAAAAGCTATCCTAAATTTAGAGTTAGTGAAGGTGCTTTCTGGTGATTCCAAGCATGGCCTTCAAATAATGCACTTAACTTGGGATACACGAAAGTCTTCTCAACCCATAAAACTGTGCTTCATCCAAAAAAAAAAAAAAAGAAAAATTCAAAGTCACTCACTGTGAAGAAAAATGCCGTTCATCATCTGCATTGAAAGGTTATAAAAAAAAAATTATTTATAAAATAAAATTTTCCTTCCATCTGCAGCGGTGTACAAGTATAAAGTTTCTTGCATTAGAAATACTGAAGTAAATCAAAAACACCTTCAATGTCCAGATATTGAATATATGTATTTAAGTATATTCCAGCAGTGACATTTTTTTCAAAATCATTATTGTAATGCAAGTCTGTATCGTATATTTGTAATGTTTAGAACAGCAGTTCCTAAACTTTTTTTACTGGGCCCCCCTTTGTTTTACAAGAAAAATGTCCCCCTCCCCCCCACCACCCCCAACATATCCTCCAACCACACACACCCATATTTTGCTCCATTGCCGTTTATTTCACACCTCAAACATTTAAATGGTAAATGGTAAATGGCCTGTATTTATATAGCGCCTTACTTAGTAAACAATTAAGCAAATACAAGTAATCTGCAATAAATTACAGGTAGAAAGAAAGTAAACTACTAACTCTTTTACGCTACGTCCGCACCTACACGGGTATTTTTGAAAACGCAGCTGTTTCATCCACACGTAAACGGCGTTTCCAATCACCGAAAACGAGATTTTTTAAAACTCCTTTTTTGTGTTTATGTGTGGACGAGGAATACAGAGTTCATCTGTAGCTTTTTTCACGTCATGCTGTGCGCCACATTATTGTTTACATGAGATGAATTGCAGAATGGCAGATAGAGACAAAATATTGTTACTGTTAATCTGTATGTAAGCGTTTTACACGATTACATACACACACGCAGTTACTGTCCCTCTATTTAGAAAGGCAGAGGCGTCACGGTGTGATTATTTTACGTGTAGTTGTTTTTTTCCTGTGTAATAATATTCAACATTGCTATCAATACATTTTTCAAAAAATGCCTCTGTGCAAAATGGGTTCAAAAACATAAACAACCGTGGGATACTGTTTGTCTGTGATTTGAACAAACAAATCGTGGCAGGATCAGCCTGATATTATTTGTATCCCGCTGTAACTTTACTGTATAAAGAGCTGACATCTCCAAAATGTCAGGAGTAGTTAGTCATTATAAGAAGTGTTTGTGAACTAAAAATCAAGAATGTGTGATTTGAAGAGCCCAGCGCTGCTCCCGAGGAAGGGAAAACCAATTCTGAGACCTACCTCGGCACTTGTGCAGGTGAAACCAAAGGGCAGATATGCTTCACCAGATTTTCTAGTCTTTGGCTTAGAATGAAGTTGGTTTGGAAACATATTCAGCGACGCTTCATCTCCTACTTTGCGTTTGTGTGCCCCATGCTAGCAGTGTTTGTTTTTTTTTCCTTTTCATACCGTGCCCCTCCTGCAATGGCTCTGCGCCCCCCCCCCCCCCCCCCCCCCCCCCCCACCGGGAGGCGGGCCCCACACTTTGGGAAGCTCTGGTTTAGAAGATTGGTAGCTGAATAACTTTTCATAAATAAATGTTTATGAACTTCATTAGATTTGGCTTTAGGAATCGGAAGTGGACGGTTGGGTGTGCAAAATAGTCCTGGCTGACTCCCCAAAGCTCTTTGAGGTTAAGAAAAGTTCAGGAGTCTGGTTAAACATGGACAAATTCATAATGTCTCAAGTCATCGCAGACTGTCACTGTATTAGACCAGGCCTTCATCTTTCCTTAACCTTAATCACATACTGTCAGATGTAACCTTGAAAAATGCTGAATATGAGAAAAGAAATGAATGAAAGCATTTTTGGCCTGCAGATTCATGTTGTACTGACAGTCATGATATTTCAGTGGAAAAAATAAATATTTATGTCAGTGAACATTATGTTCAGTATCAGTATATTTGCAACTTATGATACAGATTGTTTATTTATTTACATTAATTGAAAAACGTGTGTAAGAAGAGCATTCAGTGGTGATAAATTAAACACCTTCTGGTTAAAATAAGTCAAAATGTATTATTTCTGACCAAACACGAATGTTGGTCATTCACATTGATGAGATATAAAAGGCACCATGCTGCGTTAATCTTCTGGGCTAAAGTGTGAGTTACTGAGTTAACCAACATGATTATTACCTTTTTCTAAATCTAAGGTACAATACATCTTATACACGAGAAACATATACTTCAGATCTCCTCAGTTTACGCAACCACTGAGACTTTCCCCACTGCTAAGCAAGAAAATTATATGTCTGTTTCTTCAGAAAAACCTTAACCTAGAAACTTTTGCCTTCAGTATGTGCACAGTCAGAGAGTGTCAGCAGGAGGACTTTGACTTTTGCTTTAGCAAAGTACGAAGCTGTTTCAAATAAAGTTGTGCTGCATAGGAGAGGATCTGCTGCCCCTGGACACTTTGACATGTGTGCTCCAATTCCTGCACTACACACTAGTGCCACTGATGTTTATGTAGGTTTGTGTTAGTGTGTCTGTTTGCGTTAGCCATCATGTGTGTCTTCACGCCGTGAATGCCACTGTTGGTGTGTGTGAGTTTGTGTAGGTGATGAAGAGTCCACTCCAGCAAGAAGGCAGAGGGAAATGCATCACTCTAAATAACAGTGCTTAGAGCTGGCAGCGAGGGAGGGAAGGTTTGCTGAGCCTTTGGGGATAGTAGGCGGACAAATGCATCACACGCTATTTCCACCGAATCTACAGACGGCAACCTTTTGCTCATATAAAGATGATAATGAATCAGAGTCGAGATGGATGTCAGATGGAGCCACTTCCCTTTGCCCTGCTCTCCAGCCCAGCAGGTGGTCTTGCAGCTTGTGCCATGTTTGTCTCTTGGCCCTTGCTGTAGCATGAGTCATTGCCCTTAACATGAAGAGCAAGACAGATGAAGCCAGGGCGCATACATCCAAGCACATACTAACAAACACACATCCACACCAACCTGCTGTTTACATCAGGAGCATCTCTTCCTCAGAGTGCAGCTGCTCCCAGAGGAGGTGAGACATTCTGGGAGCTGCTTCTCCTCTGCAGTGGCTGCACTACTGAATTGCAGGAACAGAGGGATGGATAAATAGAAAATCAATGTGGCTTCATGGTCAGAGGATGCAGGGCTGTTTTCCCAATTATGGGAAATGTTGCTCCTAGTCAGTGAGGTCTGTCAGCCCTTTCCTGAGCTGTATGACATGCACAAAGCATGATTTGGGCTTATCTACAATATCTGAATAGATTTTAAAGAAAGATCTGGTTAATATTTCCTTTCTGTTTCTGTATAATCGACCTTTTGTTTTAACTTGTAAGATTAAAACTATGTCAGCATCACTTGGTTTGTAAATACTGTACTCGTTATTCTTTGGTACCGCTGTAAACATTTGTTTTTAGCTACTAAGCTGAAGTTATCATGTTGCCATTACTCATACAGCTGCATTACAGTTGTTTATGTTTATACACCACCACTCATTTAATCCATAGTTATTCTTCTCTGGCTCTCTTCCACAGTGTGTCTTCGTCCTGTCTTCCTCCCCTCACCCCAAATACGGCACACGGCTGCCCCTTCCTGAGCTTGGTTCTCCTGGAGGTTAAAAGGGAGTTTTTCCTTCCCGCTGTCGCCAAAGTGTTTGGTCATAGCGGGCCATCTGACTGTTGGGGTTCTTTCTGTTTTCTCTGTATTATTGAAGCATGTTTACCTTGCAATGGAAAATAGTTTGATGCAACTGTTGTTGCAATTTGGTGCTATATAAATAAAATTGATTTGAAAATTGAAAGGAAATAGGTTTGATCCTTCAGAGATATTATTTCATTTTTAAGGTGGACAATTTTACAAACATGGAACAAGATTGAATCAAGTGTTGAGCCAAATACCCACAAAAACGTTATGAGGATTTCTAAACATGTCTCACTCACATTTTAGCATTAATGAGTTAATATGCATGAGTTCATATATGTGAATGTTAACATTCTCCAGCTTGACCTCCTGACCAGCCGGACTGGGTGAAAACTGTTTTTAACCTAAAACTGAGCAAATTTGGTTGCACTGACAATTGTATGCAGTAATTAATATATATTGTATTGGAACTAGGTTACTGTGCTGTATCAGAACATTATATTTATATATTTCAAGAAAGAAAGAAATCTTTTTCCCTGGCAAAGAGAATCCCTTTGAATACTTGTCTTCTCCTTCAGAATACCATATGTGAAGGGACTTATTCTAAATTGGCACTGACAAACAATGTCTCTTGGGATTTGGAGTGAATGATACCTTTTCACAGCTTTTTTTTTTTTGTGAAAGTCACTCTTGAAACTTTCTTTGGGAAGATTGAACTTTGAAATTCAAATGTGCCATGGTGGCTGTGTAACAACACAGTAAGAGAACAATCTCTTAGCACAGACAGAGACTAGACAGCATGGCATCTTTCTTTTTCAAATGCTGCCAGAATAATTGAAAGGAGTCCCTCTGAGGACAAATCATCAAATGTTTGTTTTTTAGATGATCTGCAAACTCCGCCAGCTTTAAAGTGGCCTTGACAGCAGCAGGGAGATCACTCCAGCTTTTCCATCTGTGATGCAAAAGGCAGTTCAAGTAGCTGCTAAAATACAGCAAATAGCGCATGTGGCGTGGTTGCTTAAAATGGTCCCAAAACGCATCTCTTCAGCCATTCCCAGCTGAGAAAAATGCATGAGTTTCTGGCCTAATTTTAGGTGGAGCACACTGCAAACGGGCTCATTTCTGTTTGTAAATCAGCCCAGATATTTCCCTTCTCCTTAAGTGGGCTTTTGCTACAGCATAGCAGCATGTGTTTCTCTGGCAGCGTTACAGCTGTTTTTAAGAGTCAATTGAAGACGCCCATCAAGGCTAACTACTTGTAATGAAGACTGTGTTTTTTCCCTTTCCTCTGACTTCTTAAAATGTAGCTGTAATAGAAGCTGAAATTACATTGCTTTTTGCTGTAGTGGCTTTCAAGTTGACTGGCTTTGTGAACAATGAAGTCATCAAGTGAACGTTGTACTTTACCAGGAATTTCTTTCTACTTAGCCTTCTGCCCGACAGTAAGCATTCAGCTCGGTGTCATTCAAATCAAATATGAATCATATGATGAATAAACCTTATTCACCCTGTTATCCACAGACAGACATACGAGAATTACCGGTAACAATTATTCATAATAACTTGATATCAAATGTAAATGTAAAACCCTATTTATGTATTGCATTCTATAAAACTTACATGGCATAAAATGTATTGAAAAATAATTCAATAATAAATGCATGTTTTAAATATGTCAGTGACTAGAACTGAAGAACACAATACAACTGACAATTTATTAATATACAGTTTAGATTAGAAGCAATACTGGACATGCAGATAAACTCTTTCTCCTATTCAGACATTGATCTGAGATTCTTGCATTGGGGGTGGAAGCCTATCCAAGCTGTCATAGGGCGAGAGTCAGCGTGCATCCTGTACAGGTCTATCGCAAGGCTAACACAGAAAGACAGACAACATTTCACAGACAGCCTTGGTATATTGGTATAAACGAAGAAAAAAAAGACAGAAAAAACACTATTTATTGTTTTAGTTATAATAATAAAATTTATAGTGTAGTTATAAAAAATAGAATAACAACAATGATAGAGCTGCTGGTTTCAGCTTCTTTTTGAAATAATAGGTAAGATTGCCATCTGACTCTAACAGATACTTGGTTCCAGCTTTGGGCAGCATAGCAAATGCAATACCTTATTAGCCTATTTCGTTTCAGATCTGTGGACTACCAGTTGACCACATCTTGCAGACCTTACAGACCTACCAGGTTTGTGTGCATTAAACATTAGACCAACAATAACTAAACAGTTTGAGACTTATTTAATGCAGTCACAAAGTGTTTACTGGGCACTGAGCAGTGTGTGACAGCATTAAACAGGCAAATATATAAGTGGTTGGGGAGAAGAGGAGATGACCAGATGAATACTGTGTGTTCAGATGAAGTGCTTGATCTTCACTGTGTGTCTGGAGAGGCAACTTCTGTGATAGGGTAGTGGCATCAGATGTAGGGAAGGAAAGATAATAATATCAGCAGGCACTGCTTTCAGGTGCAGACCTGGATGAGATGGAACTGCTATAGGGCATCAGCTGAGTTGATAGATTATTTTCAGATAAGGTGATGTAGCAGTTGGAACAGTTCAGAGAGGGGGGAGAAAAAACTCCATCCAAGACCCCCTTGTGGCTTCAGACTACCACTTCAGCCCAGGATGACTGATGGGTAGGTGTCGAGCAGGAGGAGGCCTGAGGATACATGGAAGGCTCCCACATGACTGTCTTTCTTGAGCAGATCATCCAGTCAGCGATGTCATGATTGTTTTGATTAGTTTAGCCATTTGGCTAAACTAATCAGTTAAGTTAAGCGGCGGAAATGAGCTTCCTCCGAAGGGTGGCTGGCCTCTCCCTTAGAGATAGGGTTTAAAGTTCAGCCATCCGGGAGGGGCTCATAGAGCCGCTGCTCCTCCACATCGAAAGGAGCCAGCTGAGGTGGTTTGGGCATCTGACAAGTATGCCTCCTGGGTGAGGTGTTCCGGGCATGTCCCACCGGGAGGAGGACACAGGACACGCTGGAGAGATTATATCTCTCGGCTGGCCTGGGAACGCCTTGGTGTTCCCACGGATGAGCTAGAGGAGGTGGCTGGGGAGAGGGAGGTC
The DNA here is from genome assembly GCF_057381845.1 of Rhamphochromis longiceps. Lineage (NCBI taxonomy): Eukaryota > Metazoa > Chordata > Actinopteri > Cichliformes > Cichlidae > Rhamphochromis > Rhamphochromis longiceps. The sequence goes on from NC_140563.1 coordinate 24,100,965, forward strand.
TTGGCGTCTCTGCTTAGGCTGCTGCCCCCGCGACCCGGCCCCAGATAAAGAAGATGGATGGATGGATAATCAGTTCAGTAACTCTCGGTATTCAGTTCAACAAACCGCTGTTTGTTTGAATTTTTAAACATGAACTTTTAGTCCACATAGTAAATTCAGACCTCTGATGCTAATAGTTCAGTTAGTCCTACACAGAGCCTATGTACTGCCTATAGAAGCAACAACATATCAAACCAATCTATTTAATTATTCTATTTCAGCTCTCAGACATAATGTTAACAAATTGATCTGGAATCAAGAAATGCCCACTTCTCCATAATGGGTTAAAAATAATAAACCGTAACAAAATCACAACTATCACTGAACTGTCACTGTTCTCTGAACATGACGTTACAAATGCTAAATGTTTTTCATCTGTTTTTTTCATGCATTATTTCGATGAGCACATTTTTTTCAGCTACAAGAAAGGATTATTGTTTAAGTTTGTTTCCCTTCGTTTGACTTATGGCGTAATCAGAGAACTGAACTGTGATTTGAGAAGTTGCTTGTACATTACTTTATAAGTAAGCAGTAATAACATGTTATTTACATATTATTACCTTGTTGTTCTACTGTATTAATTCATTATTACCTAATTTTACTGAAGTGCAATGAAAAATGCTTTTTTCTTTTTTCCTTCACTCTGAATAGAGTGGTGTATATAGGCAAATCTATGCAAGAGACTCAGATAGAAACAATGTTCCCCAAGATACTACATTAAGAATAAAAGTACGTCAGCAAAATCTACTCAACATACACTTGCAGGTGCACAATAATATCTGGTTGTTGATGCTGCATTTTTTTCTGCTCTAGTTGGTCAAAGTCAAGACATTTTATGATCTCTTGGGGAACTGGAAGTCTACAGGAGTACATCACATTCACTCAGCCCATTCTATCCTCTCTTATATAAAGTTTAAAATAAATGGTTCTGCATTTAACATTTCTCTTTTAACTGTTCAAGAAATAAAACTGCTGTTAACTCACAAATCAACACGATCTAGGCAAACTGAAACTTGTCATTGGGCAGGAATGTGTCGGTGGAGTGAAAATACACGCAGCTGTATTTATTTCACTGCCATTGTAATTTTAGGCTGAAATCTGTCTTTCCAGTGGACACCTGTGTGTTGTTAAAACTCTTGACTGTGTTACAATGACTCATGTGCTTGTTACAGTGAATCATGTGTTCAGTTACTGAATTAGTGGATTTGTGGTGACAGTCTGCAGCCCCGGCAATTAATGAACGGTCTCAAGAGTTGCTGAGGCAGATCCTGAGGCATAGCTGTTCACTTTATCTTAGCTTTTGCAGAAACATAGAGCACCGGCAATGATTTAGTGTTGGGTTTCTATGAAAGGTCACAGCCATTCATATTATCATGAAATAACTCCCACAAGGCCGCAGTAGTGTGTCGGAGTAACATGTACCAGAGTTGTTACACACAGATGCCTGAAGGTGTGTCTGAAGCCCCAGCAGATTTCTGCAGGGTGTCTGTGTTTCTGCGTTTTTGTTTTGGGAAGGAGTTGATAATTAATCAGATGCTGTAGATCAGGTTTTTAAAAATCACTGATAGCTAAAAGAAAAAACCTGTTAGCACACAGCTTTATTGCTTTGACTACGAAGTGGCCACATGTTTGGAGCACCATTTTCAGTTTTGTACTATACTTACAAAAACAAAAACTCATGCTCCAAAGAATTATTACAGACTAAATTGAAAGCAAGAAAAAATTCTTGCGTAGCTAAAACTTGTAAATCTAGCAGTTAAAATTGTTATAAACACATGTATTTTTTTGTTTTCGATTAAGTAGGTTAAAGAACTCATTGTAGTCGTGTCTTTAGAAGTGAAGAGAGTTTCTTTCTCATGCAGTGAAACATTAACGGTATTAATTGTAAAAGCTTATCATTTCATTCCCCAGTTTGCAACAATTTCTTTATACACCTCATGTGTGTATTTAAGTCTTCAGTTTCCCTTTGTTCCTTGTCACATTGTTGTGTGTGTGTGTTTCCCATGTTTCTTAGTTTCAGATGATGCCTAAATTTTGCATTCCCTGAGTTCTGGAGTTTAGCAATAAAGATGCTGTTTAAGTTTAACGTTGCACCTGAGTCCTGCATTTGGGTTCTCACAGCTGGGGCGACCGTGGCTCAGGGGGTTGGGAAGCGTATCTGTAACCAGAAGGTCACCGGTTCGATCCCCGGGTTCTCTGTCCTGGTCGTTGTGTCCTTGGGCAAGACACTTTACCCTACCGCCTACTGGTGTTGGCCAGAGGGGCCAATGGCACGATATGGCAGCCTCACTTCTGTCAGTCTGCCCCAGGGCAGCTGTGGCTACGACCGTAGCTGCCTTCACCAGTGTATGAATGTGAGAGTGAATGAATAGTGGCATTGTAAAGCGCTTTGGGTGCCTTGAAAAGCGCTATATAAATCCAATCCATTATTATTATTATGACAAGTGCAAGTATAACTGTATTGGTTGAATTTCCATAAATCTTAGGTACACAAACATCCTGCAATTTTAGACTCAGCTTAAGTTTATATTCTACCATTTTGATGTTCTCCTGCCATTCCTCAGAAAAATGACAGACAGGTGTAGTTATGACCAGGGAACAGCTATATCTGATCCAAGCCATCTTATTTTCATGCTGAGAGGCCAATTATATAACCAGTAATGCTGACACTATGTTATTCCTTTTCCTCAGGATTTTTTTTTCTCTTTCATATCTTCCTTTATAAAATTACTCTCTGTCAGAAACATGAATTCAATAGGAGAAAGATTGCATGGTGACCTGTGATGACATCTCATTCACTGCTCCTGTTTTTGCTGTTGAACCAAAATATAAAAAACAGACAGCAATTTTAATAAGGGTCCCTGGATAGTTTGACAGCAAAATAAATACAAAGAGAATCTGTTAATATTAAGCAAGAAATTTTCACCAGTCATAGATGCCTTTAAAAAGTGAAATTTCAAAAATAGTCTTTTGAATCTCTTGCTCATATGAAATTAAAACTTTTTCCTCCTCGCTTGAATTTCAAACATGCTAACTTTCTGAGCATGCACGATTTTCATCTTGCATTCTCATCTCATCATGCATGCACTGCTGATACACTTGCAACCAGATTCAGTCATACCTGCTGCTGTTTTGATGCCTTTTTTAAGTCATTTACAGAACAGGAAGTTATTTGAAGATCAGCTTTCTTTTTAATTCTGACGGACCAGAAAGATGAGGGAGAGTAAAAAGCGTCTCTGTGGGGAACTTCTTTGAAAAGTTTGAACAGGCGATTGCCAGGAGGTGACAAGGGTGTGTGAGTGGCAAAGTCTGCTTCTAGATTTTAGATAATAGTCGGGCTCGGTTCACCTGAATCAAAGTTTTGAAGCTATTTGTGCAGTTGAGTCGTAGGCTCAAGCTGAGAGCACTATCAGCTCAGTGCAGACACCTGCATGGGCACAGTTGCACGTCTGCTGGCTTTGACGAATAAATAAAGTCACACACCACACACACGCACGAACGCACGCACGCACACACACACAAGCCTGTTTAGCTATCTTAGTGAGGACCTTCATTGACATAATGGTTTCCCTAGCCCTTTACCCTAACCCTAACCATTAAAAATGAATGCCTAACCCTTACCCTAAACCTAACCATAACCTAATTGTAACCCTGACACTACAACCACATTTTGAGCCTCAAAAAGGTCTTCAAACTTGTGAGGACCGGTGTGTGTGTCCTCACAAGTGACTGTTGGTTCTCACTAGTAGAATGCAGATTTCGGTCCTCACAAAGATAGCTAGACAGGAGCACACACACATACACACACACACACTTGTTTTCATATCTTAGTGAGAACATAATTGACATAATGCTTACCCTAGCCACTAACCCTAACCATCAAAAGAGTTAGGGTAAGCAGATGCTAAGCTATATTTCTAAAGAAAGTTTTTGTTGTTAGACAGCGAGCTTATCCTGTCTATTAACAGACAGCTCTATATTCCAAAGATTTTGCAAGATTATAAATGTAAATTTTTCATGAATGTATTCATATAATTTATTTTAGTAGCCAGCTAGTCAGGACAGTGTTTGGACTGTAAGTCTACTGTTCGTAATGGATATATGATTTTCAGCCTCAACATGTTTTATTTTCTACCATATATTAGGTTTCACAAAAATACAAAATTGCGTATTTTCAATTAAAAAAAATCATTCCTGCCCTTCTTGCAGTTTTCACTTAAACACAAAAAAGAAAAGAAAGGAAAACAAAGTTTAAGGATTTTCTGTACATCACCTTCAATAGGAAAGTCCTCTGAGTCCTGCAGCAGCCTTACTTAATCGTTTTCTCCTGTATCTCCTAAGTCAGATCTCACCGGGAGGCCATCCGAGACGACCGGAAGGCCGTCTCAGGAGAATAAATGGCATCCCCTGCTCATTTGCCAGGCAGCTGAGATCGATGGTAGCCGATCAGAGATGGAGATAAAACAGGAGTGGTCAATTGCTACACACCATTTGATGTAGTCTCAAGGTCACGTAATTAAATCAGCTTTAACTACAATCATTTTGGGTTTCTGTTGAAAATTCTATGAAATGTGTAGGTGATTAATTGGCCTTCTGTTATGAATCGTATTAAACCGGTAGCTTTAAAAAAGGTAAAAATACTGAACTATTAAGCATCTGTGCTCTCATGGTAGATGGTTAGTCCATGATCTCCGTGCAATATAGATATTTCTTACCAGCACCCTGTGAGTAACCTCGTTTAGCCTCTGTAGAATTACCCTCATATACCTGTGTGTGTGTGTGTGTGTGTGTGTGTGTGTGTGTGTGTGTGTGTGTGTGTGTGTGTGTGTGTGTGTGTGTTTCTGTGTTTCTGTGTTTCATTACATTAAACAGATTGCAAAGCATTTCTAGAAGCATTTTCCTCTTAAAAGCTTGAGAGTTTTCCTCGTTTAATGGTTCAGTGTTAGCAGTTTGATGGGTGTGCTGGGTGTGAACTCCCCACAGCCATGAATAAGACTCCTACCATGAAGTAGCAGAGGAGCTTCAAAAGCTCAGTGTCAGTTTAAATGGCACATTATTTCTGTGGCTTCTTGTTCTGTGAACAAAAGCTGATTCATTAGTGTTAACTGCTCCAGCGTTACATCTACAGACCGATATCTGAATTGCACTGCATAATAGTCTTTATCTGAAGTCATTAATCCAGATAAATGTGACTGCTTTAGCATTTAGATAATTCGAGTCTTCAGTAATTTGTTGGTGAAACAAGGAACTAAAAGAATGATTTGTGGTCACTGAGGGCAGAAACAGAAGTGATGCCAGCTGGTTCACAAAAATCTAACCATTCAAGAGGATACATTCCTGCAGGACCGGTGTTTGATTACAAAGTTTAAATCCATAAAGTTTTTTTTATAATTAAAGGTATAGAAAAGAGGTAAGAAAGGATGATTAGAAGTAAAGAGGCAGCTGAACAGGCACTTCAAATCTTTTAGCCAAAGTTGATGTTCAGATGCACATCAGGGCAGATGGAAAAAATGCCTGTGATCGAGGCTCCCTTCATAAAGTGCACAGATAATGGCCTATCTTATCCTCCTTTTTCACACAAAGAATTTAGTTTCTTTGGTGGAGAATAATCTGAAAGGTCATTTCTAGCTGAATGCTCTGGACTGGCTGAATTACCCTGACGTATTAGTAGTAGTAGTTTTCATAGCTGTGGAGGTCATCTGCTATCTTAATCTAGTCTATGCCAGTCTGTACTGTAATTTGCACTGTGAAATTTTCAGTGCAAGTTGCCTATTATGCTTCACAAAATATGATGTGATAATGTTAGTCTTGTGTGAAGTGGCATCTCTGTGATGCTGGTTGTTTTCACATGCCCTGTCTTCTGCTTCAAGAATGCTGAAGGCCTTGTCAGTAAATATAAATGGATGTTTTGGATAGAATTTTGGGTACAAATACAAAAGTCCTCCTGATGCTATTTATAGAAGCTCACAATTATGAGAGGAACAAAATCTCAGAGGATACGATAAATGACACGCAAAGCAGCATGTGGTAAGGAACATTTTGTGTCAACAGGCTCAACATTTATGTGACGGCATATTAATCGTAAGAGCAGTTTTAGAAAGTCGAGAGATCAAAGCGACATCAAAGTAACACAACACTTGTACTATATTGTTGGACCAATATTGTTAGTGATGAGAACTTAATCCTTGTTAGAAATGGCATTATACAAGTTGGTTTGACTACAGGACAACATCATGAACCTCAGGGCAATAAAACACAGCTAAACATTTTATAGTACCTTTATTTTGGCTCTGGATTTCCACAAGTATGCCACAGCAGGCTGCAGGAAAACTGTAGTCTACAGTAGGTTTGAAGAATTTGAAAGCATGTCAGAAAAGAAAAATGTTAATGTTAGCTGTGGAGCATGCAGAGTCAGCCCCCATTACTCTTTGGTGGATACAGTAGGGGAGGTCCTGTGGTGAGGTACAGGAAGCTATGACCTTTCTAGGAGGCCCAGGTACCTAATCATTGTCTAAGCCACAACGTTTCCATGTAGCCTAAGATAAAGTGGACAGCTCTATCTGGGGATCTGCCTCAGTGACTCCTGAGACCCATCTCATTAATTGCTGGGGTAGCAGATGCAGGGGCAGCCACCTTTGGCTAGAATTTCCAGTTAAACGAAAGAGCTGACCAAACAGATTCTGGGGTAGAACTGTCTTGCTCTAAAAAGTTGTATCCTGGAGCTGCATTTTAGTGAATTTATCACTTTTTGTCCTTTAGTTAGATATATAACTTTATAGAATATATCTATTACAAGCCACAATACATTCTTCTTTGAAAACTTTGAAAATCAGTTTCAGACACTTCTAAAAACAGTAAATCACTTGAAGAGACTTGATTTTTATCTCAAATGAAAATTAAATACATTTTTTGTTTTACACACACAAAAACATAAATAAAAAGAGGCCAGGGCTGTTCAGTCTGAGTCTCAATTGCAACTGGTAGCTATATAAAATGTAGACACTTGCAGATATCCAGTATTTCTCTCAGTTATTTTTTCATATCGTCAGCGATTTCCCCCCCAAAGCTGATTGATCCACATACCAAAACAGCTCCAGCACAAGGATTTTATTAAATGTAAACTCCTTACACAGGAGTTATTTTGTTGACCCCATCAGTTTGCTCTTATAACTGGTATTTACTGATCCAGCAATCATGCTAAGGGACACTTAGACCAATGAACATCCCTGCAAAGTAACACCCTCTTCTCTCAGTCAGATGGCAAAGATGGCATTTATAGACACAGAATCCTTGTAGGTGGTTGTCAGGACAGATCATACTTTGTTATAGTCTGTCAAATGATATCAGGCATACATACACTCTTAAATGACAGGTGAAGAGCTAAAATGCCTTTGAAAATAAGACATGTTTGTTGTTTAAAGTTAAATGCATGTAACTGTGAATCTGTTGATTCCCATGTTTAGCCCACTTTAAAGATACAAGTGTGAAGTTCTATTGTGTGTGTATTTGTGTAACTAATGGTGAAATTCATTATTTATCCATATGTCACAAATGATTTAGATACAGTGCACAGAAAGGTTGGGCTTTAAAATATGAAGCGTTAGAGTCAGTTGCTGTGAACAGTGTAGAGTAATCGATGCTTTTAAGGTGTTACAAAGGTTTTTTTTCTTTTGTAACATGCATGACAAAAATATCTTGGGATGTGTGAAGGTAAATGTGCTGTGGGTGCTCATTGCTGGGTGACACATAGCGAAACTTTCTCGTGCCTTTGAAAAGTGCAGAGAAACAACCAGAAAGGTTCCTGACTATCTTTTTCCATGATGCAAAAACCTTTCCAGTAAAATGCCTCTTTTTATTGCTCTGAATCTTTTTTTTTTTAAGAGTTTGTTGCTCAAGACCATAAACTGCTTGGCTAAAAGTATGCAAATGTCCTCATGTGACTGGAGAGCAGTCACATGAGGACCAAAGGAATTGTTTTGGTTTTAAGATGTTAAAACCACAGTAGTTCATTTGTCTTAATATGCTTCATTAAAGCCCTCCTCCTCCTCTGGAAAAGATATCTACTAGATTTGAAGCCTGGCTGCAGGGATTTGTTCCCGTTCAGCCACAAGAGTATTGCTGAGGACGGCAACTGATGCTGAGTGATAAGGCTCGGGTCACAGTCAGCAGTTTATTCTGAAGGTGCTGGATGTGGTTAGGGTCAGAGTTGTGTTCACGACAGAAAAGTCCTAGATTTGTGTATTGCATTAATTTTTAATCATTTCAGTATGTAACTCTGAAAGATTATTTTCTCAGAAATGCTAGAGCTTAAATGGTAGAGCACTGTCACTTGCCACTGTCTTGGCAAGGGATACGGTAATTAACATCACTCAAGCACCTCTAGACTGAAGTTAGATTTTGGATTTTTTTCTACATAAGTTACATCTTTGAATCCTATCAACTGTGCCAGAGCACATTTATCTCCTGGGTAAAGTCGGTGTCACAGCTGTCAAGACACAGTTACATGACAAGACTGTCTCTGCAGTGCTAGTAAAACTTCTGAAAAAGATGAAAAGGCGCAATTATTAACACTGACAGGCAGGTTTCATTTGGATCATCCCAAAATGATTAAAAAAGACAAACTAATTAACAGCTGTCCAACTTGTCCAAGAAATCAGAATTACTTTGACTTTTCAATCAAACTGCAGAACGAAAGCATTGTTACTGGAGCCTGGGGGGTGGGAGTGGTCTAGCCGAGGTGTTAATGACTCATCTGGAGGGAGAGTAAATTATTCATACACTATTATGCTGCATATAAACAGTGTGTTCTAAGACGTTTTCTTATTTCCATCTGTGCCTCAACGCAGTGAAAAAACTCCACATTAACCTTGCTCCACTGATGAAGTTCCTTTGTTCCCTGGGAGGTATGTGCCAGCATATGATGACATAATTTAAGTATTTTCCAGCCGAAACATGTTCACAATGTCCTAAGACACACACACACACACACACACACACACACACACACACACACACACACACACACACACACACACACACACACACACACACACAAACAAACAAACACACAACAGCTTGTGCTCGATCTGTCAGTTATCACTTTTTAGGCCATTGACAACACTATTAGAGTCGATCTGTCAAATAGGAGTATATATATAGCCTAAAAAGAAAAGCACTCCTCCTCCCTTTTTCGAAAATAACTTTGATTGGCATTGAATTAGCATCCTTTAATGCGAGTAATTTAGCTGTTGCTTAAAAGGACGTGGAAAGTGCACAGTAGTAGTCTGAGCCTCAGTTCCTGGATCACCAGGCCTACAGAGGAGGAAGGGGTTTAAGCTGGAGGCACTCTAGCATTCCTGTAACCCCATAATAATCATGAATAATAGAAGCAAGGTACAAGAGGATGAAACAAGCTGATATGAAAGAATGGGGACAATGGATTACACTTCTTAACTGCTATCTGCTAAACTGCATGGAGGAGATAAACCAACAATCACAGTGAAAAAGGGAAGATTGACATTAATACAGTTAACACTGAGCTGTGTGTGAGTTTAGTGAGCTAAGCTGGCTATGACAAAGCAGGTGAAGCTTCGTCTTCAGCTTCACACAGAAATAATTATCACTACAAGAAAGAACTGTTCATACTGACAGTAATGTGGGTGGTGGTGGATCTGTCCTTGTGGCTATGCAAAACACAGTTCTTTAATGTGTTGTTTTTTTTATTGAACCTCTACTGATAAATAGATTAACAGAAGCTTAATAGAATTAATAGATTAACACTTACAAAGTTAGGAAAATATTGTGGACAGGCAAAAAATATACATTCTCATGGCGTAAAATAATAATAACTAAATAAATAAAAAGAAGTCCCCTAGTTTCTCCATGCACCCTGTCCTTATGCCTTTTAGATTACTGAGCCATGAACATGTCTGTGTGCCTGTAAGGATCCATCAAAGGTAAATATATGTTAAATGTGTTAAATATGTTCTTCACACATTGTTCTCAAATAAGTTAGCTTTGTTTTGATTTTTATGTAGTTATCATATGCTGTTTACTTTTCTTGCTGTTTAGCTGTTTGCACTAGTTAAAATGTTTTCGCCAATTTTCTCTGAAACATAGATCATTTATGTATTTGTATAAATAACCACCAGTGAACATTGAGGGATATAAATTTATGTTTTTTTTCCTTACCAAATTCACTTTTCATGGAACAACCACATATTGGTATATTCATGGTAATCAAATGTTAGTTTCTCATTGGTCTTTTTACACCTTTCTGTCCATTAATCACCCAATGTAAAGAAATTGTGGTAGTTTTTATCAGTGGGAAATCTCATTATCACATTAGATGTACTCTGCCTACTTATCATTCATGTTTCTCCCTGTTTTCATTAGCCACACTGATGTTTTAACAATGAAAACCTTTCATCAGCCACTCAAATGATAAAGTCATATTTTTAATTCGCAATTCAGAGAACATAAGTGTGCACATTTTAAATATGTCTACAACAGTGTCACCTCTGGAATTTACTCCACTTTTTAGGCATTCAACTTTTCACTTCAGCTTTTATTTTCTGTGAGGATTCTGGTGGTGCGGCGATTAGCACTGTTGCCTCACAGCAAGAAGATCCTGAGTTTGATTCCACGACCTGGCTGGGTCCTTTGTGTGTGGAGTTTGCATGTTCTCCCTGTGTGTGCGTGGGATCTGTCTGGGTATGCCAACTTCCTTTCAAATTTCAAGAAGATGCAGTTAGTCGGATTAGGTTAACTGGTAATTCTAAAGTGCCCATAGGTGCAAATGGTTGTTTGTTCCCATGTGTTAGCCCTGTGACAGACTGGCGACCTGTCCAGGGTGTACTCTGCCTCTCGCCCTATGGTGGCTGGGATAGACTCCAGCCCCCGTGCAATCCTGACAAGGACAAGAGAATGGATGCTTTGTAGATTTTAGTGCTGTGTGTTTTATGGGGGGAAATGGATGGAAGGACTTTTTTTTTAAAACTTGAATGATTAAAAATTTATGCTTGTACAAATACAGAAACTGTGTTTGTTCTTAATATTTTTTAGTGTTTTTGTTTAAGATTACAGAACACAACACCAACCTAGAGCACATACTTCACTGTCATTGTATTCACTGATTACAATTACTTTTTGGTTTCTTTGTTTTTATAATTTAGATCTCTGAATTCTACATATTCAGAATATAGAATATTCAGATATGATTATGAATAATCAACAGGTTATTTGTGTCAGATAGACTTATAGGACACGCCCATTACTAAATCACATTCTTATATAGTGACAGCTACATTGCTTACCAAATAGGCTATTTTGCATCATCACAGAATAACATCATGAAACACAATGGTAGCAATTTCAGAACTGACATAAACATTAAGATTTAATTTATCACAATAAAGTTGTTTGGTCTGAAATGTTAGACGCCTCATTGAACAGACTGAACAGTTTCCAAAAATAAATGTCTTGGGCAGACAGCAACACATGCAGGAGTCTCAACAAATCTGCTTTACATTGCCAAAGGTGTCACATTTGACTAATGTAAGTCAGCAGCTAAGTCATACAATAACATGAAAAGGAATTCTGTCACTAAGCAGTCAAATTATCTTCAATTTTCTCTCTCATTTCACTATAATTTCCTTCTTTTTTGTTCTCTAAAAGGCCATCTTTAGAAATTAGTATTAAGGAAGCATGTCTGAGTAGTTTCTGAGTATAGCAGACAAATCCACATATCCTCTCACCAAGTCTTTTTAATTCCCAAGATCTGCACAGAAAGATGAAAGGACGCTTTTTTTGTCCATGGGAGATCAACAAATCTGCCCCCAGGCAACTAACATGGGTGATTAATTATTATAATAATAACTCACAAGAGAGCCGTGAAGTGTATAATGACTCCTTATTATACTGCAAACATTGTAAAAGAGTTATTTTTGAGGTCATGCTGCCAGTGAATATTCAATGTTAAAGTTATTAAATCATGCATTTTAAACCATGTTTCTTGTAGAACTTGTAGATAACAGTACTTAAGTGATCTGTTGGGTCTGAAAGAAAGTCACAGGCAACTTTTGGAAGGTAGAATGTTTATACACCTATAAGTCACTTTATGCTGTCCTGCAGGTTAGCTCAGTGACCTCTTAAGATCAGGAAACTCTTAATCATTTTAATGGCCTGTATTTGTATAGCGGTTTACTAGTCCCTAAGGACCCCAAAGCGCTTTACACATCCAGTCATCCACCCATTCACACACACACACACATTCACACACTGGTGATGGCAAGCTACATTGTAGCCACAGCCACCCTGGGGCGCACTGACAGAGGCGCCCCAGGGTGGCTGTTGGTTCAGTTGGATTTTTTTTTACCCTGACTGTACCAAAGATTTATGTCAACGAATCCCCCTTTTAATGAGGAATTATACTTCTGATGATATTAAAAATCAAACTGGGAAAGAGAAAACCTCATGGCACAGCCGCTTACCCACGCTGTGGGGAAACGTGCCCCCTAATATAATTCTACATTTAGTTTTGTAACAGAAAGGTGGTTATTTATTTAAGCATACTTCTTGTGTATGTATGTATGTATTATTATTATTATTATTATTATGTATTCAAAAAGAAAACCAAGGACCACTCTTTTCCATTCATATATTTTGTATTTTTCATATATTTAAAAGGATAACCTTGAATTTACTTGTTTTTGTTTGATTTTTTATGATAGACTCCAATATGATGTAATCAACACTCAGCAGCAAGTTATTTTGAAGGGTATATTTAATGGAGATGAAGTGTCACACTGTTTTCATTAAAAAGCAATTATTATTAAAATTTTGACATTTCCAACCTTCATTTAACACGAGATGCACACCAAATTATGAAACAGAAAATAACCTTGTGACTGCACTACACTAATGCTTTTAAATATCACTCTTTTATGTGAGCAGAGAAACCCTGTGCATTTATATATTTGTTTTTGTTTGGGTAAATGCTTGTGTGTGGATACCATGCTATCACCAGAAATATTTTCAGTGATAGCACGGTATCCATCCATCTCTAATTACTTTATATTTCAGAAAGGAAACACGTCAAGAGATTGGCCCATAAAAACTCAATAAATTCATATAAAAATAAAGGCTAGACAAGGGTGTATTTGTGTCTACAGACAAAAAAGGCAAAACAAAAGCAGTTTTAACCGCCATCAGCAAGTGACAAGGACAATTTAAGAAGTGATAGCCATCACAAAAATAAAAGTAAGTGATGTGTGGTTTCATCCACAAAATCACAGTCAGTCGGTAAGAGTTGAAATCAGACTTTTACAAAAATTAAAAAACAATGATAAACCTTCATTAAAAACACAAACTGATTGTGGATTCATTTCCAAAACTTATGTCTTCCACATAGTTTTGCATTGCATGCTTGCAGACTTGTAAATCACTCCAGGCACACACATTTAATTGCTTACTAAGTAAAATTAGTCTAAAATCAGTGTTAGACAATGAGGTTTGCAGGTGCGGTGACATGAATAGCCCCATCATTCAAGTGTGGTTGAGTGACCAGTGCAACAATCCAACTTTTGGGGTAAAATAAAACAAAAACAAAATAATTTGCCAACATGCTCACAATGTCAGTATGAATAATGAGGAAAGTACATGACTATAACATTCCTCAGTTTATTAAGCATTGTACCAATATGTAGTATATTGTTTTTAACAGTCAATAAAGCTATTTATCTCTATATGCCCACTCCATGAAGCACCTCAGCAGGACAAAGGCTTTTCCTCTTACTGCCAAGTTTACACTGAATATCCAATAATCAACATTAATCCAAGTGCGTGAGCATTTTGAAGGGCAGTTTGTAGCAGTCATGCATTTGGAGATGTCCCAGCCCCTCACACTTTCAAAGACAGAATGCTCTGATTCTCACCTGTCAGGAAGTAGCACATGGTGATTTATGACTCTCTGCACTGAGCGGGAGAAGGTAGAGGGGATTTCATTCCGGCAAGCTTCGTGACGTCTGCTTTTAAACTAATTTCTGCATACTGAAGTACTTTCACTACCTGCGCTTGTGTCATTTTTCTTAATGACTGTTAAGGGGAGACTGAGTGAGCAAGGCAAACAGGCACTGCTCCACCACGGGGCTGCTGAACAGAATATAATTAAGGTGACGGGAGAGGAAAGGTTGGGTGAAAGACTTCAGTAGGTAACTGAATATTCATTGCAATCACACTAAACACCTCGGTGATTAATTGCAGGGCTGGTATGATTAAAACATGACTGACTTAGTGGAAAATTCCGAACTTAGTCAAAGGTTGGCTCAATTTAGTTCCTTTTGATGACCAAAAATGACACGTCTTTTGTTCCAACACAGGGAGACAGCTGGGGTTTTGAAATAGTTATGAATAAGGTTGGGTAAAAGATATTAAAGTTCATTTTTAACTCGTGTGCAAAACAGAAATTAATTATCTGTCATTTTCTCCTCTTAACATCCCATGGCCTCATTTTGGAAAGCTACAATCTATAATTGACCTCAGGATATGCGTTCAGAGTCACTGAACGCAGGGATAGCCTGTCTACTGATGCCTGATCGCACCTTGTATCTTGGCCCAGATGTGCAGCCAACCAACCTGTGGTTCTGACCCACTTTCTAGCCTCATCTTTCACAATGTGAGTCCTGGAGACTCTGATTCATTTCCCATGAATCCCATTTATTTCTCCTAGGTCATTATGTCATCATTACAGACTTACCTTCTCCATTGTGCTGGGGGGAAAGCAATCTGCATTTGAATATTTCATCAGGGGAAGATAATACTTTAAATATGCCAGTGGATATGATTTATACAGGTCATGGATGGTTCTCATACATTTTTCTTACCTGATCACAAGGACCTAACAGTCCTCAAAAATGGCCTGTTTCAGCCAAGAATCTGATTCAAAAATACTCAAACAAATGCAAAAGTGTTCCATAAATCACAGAGAAATAATAACGAAGAACTATGCCACAAATAACCTGCTCCTTATCACTGCTTTTTTTTTTAACACAAGCAGTGAATTATAACACCCGGGAGGAATATATTTCCTTCTTGACTTCAAGCACAAGAACCTGTGTTCATTTCCCCTTCCTCTCCAAGTTGATTAGTGGATCAGAGGGCTAATTCAGCCCTTGAGGAGCACAGACAGAAGTTCCCCACGAGCCACAGAAGAAGTCATTCATAAACCACGAATGTCAGCCTTGTTGCTTGCTAATTCCCCATCAGCAACCGATGAGCTCAGAATTCCATTCGCCCCAACTGTTGCTAAGGTGCTGAGTGTATTCTCCCCTCAGTAATTAAAAGTAATTGAATGGTGAAGCCTGCTTGAAAAAGCACAAAGGGAGACTGTGGCCATAGCAATCTAACTGGACTCCATCTGGTATTATAGCAACAAAGAAGAGCCATCGGCTCACTTACCAGCACTATCTTGGCAGATTCAAAAGACAGGAGACTGGAGTCAAAAGTCATTAATTGTAAGCAAATGATCAGGTGAGTTCTGGGAAAAAAACAGCTATGCACTGACTCATTTTATGTAGCTATTTCATTTTTTTGAGCATTCGCATGTAGTGTTTATACTTTACAGTACAATATAGAATACTATGAAGATGAAAATTTGAAAGGTGATTCCTGCAGGGAATAAAGTAAAAAAAAAAATACTGGAGAATACTGGAAGCACTTATTTTATTCAAAAATAAGTGCTTTAAAAGCTAAAAACTATACTCCCTCCATGCTCTAAAATATTAATCAAGAATTGAGCACATATTTGTTAACGACAGTCAAGCTGTTTATACATTCTAAATTGATCTGTTGTTCAAAATTTGCTGTAGACACCCATTCTTGGGTCCGATCAAAATTGACCCAGACCGTGCTATGAATACACAGATTATAAGCACTACATAAAGGTCAAGGCCTTAAAATTTTATATTACATTTTTTATTAAAAGAAGATTTATTATTTTTAAATGAGATTTTGAGACCAGCAGAACAGTCTCATTAATATGTCAATGTTACTTTAGAAAAGAAATATGGACAACAGCCACTTACAAATTCCAAATCCAGTAAAGCTATAATCACGTTGGAATTAAAGTTGTATTTCTGGCTATCCAATTAATTCCAGTATTCATTCTACTTTTTCTGTTTAGGGTTGCAACAACTCCAGCAACCCCTTTGTAGATTATAAATTTAGATTTTCTGCTGTGTTTGAGATCATTACCCTGTTGCATGCCCCATAGTTAGCAGATTTCACTAAAACACACTTGATGCTAAAAATAATTCATTAAATTGTGGCCTTTTAAATCAAAACAGTGGTCTGAAATATGTAGAAAACACGTAGAGCTGAGAGGAACAGCGCTCTGTGCAGTCTGTTTGCACCTGCCACTATATTTCCATATATGTATTTTAAGTCTACTGGAATGTTCCACTGATAAGAATTATATAGATCTCAATCACAACATAAACTCATGAATACTTACCACTCAAAAATAAATTAAACAAATGATCCCAGTATATTTTAAATGCATATTAACCATCTCACTATGGATGACCTGCCACCGTATCACCCCATTCTCTTCTGTCACACCACCCATCTGCATGTCCTTCCTGACACAATCATCCCTGTTTTTCTGAGCTTGGTACACTGTAGAAGTACACGGTCTCCCCCACTCATCCATCCCCATGACTGGCTTTAATACAGATTAACTATTAGGTTTTGGCAATTTGGGTTTCCTTATTTCATTTTGCTGAAGGATAATCTATATGAATCTACATGAATTTAACAAAGCTAATAGACCAAAAATATTATTTAAATGTATAAGCAATTGTTGTTTGATCCATATTTTAGTTTTATTTATTTATAAATTTTTTTACATCCAACTGTTCCACCAAGGACAACTCATAAAATGATTATGATTATGAAGGGGGAAAGGAGACGTAAAATAAAATGGGCTGCTCAGTTATCCCTGAAACCCCAAAATAATGAGCTCAGTATAATGTGTACACTTTACAGTTTTGAAACAGGGTCCAATTATGGCCAGTACTTTAATAAACTAGCTGTTCTTCCAAATGGCTCTCTTCCTAAACAAATTACTAATTTAAACCCCCTACATGCGATAAGTTAGTAAATTCACACAGTTCTTTTATTTCAGCTAACATTGTACAAGGAAGATTGCCAGATCTTGTCTGATCCTGATTGGTGCTCAGTGGGTCTCACTGTGAGCTCTGTTTGTATCGCCAAATATCCCATCATGCCATGTATTTATCCACTTATCATTACCTGTGAATGGAGGGAAACGGTTTTGTGCTGCATGAAATCATGTCTGCTGTGCTATTTGCCTCCAGTGAAGAGAGCAGAGGTATTAACACATGGAGCCAGTTCAGGGCTTCCAAATTTTCCATTATCTTCTGATTTACACCTGTCTCTCTGCATTAACCAGCAGAGTAGCTGACACTCAAACAGTGTTGGGCTGGAAGGATTGAGGGAAGCGGGACGAGATGTGTGTGCTGTCCAGGAATTGCTCATCTTATGGGGACAGAAATCGCTGCATGGTCACATTCCTGGGATGTGTCTTCCTTATGAGGACAAAGAAAACAGTAACCTAAATCATTAATCATTAGGTTGTTTAAGTTTAAGGTGAAGACAGATCTTAAGCAGTGCTTATGTTTAAGGTTAAAGTAAGTCTTCAGGAAATAAATATAGGTCAATGTAATGTCCTTTAAAGCCATGGATACATGACTGCATATGTGTGTGTGTGTGTGTGTGTGTGTGTGTGTGTGTGTGTGTGTGTGTGTGTGTGTGTGTGTGTGTGTGTGTGTGTGTGTGTGTGTGTGTGTGTGTGTGTGTGTGTGTGTGCGGTTGTTATTAAAAAGCAGCTCCTGGCTATTGTTAGGGGATAGCATGCCTGTAAAAGTAGATGTTGCAGTAGGCGATTTCAGGTGCTTAATGACCCAGGAGTTGCGTGATTAATGGAAGGGTTTACACGATATTTCTTTGGAGCCGAGCGCAAGTAGAAAGCCTGGGCATGTCATCTTTTAAGAGCCCCCCGCTCAAGGTCGGTTGAGCCTGGAAGAGAGCCCACAGAGACGACAGGGCTATTAGTGGTGTTTCTTTTCCATCCTGGACCACTCACACACACCTATGAGAAAGGTGTATATGGGTAGTCACATACACAAACACACATAGACATGCACACAGGTACAGCTAAGTGTAAAAACACACATCCTTGCAGACACACATTTACACCAGGGACCACCCCAGCATTGCAAAGACCGCTGGGAATGCTGTAACCTGCTTTGAGGAAGCAGAACTCATCTCCCCTGTTAGGCGCTGAGAGCCAGAGGATGATCAAGTGCAGGCACAATCAGATTGAGCTGTATCCAGGCCTTCCTTGCTCTTTTAGCTTAGTGCCATGAAACACTCCATAGAGGATAAATACGGCTATATATTTATACAAACCTCTCTTCTCACTTTGTTTCTTCTGCTCTTTTCAAACTTGAAAGAGAGGGCAACACTGCTGCTCGAGCAATCCTGAGTTTAACCTTCTCTGGTTTAATAAAGAAACCCAGATCATGCTCTAAAATATTCCTTCCATCTTAAGGGAAGGAAAAGATTGCACTGTTGTTAAACCCAAAAATTGAGAGCAATTGGTATATACAAACACCTTTGTTTTTTCTGTTTCCTTGCTGGAATAGTTGGTTTAGTAACACTTTTTCTGGAACTATTGACGTTGTCATGAAGGTGCAAGGAGAGTGATTAGGAATGGAAATTTCTAATAAATGCCTGGTTGGTTAGTAGAAATAAATGACTTGTGTCATTATTTTTACATTCTAAAGTAGCCTGAAATGAAAAACGCATAATGTATCCAAGCAAACTAAATGTCCTCAGAGCGTGAGCCCACAGGGTTTTGGTCTTTAAGGAAATGCAGATATGAATCACAAGAAATTTCACACTAATTTAGTCATAAAATGTTTTTCTCGTACTATTACACATAAGTATTTTATGACGATGACAGGGAATATGCAATGTATAGATGGTACCAATGTTTGACAGACATTTGAAAGAAATAATGTTTTCATGTGAATACAATGATAGATTTATTTTTTTAAGTATTTGAAATGTTGTAGATGGATATTTGATGCGGTGAGATTTTAGTATGTCTTTTATAGGGTTGAACAAAAATGTTTTTTTAATCTTAATAGTGTCTCATAATTTGTCAGTGTGTATATACACGTATGTTTGTTGTGTGTTTGTGTGTGTGTGTGTGGACAGAAATAAGTCTGACCTTTGGCATAATGCTGCGAATGAAGATAATGAATCTCAGTAGGGAACCCAGAGTGTTGATCAAGACTTCCTCTCACTTTGAGCATAATCACATCTCTGCTCAGATGGAAATTAGCCAGAATGAGGGAGTAAACCATGACAAGCTGATAAAATTGTCAAACTGAATTCTGGAGTGAGCAAAACTGAAGTAAACTATGTGTCACTAATAGCATGAAGTGCCATCAAAAAGCAAAGAGTCTTCCTCTGTCCACTTGTTGGGCAGATCTGCTGTTGCTATGCAACTATTGACTTACTTTCAGTGAAATTCAATTTATTTTTTATTTTTTTTTTTTTTTTTCTTTAAATGACATCAGAAACAGCAGTATGCGACATTACGTGATGGCAGAGCTTCAGTTCATCCTTTGTCATTTTTTTTTTTTTTTTTTTTTTTAATAAATAGGACAGGGGGAATGAATGAGAGAAAGAGGGGGAGAGAAAGAAAGAAAACCAAAGGGGAGAAGAGACGGTGAGAAGGGGGGGGAAGAGAGAGAAAAAAAAAAAGAACTCCTGGGTCACCTGTATGGAGAAAAAAAAAACAAACAAACAGAGGAGACAGCAAACAACAAAGAGCAACATAATAATAGAGAAAACAAAGCACCATCACAATAAACTAGCTAGTCATAGATATCAATATTTACTAAATAATAAACGATATTGTGCAGCACGCAAGATAGACAGCGCACAGTGTGCTTTGAGGCAGCAGCCAAGAAAGCTTTAGTCCGCGTCTGTGAATACCCATGTGTGCATACCTGTGTGGATCAGCATGCTTGCATTCCAAAGGTTTCTCCATGTAATGATCTGCTAGGGAGTGTGGGGGGGCCACAGCCCCGTCCTCCAGGGTGTGAAGCAGGTATGGAGGAGATCAAAACTCCAGACATCCAGAGGCCCCCAGAACACAAGAGACCAAGGAAGACCAACAGAGGGGCAGCCGCGCCACTGTTCCAGTAAGAGCTGAGGAGAGTCCCAGATGAGGGCTCGCCCAGCAGCCGCGGAGCAGAAGTCAGGGGGAGTTGCAGTGACGCGCCCGTGAGCTCCGCCGGCCCCCAGCTGCGCCTGAGTGACCGAGCCCCAGGCCGAGAGGCCGGGGGCACCCCACCTCCAAAGGGGCCCGAGCGAGCCCCAGGCCCCAGGCCCCGACAAGCGGCCGCCAAGGAGTGAGCCGGTGTGTACCCGGACGCCCACCCCCAGACACAAAGAACCACCAACACACCGACACCTGAGGGAGTCCGCCACCGGCAGGGGAAGTGGTGGTGGGTGGAGATAGGCCTCCAAACCTTGGAGGGCCTGAGGTGTCCCCAGAGAGGTGGCGTCTGATACCCAACCTGACATATAGACACAGACATACAGGCACACACAGACACAAACATCCATTCCCACCCTCATGCTCTCATATGCACTCACTCCACACTCAACCAACGTGGAGACAGACATAAAGAGACGCTGTACACACAATCACACTCCCCAAGCGTACTCTACAAACCGGGTCTAGGTACCCTTGCCCCTGGAGGGGGAAATTGCACCCAGACCCAGGTGGTGTTACCCTTTTCCCTGCGGTGGGGAGAGGCAGACCACCCCGACTCCGCAGCAGCAGGGAGGCCCCACACCCCAGACCGCAGTCGGACGGCCAACTCCTCCTACTAGCCCTCCCGTTCCAGCAGGCCGCAGAGAATGGGGGTGGGAGAAGACTCCAAACCTCCCTCCACCCGCTCATTGTAGTGTTGATGCATATGTGTTCTAAGGTGCAATTAAAACCCAGGAGGGCATGGAGCTACCTGCCAAGGAGCAGCAGGTAAGCGCATAGTCCCTCCTGCTAGCCCTCAATGACTAAGTGTATTTAAAATTGAGAGGTGGGCAACGACGTCAGGGGTGAGGTATACACCCTGATGGTGATTTGGACTCCGTGATTGTGCCCACCCCCAAGATCCTATATGTATGTGTAATGAGAGTGTGAATAATGTGAATGTCTAAGTTGTGGGATAAAATTGAGGCAGAGGCAGCCAGAAGGGGACAGGGGGGGGGGGGTAGCCTCCTCTGCACCCTGGTGACATACCCCCACTCCAAGGCCCTGCATGTGTGGGTGGTTGTGGAGGAGCGGGAAGAGGGAGGCAGCTGGAGATGGGGAGGGAAGGAAGGGAGGGGCAGGTAACCCCTCCCTGGGGCCAGCTCCCCCGCTGACCCCAGTAGGCACCCCCACCCTCCGCGACCCGCCAGGGAAGGGGGGCCCAGGCCCATCAGACCGGGGCCCAGTGCAGTAGTGCCCCCCGACTCCACAGAGCCCTGGACAGTCCACCCAACCCCACCACAGAGAAAACTGCACCCACCCCACCATCCACACATCTTCCAGACTACATAAGACGGTAAACGCCCAGGCTGAGATCTTCCTCCACCTCTCCTGTATCTCCCCCTCCTGCAGAGAGTTCCTGAAGAGAAGAAAGCTCCTGCAAGATGTGACCATCCCCCCCACCAGTTGAAGAGCCCCCCAGGCGGCTCGACGCACCGGCGGCACCCTGCTCCAGGGCCGGGCCCCCATGCACCCACCCGCCCACAACCCCGGCAACACACCAACCAGGACCCAAGCCCCCGAGGCCCGGCCCGGGCCCCAGCCCAGAGACGGAGCGCCCCCAGAACCTCACGCCCATCCCGGACCCACCCAGGGGCAGCCAGGTTGCCAGGTCAGTAACCCACGTCCGTCAGCACAGACCCTCCCCTAGCCCCGCTGCACGCAGCCGCGAGGAAACAGTCACCTGAGAGCCAACAGAGCCCCCAACCGGACGTGACCGCTACCCCGGGTTGAGCTCCCCAAGGAAGATGCCTCCGGGGAACCCCCCGACGCCCTAAGCCTGTCCCTACCCCCTCACCAATCACAACAGTGAAGGCGGGACCAAACTATGACCCCCCACCCCCACTAGGTGATGGAGCTGATAAAAGGGGCCCAGAGCAATTGATCTAATGTGGTGGCAGAGGCTGTGTCAAGACTAATGTAATCTAATAGATAATTTCTATATTGGTTAGAATTAAGATTATTTTTATTTTTCCAGTTCATGAGGACTGTTTTCTTGGCTATGCATAGGGCAGTGAAGATCATATGGGCTATATTCTTTTCTGAAGTGACATTATCTAAGCTGCCCAGTAGACACACTAAGGGGGAAGTTGGAATATTACATTTCAGACACTTCGATAAGTCTTCACATATCTCGCGCCAAAACTTTTGCACTGGTGGACAGAACCAAAGAGCGTTGATGTAATTGTCTGGTGTATTGCCTTGACAGTGTGAGCAGTTGTTGGAAGATGTAAAGCCCATCTTGAACATCCGATGACCTGTATAGTGCACTCTATGAAGTATTTTGTATTGTATTAATTGCAGACTGGGATTTTTAATTAATTTAAAAGTTTTTAAGCAAATCTGAGACCAGAAGTTTTGGTCTAGGTTGACTGATAAATCTGCTTCCCACTTTGCAGTAGGAAGGGATATTGATTCATCTAATTTAGAAAGTGTTCTGTATATTTTAGATAATAATTTGGGGGATTTAAGAGTAAGAAAATGTGCCGCACTTAGTGGTGTTTGTAATTCAACTTGACTGAGGTTAAATTTCTTTTTTACTATGGATTTAATTTGTTGATATTCTAAAAACCTTGTCTTGTTGATCCCATATTGTTCAACTAGTCTGTCAAATGGAATAAATTCTGTTCCCTCTAATATATGTTCTAAGTATTTAATTCCTTTACAACTCCATTCTGGGAAATTAATCATATTATTGTTTTGTAATATGTCAGGGTTATTCCAGATAGGTGTACGTTTGCATGGGATTAATGAAGACTCCGTTATTTTTAGAAACTCCCACCATGCTGTTAGAGAAAAGCTGATGTTGATACTTTTAAAGCATTCATGTCTTTTGATGTTTGAGCTAATAAATGGTAGGTCTGAAATCTCTAGATCCTTGCATAGTGCCTGTTCAACATCTAGCCAGGGCTCAACTAAGAAGGTATGTTTTAACCATTCTGAGATGAACTGAAGCCTGTTGGCTAAGAAGTATTGGTGAAAATTAGGCAGATCTAATCCTCCTCTATCCTTGGTTCTTTGTAGCGTTTTTAAGCTAATACGCGGGGGTTTATCTTTCCAAAGGAATTTGGAAATATATGAATCCAGAGATCTGAACCAATCTTGTGATGGTTTGTTAGGGATCATCAAAAATAAGTAATTTATTTTTGGCAAGATCATCATTTTTATAGTGGCGACCCTTCCCATGAGTGATATGGGTAAAGATTTCCATCTAGTCAGATCGCCTTCTACTTTCTTTAGAAGTGGGATGTGGTTTAGTTTAGTTAAGTCTGAAAGCTTAGGAGAGACATTAATACCTAAATATTTAATATTTCCGGATTGCAGTGGGGCAGAGGAAGAATTATGGAAGGAGCAGTTAATGGGGAGAACTGTAGATTTTGGCCAGTTAATTGAATAATCTGAAACTCTTGAAAACCAGTTTATTAAAGTAATTACCTCAGAGAGGTTGGTTTGTGTGTTTTGCAGAAAAAGCAACACATCATCCGCATAGAGACTGATTTTATGTTCTATGTTCTTACATTTTATGCCCTTAATTGTTGTAGCCTGTCTAAATGCTGCTGCTAGAGGTTCGATAAAAATTGCAAAAAGTGAAGGGGAGAGTGGGCATCCCTGTCTGGTGCCCCTCAGGAGACAGAAGCTGGAGGATGTCTGGTCATTTGTTCTGATACGAGCCGTTGGGGAATTGTATAATATTCTTATCCAGTTTATGAAAGAGTTTCCAAAACCAAATTTGTGTAAAGTTGCGAATAAAAATTTCCAATTAACTCTGTCAAATGCTTTTTCTGCATCTAGAGATAATATTATGGTTTCGATGTTTTTATCGTATGAGTAGTCTATTAAATTAAGTAATCTACGAGTGTTTGTTGAGGAGTGCCGACCTTTTATGAAACCAGTTTGGTCAGGATGAATTAAGAGGGGGGTCATTTTCTCTAATCTCTTTGAGAGAGCTTTGCAGATTATTTTAAGGTCTACATTTAAAAGAGAAATTGGACGATAGCTTGAGGGAAATAAAGGGTCTTTGCCTGGTTTTAGCAGGAGACTAATGTTGGCAGAATTCATATTTGGTGGTAGTCTGCCCTTTTCCTCGATTTCCTGCAACATGCTGTGGAATACTGGTGCCAAAATTGTCCAGAATTCTTTGTAGAATTCTGCAGGGAAGCCGTCTGGACCTGGAGCCTTATTATTGGGCATACTTATCAGGGCTTCCTGGAGTTCACTTGGCGTCAGTGGCGAATCCAGTTCCATTGCTTGACTGTCTAGTAATTTTGGAAGAGTTACGTTGTCAAGAAACAGATCAATTTCATTTTTAGATGGGTTTATTTGTGGTGAGTATAAAGTTTCATAGAAATCCCTAAAAATGTTGTTTATTCTTCCAGGATCATATATTGTGTTCCCCGATAAATCTTTAGCAGCACATATAGTTATTTTTTCTTTATTTATTTTTAGCTGGTTAGCTAGAAATCGACCTGATTTGTTACTGTGTTCAAAATTCTGCAAGCGAAGTCTTTGTATAAGGAATTGTGTTTTTTTTATTAATAGTTTCATTTAATTCTAGTTTTGTTTTGCATATTTTGTTCAATGTTTCCTGATCTTGGTGGGACGCGTAGGCTTCTTCTAGTGATTTGATGTTTTTTTCTAATTCCTGAATATTTTTGTTTTCTTCTTTCTTTTTGTGTGATGAGAAAGAAATTATTTTACCTCTCATCACAGCTTTCCCTGCTTCCCATAGAACAGAAGCAGATATTCCGGGAGTGTCATTAAAGTCTAAATATGAAGTCCATTCCTTTTTAAAGTATTTAATAAAGTCTTCATCTTTAAGTAGTGATATATTAAATCTCCAGTTTTTACTTGGCGTAGTATTATTCTTGTGCATTAGTGTTAAAGATACAGGAGCATGATCGCTGACAGCTATAGGATGAATCTCAGTGTCTGAAATGTCACACAGCAGTGAGCTGCTGACCAAAAAATAATCCAGACGAGAGTAAGAGTGATGAACATGCGAGAAAAAAGTATATTCCTTACTGGTGGGGTGAAGAGAGCGCCATGCATCGCAAAGACCAAAGTCGTTCATATACTGTTTGATTATATTTGTGGACTGCCAATTACGCTGAGTTCCTGTTGTGTTGAGCCTATCCATTTCTTCATTTAGTCCAAGGTTGAGGTCACCGCCAAGAATGAGTGTGCAATCAAGGTGTTCAGAGAGTGCACTAAAAAAACCGTGGAAGAATGAGGGTTCATCAACATTTGGACCATATATACTAACAATACATAATTTTTTGTTCAATATTGATAGTTTAATAATTAGAAATCTACCCTCTGGATCTATAACTGTATCGAGTACTGTAAAATTAACATTTTTATGTATTAAAATTGCTACTCCCCGTTGTCTAGAATTATAACCGGCTGCAAACACGTTAGGAAACTCAGGTGTTTTAAGTTCATTTAAACCTGTGACAGGTTTGTGAGTTTCTTGTAATAAAACAACATCTGCCTGTAGTTTTTTAAGCTGGTTAAATATTTTTAACCTCTTTCCTCTGGTGCCAGCTCCATTTACATTCCATGTGACAAACCTCAGCATGCCCTTAATTGTGCGTGTATGTCTAATGATGTATGCTGGGTGTTTCGTTTAGACAGGTGGAGAGAATATGGAAACATCCCTTGTTTGTAAAATAGAAAGGGAAAAAGAAGTGTGGTGAGAGACTCCATAAGTCTGACTATGTGTGTGAATATTCACTAATATGAACAAGCGTGGCTTGCTTATGTGTCCTGCAAGTCTGTGCGTGCTGTGAGGCTGTTGTGAATGTGCTGCCGTTGAGCTGATGTGTTTGCGTGATCGTGTTGTGAAAATATGGAGAAATAGAGGGTGTTGTTTGTAGGTGAGTGGGGAAGTAGGTGACCACAGCAGTGAAAGACAAGAGAAAGAAAGAAACCACATGAACTGTGAGCGACAACAAAAAAAAAGAAACGAAACGGAAACATTCCAATTAAAGCAATGACGGAGGGTGACGGTGTTATATCTGCTATGACATCATATTGATATTACTAGCTTAAACTCATGTTAAAGGAGAGAGTGTGAATGAATAAGAAAAGAGTGTAGCGGGTTCTTATCTGGAGTGCAGTTAATATAACCACGGTGTGGTGCCGAGGTCGCGGTAAAGCTGTCCGTCCACGTAGAGCCGGTCCACGGCGATGACAGCACGGGAGCCTTTCTGGATCAAGCTACGTCGAACTGGGAACAGGACCTTGCGTCGTTCCAGGATCTCTTTGGGGAACTGGTCGTTCTCGCTGAAGTCCGTTCCTTTCAGCTCTCTGCCGCGACTCTTCACCTGTTCCTTCTGTTTGAATTGACTGAATTTGGCCACAATAGGCCGTGGTCTCCCGGTCCGCGACCGCGCGCCCCCCAAGCGATGTACTCTATCGAAGTCGATGTTCTTTACGGTGTCCTCCGGC
Source organism: Rhamphochromis longiceps (assembly GCF_057381845.1). Taxonomy (NCBI): domain Eukaryota; kingdom Metazoa; phylum Chordata; class Actinopteri; order Cichliformes; family Cichlidae; genus Rhamphochromis; species Rhamphochromis longiceps. The sequence goes on from NC_140563.1 coordinate 24,127,867, forward strand.
AGCTTCAGGTGGATTTTAATGAAGTTTTTCACCGTTGCCTCTGCGTCCTCTCCGGCAGTTTCTGGAATACCAGAAAACACAAGATTATCTCTCATGCTACGGGCTTGTAGATCGATAACGGACTCTTTTATTTTTTTATTTTCAATGTTTAGCTGGGTCACGTTATCGGTGAGAGATTTAACCGACTCCCGTAGCGTGGCATTTTCAGCGGCAAGCGTTTCCACCTGCCGCTGGCTGAATTCCAGGGATTCTCTCAGAGATTTAAATTCCCGGTGTAAAATCTCCACCAGGGACAGCCTCGCATCGAAACTGGACAATCGCTTGTCGATTGACTCCAGGATTTCTGCGATGTCTTTGCCGGCAGGCGATGTTGTACCGGGGGAGTCTGCCTGGCGACTTCTCTTCGATGACGGCGTCTCGATTTTGGCCGGGGAAGATGCACTCTGGGCCTTATGCATTACTAAATCTTGAAAACAGCGGTCGATGTAATCTTGGAGAGCGTCTAAACTCTCCCCGTTGTCCTCCAGGGTGTTAGAGATGATAAAACAGATGTTGTTAGTTATATGACAATTGATTAGTATATTTGGTAATACTGAAGCTTGGAAAACCTTTGTTAAACTCTATGCTACCATTTGCTTTTTCTCCGCCAAAATCTCCGGCGTCTGACGTCACCTACAACATCACTTCCGTCACTACGGAATTTATTTATACAGCACCAAATCACAACATGCAGTTACCTTAAAGCACTTTATGCTGTAAAATAAAGACAACACAATAACACAGCGAAAAGAAAGAAAACAACAGAAATCAGGACCTCCTATGAACAAGCACTTTGGCGACAGTGGAAAGGAAGAACTCCCTTTAAATATGAAGAAACCTCCAGACGAACCAGGCGTAGCGTTTCTTTGTCATGACACAAGGACTGGAAAAACAAAGTTGTTGTTTTTTTTCTTAAACATCTCAGGCATCTCAGTTCAACTGCTTTGTGAATGCACTAATTACTAAATATGATCAATTTGAGAATGCATTTTACTTCTTCACAAAAAGGGAAAACTTTGGAGTGTTTGTTTTGTTTTGTTTTTAAAAAAATGCAATCTTGCCATGGTTTTACAGGTCTGGACTACTTGAGATCAAACTGGGCTGCATGTGGCTTATGAACTAAATACATTTGATACCTCTGCCTTAAGAACATCAACAAAAGCACTGTATATGCCACTTAAAGCCAAAAAGCCTGTAACTGTATTGCAATACTGTCGCAGTTACAAGAGGTGGAGCCAATTTGAACTGCTTTAGGTATTAGTTGATCTAATAAAAAAAAATAGCATTAAGAATTTTAATAATTAATTTGTCCAACTGACCTCTGCATAGAAACAACTTTTTTGTGAGACATGATTACTTTAACAGACTCTTAACAGACTCTTTTTTTTCTATTGCAATCACATTTTTTGCTACATCCAGCTCTTCACAATAACTCACCTTTTATTACTGTTAGGTCTAATTCTTTGTGTTCTGGTTCCTACCAGCTGTCTACAATAAACATATAATGAGCTAATTGCTCACCTTAGCTCATATGGATGGTTTAATGTCTGCATGAATGTTTAATTATTTAGACAGGCCTCTTTTTTTCTCACCAAAAATGAATCTTTATTTCAGTATGCATGTATACATTAGTGGTGCTAGAGTAAAGAAACGAAAAGTAAAGTAAAGAAAAAAAAGAAAAGGGCTTAATAAATAAACTCACTTACATCTTGTTACTGGTTCAGCAAAAGGCCATGGTCTCAAAAATGAGACGAACAAAACAGACAAGAAAAACTAACACTATGGCTGTCTTTGCAGCTTCTCCCATTAATTACAGGAAAAACAAAGAAAATCTACATAGACATGCTCCAGGGCCACTGGTTTGAAGGCTGTTAACAAATTATACTGAATTATACTGAAGCATAGTCCTCTCTTCTTTTTAAAATAACCATATTTATCTATAATTTTAACCTTCCCTACAGGCATCAATAAAATCGAATTTTACATCTTAAAATCCAGCACAGCTATATGTTACAAGTTTAGCTAGTAGCCCCAAAAAAAGATGCCACAGTTTCTCTCAGCCAGGAAAAAGACCTCTCCTGTGGCAATCTTCCATTTTACACAAATGAGTGTGAGAATCATGCCTTGCTTTCTACACTGTGGCATTACTCAGCCATGCTGGAGGCATATCCTGTTAATTTTAATGCACACCAGCCTGAAACCAGAAGCTCAATCTACTCAGGAGAAAATTACAAAGCCCAATCAATACAAATGTGTCCTACAAAGTTAAATACCAGCTTGCCTGATAAACAGCCACTTCTCCCTGTCATACTGCACAGAGGCAATCTAGTGCTACAAATTGCTTTAGAGGGACAGCACAGGGGAGCAGGGTTTCATGTGGGGAAAATTGGGACTATTTTTGCCATTTTTAGAAAATGTAACACTTAAGAGTGATCCTGTCTGACTCATAATGGCTAAATTGCTCATTTGATCAATGGCTATTTGGTAAGTGGTCTTTTACATTTGTAGAAGACATGATTACAGAAGTTTTACTAGTTTTGGAATGTGTGACGATGCCACTTCTGTTACATTCTTTTCTTTTTTGAGCCATCATCAGTGACTCAGAGGAAAGCTGAACAGTGGACCTGATGTATGTATGAGGTGAATTCAAAAAGTTACACATCACCAACCATGAAAAACAATTAGCATACCTGATTTAAGTTTGGGAGAATGTCCTTTTAAGGTTTCCTTCCTTCACTGCCTACATTTTCTCCTCTCAGAATCCCTGTTCTGACCACCTGCTTTTCTGAGTCCAATTTTAACACAGACCTCACACTCAAAGAGAGAGCAAAAGTAGGGCCAAGAATGCAAACATCAGTTTCCCAGAAAAGTCCACAGTCTTCAAACCCAAAGTGGTCATATCAGATCAGACAAAGCTATATGACAATGTCAGGAGACTTTGGTGGCTTTATCTTGAGTATGCAGGATTTTATTATATTTTTTTTGTCCACACCAACACAGTGGTCACTCTGCAACGACTGTACTTTCCAGATTTTCCAGATTTTTTGGAGGAGACCAAAAATGTCTAAGTGCAAATGGTGAGAACATCAAATGGACTCAAAGCAGGTTTTAGCTCTTTAATTACACAAATTAAAGTGAAATCAGGATTCAAGTAAGTGTCATGCTGGTAAGTATTACAGCAGAGAGAGAGAATGCAAACACAACAGGACTGCCAGAGGGGAGAGCAAGGTTAGCACCATTTCAAAATAGTTATTATTCCCAGAATTATTCTTTCAGGTTTGATTCAGATTGCTACATGTATTTTTCTCATGAGCTTGCAGGTGGGGGAGGAAGCCAAAGTTTCCCTGCGGCAGTGATGGTGGAGAATGGACAAGCAGGAAACTCACAGGCAACTTTGATAACTGACAACCAATTTAGTTTTTTCAGAGTAAGCTCTTATTTCTCAGACAAAACACTCCTGAGATTTCTTTGTTTGCAAGTTACATTATTTATCTAGCCAACGCACACAACAGGAGAACCGCAGCTCCAAAAAAGCTGGAGCGACCTGTAAAAGCAGAATGCATTGATGTTTGCAGACAACACTGTGATCTGCAAAGAGAGTAAGGGGCAGGTGGAAGAGAGCTTTGAGAGGTGGAGGTATGCTCTGGAATGAAGAAGAATGAAAGTCAGTAGAAGTGAGACAGGATACGTGTGTGAATAAGAGGAAATAATCAGGAATGAAGCTGCAAGGAGCTAAGGTAGTGAAGGCAGAGTAGTTTAAATATCTAGCATCAACCATCTGAAGGAAAAATTCAAATTCAAATTCAAATTTTATTTGTCACGTACACAGAATGGACAGTGCACAAGAGAGGTGAATAAGAGGCAAGGTGGAGCAGGTGGAGACGAGTGTCAGAGGTTTTTTGCCGCAGAAGGATAGCAGCAAAAGCAAAATGTAAGATTTACAAGTTGGTAGAAAGACCTGCTACGATATATTATTTGCAGGTGGTGGCACTGAGAATAAGACAGAAGGCAAAGGCGTTAAGGTTTTCACTGAGAGTAACGAGGATGGACGGGATTAGAAATTAGTTTATCAGAAGGGCAGCTCAGGTTGAGCGGTTCAGAGAGAAAGTGAGAGAAGCGAGGCTGAGATGGTTTGGACATCTTCAGAGGAGAAACAGTAATACCCTCTATTCCTCCTCTGAACAAAGACTGGTACATATTTTGGTTGTTGAAAAGACTGCTGGATATGAAGTTATCAGACATAACTTGGATGTAGTGAAGAGCAACATATAGAGGAATGACGTGACAGGATGTTAGGAATAAAATGAGATGGAATCAGAGGATGTGCTACAGTTCAGTGTCCCTGACAACTGAACGAATTAAATTTTTAAAAAAGAACCAGAAGTATAAATATTTATCCTGGACACCACAAATGCATATATACACATAAAATATCTATAAATATGTTGCCTGTGATGTAACATGATGATTTGAATAGCAGTGCAGTTGTAGACCCATAGCATTTGCCCACTAATCCTAATAGGTCAGCTCAACTGTAAAAGTGTTTTCTGTGCTTTAGGAACTTGTATATTATCTAAAAACTCATCTTAAAGTCCATATGCTGAAAAAGGGAACAGAAACTGTTAAAACTTACATGCATGAGCACCAATATGTTACCACAGCAGCAGTCTATCCTTCTGTGAAGAAAGTTTGGAACCTGACTAAAGAGAAATCTTCCATTTGACTATCATTATTAGAGAGACGAGGCTGATTCTGTCTCAAGTTAAAAGAACTATCTCTATGCAAATTTTCACCAGAATGTTTTTTCTTTGTTTGTTTGATTTCATTTTGTCATTGTTCTTGTGCCTGTACACTATGTGCTTGTGTGTGAAACGGCTGTGGCTATAAATAACAAAATGTGTTTTTTATTGACGTTATATGGATGTGTATACCATTTGATGGTCTTTCTTATAATAGTTTGTGTGTGTGTGTGTGTGGTGAGAGTGGTAATGAAATACTGTATATCATTGAAGAGCATCAAAAGGAGCCATTGAGTTGCTTCCTGGTGCGAGCGTACCTCTCACCATTCCTCACTGCACCCACACCCACCCCCTCACCAGCAGCTCTAAAAATTCTCTGAGTAAGCTTGGACTCAGGACTCAGATAAAGTTGGAGGATTAATGAAGAGGCAGCACTTTAACAACAGCACAAAAATGACTTCTTTTACTTTTTGTGCCACTTAATGTCACGGTACAAGGTAAAAAAAAATTCAACTAGAAGCAATTTCTGTCACGGGAGTGGAACGGACTCAGGCGCAGACTGAGGTAGCACAGTTCAACGACACTTTATTAATCACACTGGTGCACTATATACACGTGAAGGGGGGGGAAACACCAGGGTCCCGGGGATCACTTGGCTGGGGAGACACACTTCTTCGCACTCGCTCTGCTCCTCGTCCAAACAGTCTCCACACAAGCAGCTCAGCTCACTCTCCTACTCACGGGGTCCAGGGGTCACAAAAGGGCTGATCCAGGTAAACCTGTTTACACAGACGAGGGTAAGTCGAAGGCAAACACGGGAACAGTAGAATCGCAAGGAAGCCAGGCAATACTAACGAGAGTTACTCAATATTCCAGCGACGAACAGCTCAGAGCCCCAGCCTTAAGAGCCAGAGAACTGCAATCCGCTCGAGATCAGCTGCAGGTGCGTGGGCCAAGGGCAGGAGCCCAATCAGAGCTCCGCCCAGGCAGACAGGTAGGAGAGACAGAGTGAGAGAAAAACAACAAACACTTGTGGCCACACTGGGCTGGCCGGGGAGGCACAGGGACCATGACAATTTCTTAGAGAATCAAAAGAAAAGCTTTCAAATGAAAAATAAATGGTATCTTCACAGTGTTGGGTCGTTTCAGAGTTGATTCCTGAGGGGCAGATGTATGAGCTGAGGGGTTTAAGGCACACCCGGGCCACAACTGTGAACGCATCAATAACTGTCAGGGCAGTAAAGCCACCCTGTGTGTGAGATTGGCTTATTGATTTGCCTCTCTGAAGATAATATCTTTACTCTGTCTGTTACAAATTCAGCCAGTCAAACATCCAGTTTTGTTCTTAAATGCATTTGATGCCATACCACAAAATGCATACTCTGCATGTAGGCTAAGTTAAATCTTTAATTGGCAAAGGAAGTAAAAAAAAAAAAAACCTTGCCTAATATTATTGAAGCATCTTTAGAGGATCGTCAGAGTGTCTGTGGTGTGACAGTGTCTTGACAGAGGTGACATTTAGTGCTCAGTATTGGAGTATTGATCACAGACCATGTAATTCAACTATTCTTCATGTGGACTCACTCCCCTATCATCTATATCCGCCTGCATTGTTTGGCTGGTGCAGGCAAGCTTAACCTGCACAGCAACGTGGTCAACTAGATATCAGCTGCAGAACAAACCTTATTACCTTAACCTCTGGCCCTCATTAGTTTTCCCTTAAGTTCTATTTTCAAGTATTTATTATTTATTTAGATACAGTGCTGTGAAACAGGGGTTGCAATCCGGTCTTTAAGTCTGACGTCATTAGCCATGTCTGGGCCCAAATTCTCCTGCAGGTCCCTAAGTCAAACTATCACTACAGCATTACTGAGAGTTGAAAAACTGTCTAAATTCTTTCATCTGTAATAAAATGCTCAGTGTGGCTGCTCTACCAGGTGTAACAATTGAGTTTAACATCCAGGCATCCATGAAAACAGAATTTATGATATTTAACGGAGTTAGAAGTTAGCAGGGAGTTAGCTCGCTAGCTTCCATGCAATCGCATGGCAGGATGCTGTAAACGGACCAAACGTCAGTCAGAAGAACAACCGAGATAATCCATCCACAATACAAGGTTAGTCATTAATATACTGCTGCATGGGCTGGGCTGTAGTTACATCATAAGGGTTTAAAAACTGAGCTTTAAAATGATTAGCGGTAATAAAAACCGAGAGAAGCCGACAGTAATCACTGACTGTTTTTAGGGTCTTGTTGAGATTAAATAGAACAAGATACAAAGCATTAAAACATGTTAAAAACACAACAGCCTTTTTAAATGCAGAGTACTTTGGGCCTGGAAACAGGATTCATCACGTCATCACTTAAAGACCGGATTACCTTTTCATATTGGGCCAGGCAGGTTTGGATAGCTTTCTTCCCTGATAAATAAAATCCTTCTTTAAAAACTGTATTTTCTATTTACTTGGGTTATATTCATTTGATAATAAAATTAATTTGACATGCCAGCACAGTGGCCTCACAGGTACAAGGTCCTGAGTTTGATTCCACCATCTGGCCAGGGTCTGTGTGGGTTCTATCCAGGTAGTCGGGCTTCCTCCCACAGTACAATGACATGCAATTAGTGCGGTTAGGTTAATTGGTAATTCTAAATTGCCCATAGATGTGAATGAGAGTGTGAATGGCTTTCTGTCTCTCTGTATTCGCCCTGTGTCAGTTTGACACCCTGTGATAGATGGTATAAGCTCCAGACTCCCTGCAACCCTGATAAAGATAAGCAGAAGAGAAAGGATGGATCTAAGATATGTAAGTGTGACAAATATGGAAAGATACATAGAAAAAAAGAATGCTTTTCACAGCATTGCATGTAATATACACAAGCTGTAATGTGCCACTTGTTCCTTTAATTTCTGTAAGATTTCTGTGGCACTGCACTAGAGCTCCAAAAATACTCACTGCTATAAACCATAATGTGATAACTTTAGAGTCAAATGTGTTAATCGTTATCGGCTTATGAAATCTGTGCGATATAAAACTTCTGTAAGAATCAATACGCTATTGTTTCTGGATTTCACAAATGTATCACAAAATCTAATGAACATTTAGTTTGTTTTGGTGTTATTGATCGGAATGCAATAAGCCTAAAACTCCTTATTGATCACAGTGGCTAATATACATTTCTCGTTCCATGCTGCACACACCAGTCAGAACTTTTCTATCGAGTCAACAAAGCAGGGACTTTTAGAATCATTCAGTTGTTAATTTTTGCAAATTTAGTGCTTTTTCATCTGCAGAAAAGACAGAATTAGAGGTGTCTCCCTTACCAAACTCTGAGAAAATGTTTTACTCTTCACCATTCATTATCAGTTTGAGTTGCCATTTACATTACAGATTAAGAGTTTGCATATAAATCACTGAATTTGCAAAACTACTCAATAATTAACACAGTAGCAGCTATAATATTTGTTAATCCTGAATCCTGTTTGGAAACGTTGTCTGGTCTCTCTGAGCTGTGGGTAGATAAGTTGCAATTTCTCTTACAGTACAAGTACAGTAGGTACAGTACAGTAGTTTCTTCCATTGTAAACAGCAGGACAGCACACACTCATCACTCAGACACACATTACTTTGAGAATGCCACACTCTATAGTAGTCCCACAGTAAAAAATAACAGCTAGTCCCATTAGGGTCCATCTGCCTAAAACTCACCTTCTCCCTAGCATCCTCGTCCGTCACACCAACCCTCTGCTTGTCCTTCACAAAATCCATGAATCTTTTCTCAGAGCTCATTCTTTTCCTCCTGCCTGGCAACTGCATATTCAACATTCTTTGCCCAATACATCTATTACCCCCTTTATGTACATGTCTAAGCCACCTCAGTCTTATTTCTCTTTGTCACCAAAACACTCGACCTGAGTTGTCACTCTGATATATTAATTTCTAATTCTATACATTCTGGTCACTCCCAGTCCAAATCTTATCATCCTTAACTCCATCTCGAGCTCAGCTGCGGGTCTTTTTGTCAGCACCACCATCTCCGCACCATACATCATAGCAGGTCTCACTACTGTCCTGTAAACCTTCCCTTTCACTCTTGCTGCTATCCTTGTGTCACAAATCACCTCTGACACTCGTCTCCACCCACTCCACCTTGCTTGCACTCTCTTCTTCACGTTGCTTTAAAAGGCTCATGCACTTTCACTACCTCTGTGACTTTCATCTTCACTGTTACATGTGCCATCTTAAAAACCAAAAAATAAATACAATACAATACAATTTTATTAATATGGCGCATTTAAAAACCAACGGTATACCAAAGTGCTTCACAATAAAACAGCAGGTTAAAACATGAATAATATAAGGCCATTAACAAAGTACTGAATATACTAACAGGTCAGTGGCACTAATTACCGGTACACAAGAATAAAAGTGAATATCAAATCAAACTTGCTAAAAACACACAGGTTTTAAGTAGAAAAAGATATATAGAAAGATAAAATTGGAGTTAAGTATAAAATACAGGCGTTAACTAACTGGGAAAGAAAGATTAAATAAGTGAGATTTTAATCGTGATTTAAATGATGGGATGGAGTCAGACGCGCAACTAGCAATGGGAAGGCTGTTCCACAGGTTGCAACCAGGGCAAATGCACAGACACCTCTGGTCTAAAGCCGAGATCTAGGCTGTACCAAGAGTAATTGGTCGGATGATCTGAGGGCTCTCCCAGGGGTGTATGGTCTAAGAAGTTTGACAAGATAGCTAGGTGCTGTATTATTTATAATTTTGAAGGTAAGCAGCAATATTTTAAATTCGATGCGGTATATGATGGGAAGCCAGTGCAAATCAGCAAGGACAGGGGGGATAGAGGTAAACCTTCAGGTACCAGTCAAAAGGCGTCCCGCAGACTTTTGGACAAGCTGTAATCTATGGAGAAGAGCAGCATGGAGACCAAAGTAAAGGGAATTACAGTAATCTAATCTAGAGGTCACAAAGGCATGAATAAGCTTTTTAAGATCCATATGTGGTACGTAATGCTTAGCCTTCGAAATAAGACGCAGTTGGTAGAAGCTAGATTTGACTACAGAAGACACTTGGTTGTCAAATTTGAAAGAGCTGTCCAGCAGCACACCTAGATTACTAACAGTGTCAGAGAGAAAAGTGGCGAAGGATCCAAAGGTATCGACTAGCTGGCCCCGGGGGAGATGACTGTCAAACACCACAATTTTGGTTTTCTTTTCATCTAAGATAAGAGAATTGCCCCAAACCCATTCCTTGACTTCTCTCATGCACTCTAGGAAGCAGTGCAGTGACAGAGCAACATCGTCAGTTAGCTGAAAATACATTTGTATATTATCAGCATAGTAATGTAATGACATGTATTTTTCAAAGATTAAGCCTAGCGGTAGCATATAGAGTGAGAATAACATTGGGCCCAACACGGAGCCTTGAGGCACACCACAGCAGAAGGATGCAACAGAGGAAGAATAGGTACCCAGTGTGACAGAGGAGGACTGTTCGAAAGATATGATTTAAACCAGTTAAGGGCGTCACCTCTAACTAACAGAACAACTGTATGTTCTAACCTCATTAGTAGAATATGGTCCACCATATCAAAGGCTGAGGACAAGTCCAGTAAGACTAAGACCGCAGAACAACCTGAATCTGCAATTAGGAGAAGATCATTAAGGACTCTCAGCAGAGCTGTTTCAGTGCTATGACGTGGTTTAAAGCCAGACTGAAATTTACAAGATATATACAAGATATATACAAAAACAATAAATAAGGATCAAGAAAAATAATCACCAAATATATCCAGAATGCATAAAGTTGTAATAAAATGCATCCTCCTGTAGAATCAATATATATATAATATATATAATAATCACAGTGGACATTTATCTAAAGTGAGGTCAGTGTAAAAGCACTAAATATCACTTTGGCCTGGCTTCCGACCTGTAGTGCTTTGACCTAACATACTTAGTAGGCAATAGTTTAAGAGGCCGTGTTCTTTGTTCTCAGTAGCTGTTTGGTTAATGACAGCTATGCCAAAGCTACACATGAACATAACACCCATGTTAAATGAAACAAAAAAGCCTTTAATAACTAGCTTTATATTGTTGTACCCTCACACCTTTTATGGAAATACATTACTTACACCTGTTAGTCAAGCTACAGTACAACTCATTATAATCATCAATGGCATTTGCATTCCATCTGATGCCCATCCAAGTACTGATGCTCATTTAATTAGCTTCCCTTTATCAGAAGCAGCAGAGGTAACGCAAACCTTTCTGCCTTGTTAATTGAAATTTTGATTAATTAACTGATTGCCTTGTGTGAGTCCCATTCATATCAGGCAGTACAAATCATATGTAAAGAAGCTTAAAGCAGTCTCTGAAATATTTTGCCTTTTTCGTCTTTCAAAACGTGCGAGACTCCACTGAAATATAGATCGCTGTTGTTTTTCAAACCTTTTCTGTGCACCATGTTCAAACAACTGTGAAACGGATAACAATAGATCTGTTGTATTCACACACCCGGAGGGAGAGGGTAGTTTGTCTGACAAACACTGGCTCTAAAGGGTATCAAGCTCCCTGAGTCGGACTACCAACAAAGTTAGTTGCTGCGGGATACTTTTTTTCCTGTGTCATTATTTCCTTGGACCAGTGAAACTAGATGTGAACCTATTTTCTCCAAGATTGTAGAACCTCCTGGATGTTCCGGTTGGGAGGAACTGTCCACTTCATTTACTCCTTCCATTTGTTAAGCCTTTTATGAAAGTCACGCACCATCTGCATGGCAAAAACACTTCTGGAAACTTCTCTAAGGAGACGGTCTGCTACTCCAAAACATTCCAAGCCTGAGTTGTTCAGTGAAGAGCTATGTTTTGAGGTTTTTAGCCACATGTGTGATCTGTGTTTGTATTCCCCTGATGCCTTGTGATTAGTCACATTCTCAACTGAATCAATCTGCATGCAGTAGGTATATATGTTGCAGGTTGACGTAGCCTGCAGTGTTCTCAGGATTCTGTCAGACTGTATGGCTCAGCTCTCAGTGAAACATGAACTGCCAGTGCAGAGGCCTTCATCTGCTCCCTCTGGACTTAATTTGTACATCATTTTGTTTTGAGGCAAATGCATGCCAAAAGATTGGAGCAACCCAAAAAGACACATGTACCTAAGTATTCCCAAACACTGTTACAGCTGATGTCAGTAGATTGCTGTGTGTATGAGAATAAATAGAAAGAAAAAAGAATGAATAAGCTCCGATATTTGTTGATTCTGAAAAATGGTGTAAAAATGAAAAGTCCAATTAAATCGACTTAATTTGTCAAGCACAATGACTTCACAAGACAGGCAAATATTAAACGCAGTCATATGTCAAGGGAAGCTAAACTGGTCCTTCAGTTATGTTATTTTGAGTTTTGAGTTTATGACTTCTATAGTTCAGTGTCCAGCGATGTTTCATATGTCATGTGAAGGTGTAAATTGTTGTGAAGCTGCCAGGTCCATCTCAGGGCAGTTTCTCAGGAATTCACACATTGAAACACACAACTGAACTCTGACATACACACTCTGTGATCTGAACAGCTCCCAGATGTGATGGAACCACAGAGGTCAACAAAGGTACGTGTCATATATCCACTGACTACAATGAAACTACAGTACTTCAGAATTACATATAATATATAGACTTGCAGACAGTAAATAAACACCAGGTGCCAAGGCAAGCTGAAAACTAATCAGACTTTGATGGAAGCACTTAGAACAATTGCTCTTTAGAAGTACCAACTAGTACCTAGAAGTACCTAAATCCTTGCTCTAACTTGGCTGGGAAAACAAACAGACTAAATACGAGTCACCAACCAGTCAGTCACCAGACAGTATTTGACTTATAGGTTGCATTATAGCAATGCAATGAAATTAAGGCTTGCTTATCCCATGGATGGGTGAAATAGTGAGATACAGATTCATATTCATCCAATTCTGTGGAAGTGACAGAAAATCCAATATTGGTTTATATTGCAGGTTACCTTTGATATGCATTTTAGATCAGAGGCCAAACATTCTACAATTCAGAAAACACTAGCAAACAGAAAAACACAGCACAAACTCAGCGGAAAGCACAACGGAAATTGAATACAGCACAAAGGAAATAGGGGGGAAAAAAGCTGCAAAAAGTCACACAAAAAACTCACAAAACACAGCAGAAGTGTTTTTGGAGAAGCAATAACACGACAGGCCAGCCAAAGAAGTGATAAGCTAACACTAAACAGCGATGAACAAACATGTATCTACAGCATTATATGAATCATGTGATTAAAACACACATTATTTTGAATTCTTTTTCTCCCTGACAACACTGATGAGTCCTCCTTGTTTTTTAAGTCTGCTTCAGTGTGATCTTTTGCATGTTTTGGGTTTAGTCCCTTCTGCAGCTATTCCATTAAGTTATTGTCCTCCCAGAAACACTTTTGTTGTTTCTTGTGGGATTCTAATTTATTCTACTTCTATCTTGTTTAATATGATTTGTTTAGAGTTTTTGGTTGTTTTCCGTTTCTCCATTGGCTCCAATCCACCTGGATAAACAGTTAGGAAAATAGATTGTTGTAGCCTGTAACCAGCCTTCGCTGTCCAGGTCAACTGTGCAGTGATAAGGACTTGATACAACGAATGGGGTCCGTGTTTCCTTTTATGGAGCAACAAACATGGTGTACAAAACTAACTGTTCTACTGAATCTGGCTGCCCTGTTAGCATGCAATTCATGTTACATCTTCCACACTTGCAACAGAGTCATTCACTTCTCAGATCAAGGACAATGCTATTTTCTTAAAGTGGATAGACTGTCGGGCACACCACTTATCACAGTGTATTTCACACCATATCTGTGGTATTGGTGTTGCAAATAAATACTGATGCTTTTACATTATACCAAACTCCCTCTCAACAAAAGTCTTGCGTCTTGGAAGTAATCTGGGTAATACCTCTGGATAGTAATTTTGATGCCCCTATTACAGTTTTTTCTGATTGCTTAAGCACATTTTTTGTAACTATTGGCTAATTTTGCAAAACTCTTCACACAAATAAGAAAACCTGTCACCCAATCATCAAAACATTGTAGTTCTCTTGCAAAAGCAAACACAGCTAGATTAACTCTTCACACCTTCGTAAAAATGGTGTTTCCGTATCAAACAGTACACACAAGCCATCATCTACTAAGCACACAATGCGCCAACTGCACACTGATGGTATGAATACAAAACACATCTGGCGTTTGCTTTCCCTGTGCACAAGGTAGGCTATGTCAGTTTGAGCTCATACTTCTGTCATAGATCCATAAGCATGGAGGGATCCAAACGTCAAGTACTGGTGTTTATTCAAACACATCAAAACAAACACAAGTGTTTATTTCCAAGTATAGGATTATTTGCAATTGCCATAATGACTATATGGGTTACGTGGTCTGCAGTGAACATGCTTCCTCTGCCCCCTCCTCATCTTCCTCTTGCTCCTCCTTGTCCTTGTCGTCCTCTTCATCCTACTTCTTCACCTCCACGTCCTCTTCCTCGGCCTCCTCTACTTCTCACTCTTTCTGCTCCCTCCATTGTACTCTGCACACACAGCTTACCTGTATTATAGTGCTTAGGCTGATTGCAAAGTGAACTAATTATCTAAAAAAGTTTTCACATGTGAAAGTGTGCCAGACAGTTGGCAAGTTAGTGTTAATGATAGCCATACATGTGTATACTTTTGCTAGGAGTGTGTTGGAAATTTGGTAATTGAGTGTTGTGCAGTGAATTGTGCCTACAGTTTTGCAAAGTGTGTGTTACAAAATTGCAAACTGAGTGCAAAGCAGTTTTTGTGCTTTTAGTTTTGCAAACTCAGTGAGTGGTTTTGCTATAAGTCTGAATAGTTTTAGAGATTGTGCTACAGGAATCACAGTTAGGGTTTAAGCATTCAGAAAAAACTGTAAGGCTCCAGCTCAAGTTCACAGTGATAACATGTTCAACCTGCCTGGCTCATATATAATAAACACTAAGCAAATACTAAATGCTAATTCACAGTATGAAAAGAGTGAGCCAAGAAAAACAATACATGCACTTAGCTACATATAAACTAGGCCAGTAGCCATACAGCTGATATTGTTGTGAACTTGTACCATGCTTCAGCAGAATAATATGACTGGCTAATAGATTCCCCCAAATCACATCTTTGTTGTCAGCAAATGTTTTTGTTTTTTTGTTTGTTTGTTTTTTTGCTTTTAGTGCTCCATCTTTTGCTTATGCTATACCTTATGTTTTTTTATCATATTGCGAAAGATATTTTAGGAATATGGTCCAATCCTAATTTGGACATTGTAAGATGGTTATGAAATTCATCATAACCACATAATGCATATGCTCAGGTTAAAAGCATGACTATTTTTTTCTCTTTTTTCTGTGTTTGTTTATTTTTCTTTAGCACACCGTGACCTTCTGACCTTTTCCTCAAACAAGACGTCGGAAAGACCTTACATCAGTGCTTAAAGCTCATGTTAATACCCACAAAGGTAACACCACCTTGACTTAGCAGCGGGGCTCAGCGTTGACACTGACAGAGCCTTTGTCTCCTTTCAGAGCTGTCAACCTTTGTCACGTCTCCTGCTGCCATTTCTTGGTACACAGTACTCCTTATTTTTTACACTCGGGCTCAGCATGAACTCAGCTTTCTGTTCTCTTATTTGAAGCTGGAGGTCTCTCTGCAGCGCTGTGCACACATTGCTGGCGGGCTGCCACGTTACGTAGACACAGGTGAACGCAGGAGGGCAAGAGAGAGCCGCCACTACGGAGGAGAGAGCGGTGACATGAAAATCAGGTGTTGACGAAAAGTGTCAGGGGTAATCACCATTGTTTCTGAGCAAACAATCTCATCCTCTCTTTGAAATATAGAGGCTAACGTGTCACAACTCATAAGCAGCAGCCTGCTGTTGCACATATAGTTTACATTCCTCTGACAAAGTTAGATACAATGAGTCCAGTAAATGTTTTGACAGGGCTTTTGTTTTGGAGAAATGTGCTGTGCTTTGCAGTATGACAAATCTATTGACCCAGTGTTCTGATAACAAGAGAGCAACAGATAACACCACTTCCCAAACTATCAGATGATTAATTGAAAACGCAAAAGAAAATACAATAGTGCAGCGAGTCTCATTAACCGAAGAATGACCCATCATAACAAGCAATTAATGCAAACAACATGCAGCACTGATTGGCTGCCCAGCAAGGCTCCATGCATCACAGCACATGGAGACGAATATTTCGATGTGATGATTCACATTCATTGCCCATCATGACGGCAGCCACATAGTGAATGCACTTTCTGTGTGCAAATTGATAGCTACACTGCTGTGAAAAAAATATCTGCCCTCTTCTTGATTTTTTTAAAAGTCTTTTACATATTTGTTGCTGTTAAACGTTTCCAATTATCAAAAAATTGATATTAAACAAAGTAACCAAAGAAGAAATATAAAATGCAGTTTTTAAAATATTATTTCAGTTATTAACGATTGACTACATTTCTTTGGACAGCTGAGTTGTGATTACTGCCAGATATGTAGTCTCAACAAATCACTTACATAGAACCTACATAGACAGAGTGAAGCAAATTAAAAGATCTCAAAAAGCAACACATCACACCACAATCTAACAAAACAGCAGTCATTGGCTGACAATGCAATAATAAATTACATAACAAGACATTCCACAGATGGTGTGTGCCACAGTAACCTTTTGCTGTGGCACCTTTATGCATACAGTTTCCTTAAGGTTCCTTCTTCATAACAACACTAGAGGAAGGGGTTCTTTTTTATAATAAGTCATCTGTCTGGACGCTGAAGTTAGGGATTAGACCTCAATGACTGACAGGTGTCCAGACACATAGACAGCTGCGGCAGACGGGTGGATGTTAGGCCTCATCTTTGCTAATTAGAGCCACGGAACTGTCCATCATATCTGTGCTGTTGGTCCTTTTTGGAGCCTTTTTAATGAAATTATCTCACGAATAACATGATTTTCTTTACAGTTCAGTACAGGCTGCCTAATAAGTTTGATGAGTAAAATTCTAGTGTTGTATTGTATTGGCTATGGTTTATGAACCTTGCTAACCAAGCTTGCTAGGGTTGTTTGCTAACACATATTTAATTGTAGATATGTTGTATAGTTATATGCATTATGTAAGATTTCATATTCCATGAAAACAAAACAAACAAACAACCCAAAATAAATAAAAAATACTACAACTCTTTAACTCGTAACTGCGAGCAGTCAGTTTGGTAACTTTGTAGCCTCCATTTCTATCTGTACATATTTGTTCCGATTGCTTTTGAGTCTCTCAACTTTTCTTTGTGCTCATATGTATACAAAGTGACAGTGCATTTCACATCATGTTATGGAGTAATGCTAAACTAATATAACAAGTTACTATCTCTGGGAGTAATTAAGTAATACATTGTGTCACTTTTAAGAAACACAACAAGTAATGTGTTTAATACGTGAAGTTCTAGTGAGTAAAAACCCAAACACTCATAATACTGATTGGTGGAATTTTAAGGTTGTACTAAGGCAGGGATAGCTCAGTAGGTAGAGTGGTAGCCCCATGATCGCAAGGTTGGGGGTTCGATTCCCCTGAACAGCTACCCTGAGTTACCCCTGAGCAAGGTACCGTCCCTACACACTGCTCCCCGGGTGCCCAATGGCTGCCCACTGCTTCACTGAGTTAATGGGTTAAATGCAGAGAGGAATTTCCCCATGGGGATCAACAAAGTATACTTTCTTTCTTTAAAACTGGATTTCAAAACTGAGCCTCACATTAAGTCGAAATGACATGAATATTTAATAATGTGCAACACACCTTACTTTGCGTTAGTGAGACTTTTGCAATACACGTTTTAGAGAATTACTTATTTTTTTACGTTTAATATAGCTCCCAATTTGTGTCAGTGATTGCTACGAAGCCCTAAAAACAGCATTTTAGAGATTCAGCCTAATTGTCTTTTGTTTATGCTGCAATTAGGTGTGCCTGGGGTTTGAGCGACAGAAAATAATGACTCGTACAACTCAAACTTTATTTATACGGCACGAACATAACAAGCCCTTTGTGACCTTACCAGTGATGATCTACAGCATTCAACACATCATTCCTCAGATTCCCACTGGAATCCATTATTCTGGCAGGTACAGCGCTGAAAGTCTTCTTTCCCAAGCAAACAACAGAAAACCCACAAAAAACAAAACAAAGAACAACAAAATCATGTATTTGCTATTCTGTCGGTAGGTGAATATTCTGCAGCTCTGCAGAAATGTATGGTGTGTGTTTTTTGCCGACAGAGTATATTAACCGGGAGGTGTTTACATGTGACTCCTAAAAGATAAGAACATAAAACAGGGTTATCGGGCAGACTTGGTGTTCAAAATTGAATGTGTTAGATTGTTTAGATAATACCAAAACCTCAGCTGAAAGTTCTGTAGTGTTCTCATTAACAAATGCAAAAACCCATCAGCAGTTACTTATCAGACATCACCTAATCACAGCCAGTCCAAAAAGATTTAACAGCACTGATTCCCCTGTGGAGAACAGTGTGTCATTGAACCAGTTAAGCTAATCTTCCCTCCTATCACACCTTTTCATGCCAAATAGAGGTGCTTAATTTCCCTTGTTGTTGTAGAAAATTTATTGCACATTAGTCTCTTTTTATTTGAATTTAAACACTTCTTTCTAGAAAGAAAGAAAGTGTACTTTATTGGTCCCCGTGGGGAAAATCCCTCTCTGAATTTAACCCATTCACTCAGTGAAGCAGTGGGCAGCCACTGGGCGCCCGGGGAGCAGTGTGTAGGGACGGTACCTTGCTCAGGGGTACCTCAGGGAAGCTGTTCAGGGGAATCGAACCCCCGACCTTCCGATCATGGGGCCACCACTCTACCTACTGAGCTATCCCTGTCTACTAAGCCTCCGCCAGCAGACTCGTTCTGTTTGAGCAGTGAACTGGCCAGTATCTGACAATATGAGTGGGCTAACTGCTGGAACAGAATAATTCTCTTTGCACAAACAAACAAGGCAACAAACTAAACAAAAAAAAAAAGAGAGCTATGAATAAAGAAGACAAGGGCATATTTGATCAGACGCTGGCATAATCTCAACGTCTGGTTCTGTGTGATATGTGGTGATCCAGGAGACTAGCATATTTGTTTGTGTTGCCTTCTCATTTGCATTGAAATATGTGTGTTTCCTCCCCAAAGAACATCAGAGGACATCATTAAATGTTGAAAGGCGCAGACATAAATTAAACATTATCATTTCATGTTTCCTCATTTTGTAAACTTTCTGAGAGATTTCTTATCACAGCCCCACATCTTAATTACACCCATGTACAAATCACTCGGGTATGTCTTTATTCTGTGAAGACTGAACATATAGAAGATGGAAGTAAAAGTCACAGAAATGTTTCCAACAGTAGATATCCATTAAGTACGCAATGAAGAGGGGGGGCGTTAGAAAGGTCAAGCAGCGTGGTGGCCTATTTATCGCTAATGAAGAAGAAATCAAGAACCTGTCAGTATCTGGGCAGGCTCTGGGTTTTTCTCTGATTACTCTCTTCTGTTCTCTCAGGTGGAGAGGTGTGCATACCTGTGTCTCTGCCTATGGGCAGGGCTGCCCTTTGCACTTATCCACCTGCACAGTGTTGGGGAGTAACGGAGCCTACCGCCGTTACGTATTTAAAATACAAAATATGAGTAACTGTATTCCATTACAGTTACCGTTTAAAAAGGTGGTATTTAGAATACAGTTACTTTGTTGAAATAAATTGATTACAGGACGGTACTTCCCTGTTTCATATTGTGGCGGGTCAGGACTGTTTGGGTTTTGTTTGACAGCTGTGTTCTGTTGTTCCAGGCGGCAGCGTTACGGTTGCCATGGTTACAGGGTGACTCTCTCTCTGCGTGTTTCCTGGGTGAGAGAGCCCTATTTGTTGTTGTTGTGCTAAGCTAATAAGCAGAATGCTACAGATATAGCTCTAAAGAATGTAGCATCATAGGCAGTGTAGTCCGTGCTGCAGGGAGAATGGACTGCCATACGCGTTATGTGTCTGTAAGCGAGGGAGGGAGAAAAAGGAAAAGTACGAGTTGTCATCGAGCAAAAACGGGAGCTGGAAGCATGTAAATATAATAATAACCACTGCAGCCAAGAAGAGTGCCTGACGAGCCCAGTTGTAAGTAAGCTATTAAGACTCGACTGTACACTGTGCTCGTGTTTTCCTCCGAAAACAATAAGTTCCGTTGGAGCAGCCTTTCAACGCCTCTCTCTGTCTCTCGCAAGCAAAGTTGACCACAACAAAGTAAAGCTATTTTTCGGCTACGAGCCGACACGGAACCCACGGTATTAGCCAGAGGTCCCTTTACTACGGTTCGGAGCCGCGGACCTTCAGTAATAGTAATAAATCACACAGCAATAGTACATTCACGTAGTTGTAAACAGCATGATAATATATTAAGTAATACAAAGTATTCAGAATACGTTACTCTCATTGAGTAACGTAACGGAATACGTTACAGAATACATTTTGGGGCATATGTTCTGTAATCTGTAGTGGAATACATTTTAAAAGTAACCTTCCCAACACTGCACCTGCAGCACATAACCTCATTAAGACGTAGTATTTAACAACCAACTGTGGCTGTTAATCTTTGCTTCCATTACAGTCAAAATTGGTTCAACAAGTTTAGTTCTTGTTTTTGTGCTTTTTGCTTAGTAATCCTCTTTCTTTATCTGTTTTCTAGTTCCCGGTTTGGTGTCAGTTCCCTGGAGATCTCACTTGTGTTCCTTTGTGGAGTCAGAAGATCACAGTCAGTCACTGTGGAAACAAGGACATACCTGTTAATGGCCTGCCTGCCCAATCTCACTGAACTGCTTTCATCTTCTCTAGATCCCAGCCACCAGTTACCTTTTCTTAGCTTCAGATTGCAATGCTAACAAGTAAGACCTCTGAGCTTCTTAACTCCGTTTTCTGCTGGAGTTGCTAACTTGTCCCCCTCACCAATAACCAGTCTCCCTCTGCAGACTGTCTTCCTCCTGACTGAAATAGTTCCTGCCCAGTTCCTCACATGTCTGTCATTCATTCCATTTGGTTGGTAGATAAATTTTTTATTGGCTGAGTCTGCTCCTTAAATTGCAGCAGCATCATGACAAAAGCATCCTCGAATGTTGCTTGACTGATGAAAGCCAGAAGTCATTTGTATAGGCTCACTGAATTTATCATGTTGGCTGTTCCTAAACACAGGCATGCCTTGGTGCCTGCTGTTTGTCACCCTCCAGGAGCATCCACCTGTAGGCTACAGGTGAATATTTATTGACATCCAGTTTCTATATGTAATATCTTTGAAACATTCAGCAAGATATAGTTCATTACTGTGCATAAATAAATAAAAATTCGTTTTTAAAAAATAAACTAATCATCAGATTAGGAATAAAAATTGACTAATCATCCTCAATCTTATCCTAAAGACCTCATAGTTCCATAATACCCCAATAGACGTATTAGAGCACTTTACTGTCAATGGAACTAGCTCCCAGTTTGCATTTGGGAGACAGACCCTTTTTAGTAGAATTCTTGCTTATGTACATGGCATAGGCAGCTGGGGGTTCCATTGATGCGCTGAGTGTTTTTACCTCGCTCACCTTTTTTTTAACTCACTGCACTTAATCAGTAGTCGTCATTCTCTGGCTCTCTACCAACATGTCTTTTGTCCTGTCTCTGTCCTCGCACCGCCAACCGGTTGAGGCAGATGGCTGTCCCTCCCTGATCTGCAGGTTTCTTTCTGTTTAAAGGGAGTTTTTCCCCCCACTGTCACACAGTGCTTCCTCACAGGGGGTTGTGGATTGTTGGAATTTTCCCCTGTATGATTGTAGGGTCTAATGTGCTTTTCCGGCTTATGGTGGTCAGGTTACTAGAGATGGACCGATCCGATATTACGTATCGGTATCGGTCCGATACTGACCTAAATTACTGGATCGGATATCGGAGAAAAATAAAAAATGTAATCCGATCCATTAAATATCACGAAAGCACCTCACAAAACTTGCCACATGCCGTAACTCACCTCAGAACGTTAGCACGTCGGAGCAGTATGCATCACGTGATAGAGCGGCTGTGGCATGCAGGACCAGTCGGTGGTCTGGATAGCATTTGGAGCTTCGCTAGCAACCCGGCATTTCATCTCCGACAAAGTTATCCCCGAGAGAAGTAAAGCAAGTGTGTAAGTCCATCTCTGAATGTTTGTAAAGCATTCCTGCGTTAAGCTTAACAAACGACTGCCTCTTCTTGCTGCTACTTCAATCATGAAACTGCTTAACGATCAGCTGATCGGCTTTTCTGTCGCGAGTCCGTGTCTCTAGTTTGCTTTTGGCCCACTTTGCACCAGAAAGAGGAAACCAGCGGATAAACAACAGCAGCACGTTTAAGCTCTATAAGCTGTTGTTAGAATTTATTTAATATTACTTTCTACTCGAGGATCTTTTTCTACGTAGCTGACGCTGGTAACTGTGCAGGGGCGGATCTAGCAAAGTTTAGCCAGGGGGGCCGATAGGGCATTAACAGGGAAAAGGGGGCACAAAGACATACTTTTCTTTCTTATTCTCATTTAAAATGTCTAGCTTTTAATAAATAATTATCTGACACCCAAAGTTTTAATTTGATGCAAAATGAATAGAAGTCCATTACTGTATATAGTGACTATTAAGTCTAATATAATATATACTGTATATACCCTAGTAAGCTATAGTACTTTTTCCTTTGGGAAGGTACCATCTGTGCAATCTGCAATTTTGTTGAAGAAAGATGTTGAATCTATTTAATATTTCTTGAAAAATAATTGATTTCTGTGCATTTTTTTTCACACTGCATCAAATTAAGGTTGATTACGTCGATTAAGCATCATGAGGTGGAGCGTGAGGGGTGGTTCCCTATTTTTTATTTATTTATTTTTGTTGTTGCTGGGAGTTGGAACCCTATTAGTTAGGTTGCTTAATATTTATGCTAAGTACTCTTTAAAATACCAGAATAGGGAGGATGGTGTAGGTTTAAGTTTATTAGATTGATCAGTATTGCTGAACTATGAAATTTTTTTTTTTGCATACAGGTATAACAGAATAGCTTTAGTGTAGTTGTTGTTTTAAACTTGAGTATGAACTTATACAAAATGCAGCAAGATATTAAAAAAACAGTTTTGTTGATTAAAAAACACTATATCGGATTCATATCGGTATCGGCAGATATCCAAATTTATGATATCGGTATCGGACATAAAAAAGTGGTATCGTGCCATCTCTACAGGTTACTGGATAACTGCAGAAAATTTTAGTTACCTGGGTACTGGGTTTTGAGACCTTCCTTGAGCTCTCAAGGGATTTCCTGGAAGTTCAATGATATTATCAAATGTATTTCTTACACCAGACCAGAGCAACTGTGGAATCTCTCTGCTCAAAAAGGTGCCCTGTAGTTTTCAAGTTTGCATCTACACTTGTTTTAATTCAGACAATCATAACTGATGACATGATATACAGCATAATGCATATCTAATGTCATAGCTAACATTTAGACCTTGCAGAAAGACAATTTATGTCAGCATATTAAACTACAGTCAAACTGTTTTCATTTTAATTCTACGATCTTTTCATTGGCAGGAAAAAAGACTTTAAAGTATAAATGTGAAAATAGCCAAGTGATAATTAATTATTTCAGGAAATCACAAACGAAAAAGAAAAGGCAGGGATTCTATGAAGAGGGTGGAATTAACGTTAATTTGTGTTTGTGCTCCACTGTGGACATACCTTTTTTTAAATGGCAATGCAAAATGAAGAATCACCTCTAATTTGTGAGTTGGAATATTAAAAAGCCTTTGGGAAATGACATGAAATTCAATTCCTTGTGTACAGCTCATTTGAATATAAATCAAAGAAGGAGGATGTTGATGTCTGGCGCTTATGCCTCATCATTGTGCTACGGCAATTGTCCAACGAAAATTCAGCAAGTCAATTTATTTCCCTAATGAGAATATTGTGCAGTAGCACAGATAACAACATGCAACCCACAACAGCAACTATTTGTCATTTAAAGCATTACCAGAAACCCTGAGAAAATGTACGGAGATACACCTCACGCAAATAAACTCTAATTTCCTTCCTGAAAATGTCATTCATGTTCAGTGTCAGGGAAGGGCATGAGAAGGGCTGAGGCACAGATAGAATGTGACACTAACGCTGCACCTCACAGTGTTTCATCCACAGAGCTGTCCTGCCTATTAGTCTTATGTGTGCTGGAGTTCTGATGCTGTGAGGATTTGACAGGCTCACTGCAGAACCTCAAATTAACTTAATTTAGGTTTAGATGTCATCCTCCAAAAAGCCGCCTTGCTTTTCCTTAGTTGTAACCTCTGACTGTCCCTCATCTTGATGCCTGGTCATTATAGGAACACAGTTTTTCCTCGAGCCAGGGAGGACTGAAGGCATTAATGAGCAAGCCGACTGGCGCAGACGGTGGCTTTTTAATTAGCAGCAAGACCACTTTCTAGCTCAGTGGTCTCCTCCATTTTCATAGCAAGAAATTATTTTTGGATACTTTAGCTCTCTTATGTTAGGCTGCCCATTAAAGTGTGAATGGCACAAATGACAGGGCGTGGTAATTGGAATCGCGCAGAATTACCACAGAGGTCTGGAGTAATTGTGTGTTTGAGTGGCATTTTGTGCTGCTACTCTTCTTCTTTTTCAGACCAAGTCCAGAGATGAAAGAAATTGCATTTTACTCACATTGTATTCATATTTAATTTTGGCAGGGAGTAAAGACGTGGCATGAAAGAACACAAATCTTCATTCTGTTCACTTAAGGCAAAAGCCTCCCGTGGTTGTATGGCACTCAATCTCAAAGCTTTACCTTGGCAGCTTTAGCTGATTTGCTCGGACGCTTTGGATTCTTCGTTTTAAGATAAGATCATAATTTTGACATCAGTACAACCAGCATCAAGAGGCTGGAACACTTTAGTCCTATAGCATCTACTGTTACAGTGCCATTAGTATTCATACACAAACCACATAGGCATCGTGAATACTTCACATAAAAATCTAAAAATGTATTATTCAATAACAGAAAGGCTTTACTTTGAAGTGATCTTTTGGAAAACTTCAGTCTAAAGGTAATCTTTGGTTCTATCAGTGGGGTGTACATCCTCAAGTTGAAATGCACTGGAATACTCAGAGTGAGTGACCTGACCCTTGGGACCAGGTTTCTTTGAACATTTTTACATAATGGAGCTCATATTGATTTTTGTTTTTGAACCAGAGAGAAGAGAATGAATAGGAAGCGCTAATATTTTAATCCTGTATTCCCAAGATGGAGACACACAAAAACAAATAACATTTTCTTTCTTTTGTATGAAAGAAATTTGTATTTTTTTTTCGACATAAAGACTAGTATAGATTCACACAGAGAAAACTCATCCACTCTATACTGTTAGGTGTATTTATGGTGAAGTAATTCTCTCACACTGATCCTTGGATTGTGCTCTGTGTCATTCTGGACTGACAAATAGCTGACGAGTGATCAATTGCTCCACTTAGAAAAGTTTTTGAAAGAGTCAGCTCAACAGATCACCATCTTGTGACGGAGAAGAAATTGAGTGGGGGTTTGCAAACATAGGCTTATATTGATTTTCATATGAAGAGTGAATTATTTCTACCACATCTCTCCAATTTGATTTATGCTCATTTTGCTGTCTGTACTCCAATTCATACAAGCAGCCAGAAACCCCTTTCTTATGCGGCGAGCAATACCCTTTTGCCAAAGGCCGCTCAAACAGTAATGTGTTCTTTTAGATTAGCCTGTCAGGTACAATGTAATTGACTGGGGAGATTAAAAAGAAGATATCACAGTGCATTATTGATTCACATGTTAAGAGGGTCACATGTACCACAGTTTATCAGCACCCCAGCAGACAGTCTGGAAATGGGAGACTTTTTATAAAACCCTCCTGGGGACAAGGGGGAGATATTAAAAGGTTGCACTCAGTCAATTGTTTTCAAGTTTGTGTCCACGCCCTGTTCCCACTCTTACACTGAACCCACATTGAAAAAGGCGTCGAGCACAATACATCAGACACTTCTCAGCATAATTTACCTCGGAGAAGAGAAAATGTAGGTGACAGTGACTTGTGAGTGGAAAGTTGCCTGGCTGAATACTAAACCTGACTATTAAAATGTCAATCAGCAAAGCTGCAAAAGGAATGAAAGGGCCT
Source organism: Rhamphochromis longiceps (assembly GCF_057381845.1). Taxonomy (NCBI): domain Eukaryota; kingdom Metazoa; phylum Chordata; class Actinopteri; order Cichliformes; family Cichlidae; genus Rhamphochromis; species Rhamphochromis longiceps. Next base: position 24,153,962 of record NC_140563.1, read on the forward strand.
ACAGTCATGTGTAAGGTGCTGCAAGGCTGTATTTAAGCACAGCAGCGCTTTGAGCAAAACGCTAGCAGCATAAGAATGACAACATATTCATATTCCTACTCTGCAAAATATCAGTAGCATTGGAAAAAGTGAATGTTGGTGTAACTGAAGAATAAAAAGGGGGGGGAAGTCAGCTCGCCAGTGCCACACTGTGTCCTGACAAACATTTAAAAACCTTTGTAGAATTTGTGAAGTGCATATTCCTCAGCCTGGAAAAATGTCACGTGTTTGGTGGAGCAAATATTTCTAGACGTCTTCAGAACTTCTGTTATTAGATGTTATTCATTTGTAATTGTCAGTGTATTCGAGGACTTCTTCGCTTAGCTTTACTTAGCCATCACCCTTCAACAGGTCCCTCAAAGTATATTTTTTATGCATTTATCATAGTACACTGATGTTTATTAAGGTCACTATTGATAATTGGTGAATCATCTTCTGCAATGATGGTTTTATCCTTGAATGATGATTTAATGTCATTGCACAAGAGAGGCCAATGTTACCATGTCATTTTCAGGTATTAACCAGCTGATTAGCTGCTGCCAATAATTATTTCGAGTGTGACAGGTCAGCAATTAGACAGCTGCTCCGCAAAACAACAGGAATAATTTTTAACATCTGATTTTAATAAGTCTGCAGGGAAAAAAAGTTTTCACACTACTCTTGGTACTCATTGGCAGTAAAAGACCTTCCCGGTTCTGGGTATCTCTCTCAGTTATGAATATTGTATAAACACAGAGCTTGTGGAGCTGAAAAACAGCATGCTGAAAAAACCCTTCCCTGGACAAATAGAAGTTCTGAGATGTGCGAGAAAGGTCGTACACTTCGGTCTTCCCTTGAAGACGAAGGAATGTTTCATTCATATTTTAATGAATGTTCTCAGGTCAGGGATGAATACACACAGGAGCAGGTGAAAGGTGAAGCTGATATAAATAGCTGGTGTGGAGAGGTGCAAAGCACGACCTTGTCCATCCATAGAAGAAGATAATTACACTGCTGTGATCCAGAGTTATTGGCAGCTCTCTGTTAGATAATTACCATAGTTTAAAGGGCTTTTGGAAAGTTACAAATCATAACAATATTTTTCAGCATGTTATGCGTTATTTCGTTCTGTCTTACACATTTAGACCTTCCTTGACCCTATTCATCTTTTGAAGTACAAATAAGCATGTTAAGTCAAACTAAATTCAAGCAAAGTAAAAGAAAGAAATAATACTGTGGCTGTCATTTAGCAATAAATGCGTCTTTTGAAAAGGTCACAGTGGTTCTTTTTTTTTTAAACCCCAGCCGTCCTCACAGACCTTTGTCAGCACTTGGTTCTTTAAAAAAGCTCTTTTTGAATTTCTTTTGAGAGTAAGGCAAATAAAAACAACGTTTGATGCCTAAGAAAAATAACAGCCCTATAATGAATTTTGGAATGAAGAGATAACCCCATTCATCTGATTTTACTGGGAGTGCTTCTTTTACTTCTTCGGTCAGTATATTTTATATATGACAACATAAACTTTTATATGATCAAATTATTTAAAAATGACATGCTGTACGTTATGTTTAACTATCTACCTATAGAACATGACTGGAAGGGTGGAAGGTTGTAGTATTTATCACAACCCTTAAGTTGAGACTCTTGATTTCATAGTTCGTCTTTGTTTCCCTCCTTTTGACCTTGTGTCCATGCTAACTTTATGCTTATGATTTCTGTAAAGGGCCTCTTTTCAGACATCCTTGTGCTGCCCATAACTGGTTGGAATATCAAGCCATTTCACCACTCAAAAAGCCCAGCTTTTTAAAAAATTGCCTCTAGAGGAGATGAATCTGAAAACTGACTTGTTTTTAGTGTGGGCGAAGAGAACAGAGATTTTGGAAGCCCACTCAAATACATTTAGGAGATGTGTCAGTAAAGTACAGCTCTACATGCTGACTGTTTTACGCAAAATCTCCTTGGCAGATGTTGCCTGTTTTGTTTTAAAACCGAAAACTGATAAACAGATTAGGAAATTATTTAAAGTGATGTTTTTTTGTGTTTTGATTGAGGGTGGGAAGTGATTTTTACCACCTTACAGCAGTGATTTGGTCTCAGATAAGCAGAGCAGAAACGTTGCTACTTTCTTTTTGCAACTTATTGCCACACAGCTGAGACTTTTATCTCTAAACTCTGCACAAATATCAGTACAGATATGGGAGCAAGGTCCTGAGCTAATTAAATCTGTAATCACTTTGTACTTTAACAACACAAACGGAGGGTGAGGCTGGCATAAGATTCAGCTGGTGGTTTAAATGAGGGCCTGTGGACTATTATTATATAAGGATAACTAACTGGGTCAGAGATCTTTAGCAGTAAGACGGGTTCATGCACACCTGCAAGATGAAAGTTTTCCTCAAGGAAGCTGGGATAATAATTGAGAGAGAATTGAGAAAGAGGCTGGAGAGAACTACATGATAGTCTTGCCAATGGTCAAGAATATAGGTGCTCTATTTTGTCTGCAGGGGTTGAAGTCAGTGGGTCTGAGAGGGGGAGGTAATAAGTTTCAGGAAGGATCCTGGGTGAGAGTGCAACCTAATGGAGGACTGAACAGCAGACAGCAGAAGTCAGTGAACACTTCAAAGGCTTTTCCATTTCAAATAAAGAGCTCATTCTGCCCTCTAGTGGGAATCTGAAAAACCTGCATCAAAATGCAATTCTCATTTGTATCACACAGCATCCCTTTCTTCCACTTTCCTCTTAGCATGTTTCTGGGCAAATTTAGTTTTGTTTAATTATTTTTATTCATTTCCAGGTATTGTTTCTCACAAACACCAATGCAACATCATCCTTTTTGGTATACACATGCAGCAGTATTAAGTCATCATCTTGTGCCCTTCTCCCCTTCTTTGTTTAGTGTGGGAGGTTTAATTTTAAAAGATGTATTTCAGCATCAGAAGATTTTAGTCCTGGGAAACATTCATACACTTGTATTTTTGCTATTACAGTGGTCCCTCGTTTATCACGGGAGTTAGCTTCCAAAAATAACCCGCAATAGGTGAAATCCGCAAAGTAGCCAACTTTTTTTTTTTACCCTCACTACACACTTTATACACCTTTCTCAGACAGGCACGAACATTTGCACACTTTTCTCTCTTGTTTAAACACTCTCAAAGTTCAAACCTTCATAGAAAAATAAGTCCAGTGTTATAGAATGAAATCAAAGGCACCCGCGGTTGCCTTTGACGGTACAAAACGTTTCGTCGACATTGTTGTGTTTGTTGGGGTGTGTCGGTGTGTGAAACTATAGCCCAAGGTTTATAATGTTAACTGGTAATTATGTGACAATGCATTTCAGGTCATGTTATGGAGAAACGGAAAAGTAATGTAATGGGTAGTGTAATGGATTACTTTCTTCAGCAAGTAATTAAGTAGCACACTATTGGAATGGCTTTTTAATTAATATGTGATAAATGCTCTGGTATTTTCTGCAATGGGCTTTCTATATCCTCCAAACAAACAGTTTTTGTGTTCATTCGGGCCTTTTTCCCTAAAAGAAAGGAGGTCTTTAAGAAGATAGTAATACCACATTCAAAGCCAAGTAAACACTAATGAAAAAATTACTGACATTTGTCTGTTGAGTCAAAAGGATAAGATTGTAATGTCCTAATATAAACAATGCATACCCTGTAATATTACAAAATAAAGTGAGAATCTCCCAGCATGTTTCAAAAATGAAAAAACAAAACAAATAGAGGGTGTGTAATGGTCAACACTATTTTATTTTCCTAAAACAACTTCAGCTGAAATGTCAAATATTAGCAAATGTGTTTTGTATTCATGCTAAAAACACTGAAATAATTTTATGTTACATATGTTTAGCATAACACTTGAAAAAAATGCCAAATAAAAAGTTTCTACAATTTAACAGAGGCCGACTGCTTCTTCTTTGTCATCCTTGTATGCTTTACTTAAATACCAGCAGGTGGCTGAAATATTCGAAGCTGTATGTTTTGTTTGATTTTGATGATGTTATACATCCTATGTTACAGATATTATTATAATGCCATGTCCAACATCCAAAGTCACCTTTCTTACAGCGTTTCTTTCAACCAGATGCTACTAAACCAGAGAGGGGGATTCACACGAGTATTCATCCGTGGCATTTGCAGTTGTGTGTGCATTATTAATCCTGATCTAATGGGGCAAAATTAGACTGCTAAGGGTGTGTGGTTTTCAGTTAACGAGACACAGTTTACATTTAAGCCCAACCTCGTAAGTTGGTTTCACCGATAAAAATTGCCATTACAGTTGCATGAAGCCTACTGGTTACATAAACAAAACATAAACTAAAATTATTTTCATTTTAAGGAATAGATACTGACTCTTGGAAGCCCATTTTATTTCCTGTTTTCTGTCCTTTTCTGGATGTTGTTTTCCTAGCAACAGTGCTGCTAAAGGTGAAGAGGTGGGAGTTTGATTAACTGCAAGTATTGGAGAGGGGGGGGGGGTGTCTGGGGTGATGGAGGTTCCCAATTACTTTCCTGGCTGCATGGAGAAGAGGAGGTCAAGACCCCTTTTCAGCCAACTTATAAGTGTGAGTGGTTTGCCCTTGGCCTGGGCCTATACAGCTCCAAACTTGGCAGTTGTGAATTAAGTGACATAACTGTTTGGCACTGGACTGAATAAAATCCACTGACCACTTCCTAGTGGATTTTATTCAGCAGATACAAAAGTAGCAGGGCAAATGAGCTCTTAAATAAAAGGCCATTGGTTAAAGTCTCATGGTGACTGAACCACTCATCTAACTTGAAGTAACAAGACGAAAATAAAATCCAAACATAAAGGTTTGCATGAGACACTTCTTTCTTTTTATACACGATTAACTCCTTCCTGGAGATTAACCTATATATAAGTGTTACATCCCACAGGAGGATGTTGGTTTTCTTCTCTCAACTAACTCCTTATGTTTTGTCTAAGCTCCACCTCCTCTGTCCTGATTGGATGCTGCTCAGAGTCCAGCTAATTGTTAATCAGAATACTTAAGGCCTGTGGAGCAGTGTTTCTGTGCCCTCTGGCCATTTTGTTTTCCATACCTGTACAGGCGTGCATGCCTTTGTGACTTGTATGTGCATTTTTTTGTTTTCATGTTCAGACTGCTTGTAGGGGAGAGCTGCCTTTTGTTTTGACACCCTGTTTTCTCCTGTTTACGTGTTGTTAGGTAGGTTATGGTTATAGGTTGTATATTTGGTTTTCTTTGGAGTTAGGTAAGTTTCTTTTATTTTCACATCAGGGGTGTTTTGTTTGTTATGTTGGCCTTGGCTCTCCCTGAAGTTATACCTCAGTCTGAACCCAAATTTCATCACTAGCATTAAATAAACCTTTTTAAAACTACCATCTTGGCTCCTCCTTCACTTTCCACCTTTATGTTTGTCCCTTCAAACCCCCTAGACTAGCCAGGGGATGTAACAATAAGAATGAAAATGAATGAAACTTTTCAAAGACTGTCAGTGGACTTTAAGCCATTAGTAACAGAAGACTAATAAAAAAAATACTTTCATTTGATTGGTGAGTCAAAAGGGTAAGAGTGTGAAGTCCATATAAATGTGAAGTGTAATTTTTCTGAACAACATGACCAACTAAAATATATACTGAGGGAAAACATTACAGAACTATGGGGCTTCCCCCAGTGTGAAAACACTCACAATGTATGGTGTGAAGCTCTCCCAAAACTATTCAAAAAAGTATTTACAAAAAAGAACAGAAAAGCAAAATAAGGTTATTAAGAAATAGCCAGTGGTCAATAGTAAGAATTATTTTCTCATAACTTAAACTCAAATATAATCAAATCCGTTTTGTACAATTTTTTTTAAAACCTTTACTTTAAAAATTCGTCAGTTTTGTAAATTACTGAAAAAAATATAGTGATTAGTTGATTTGTCCCTGTGCGCCATAGGTTGAATTGTGTGTCAATCAAATAAATAAGGCGGTGCTCTCATTGGATAGTAGAAACGCCTTAAAAACATATCTTTGGTGTGATTGGACAGAATTGACATGGCAACAAGATGCGTGGTGATGCAAATTGGTGACATTTCTGCCCCCATAAGGCTACTAGCTTTTGGGCTCTCTACCAGCTAGCTAATGCAAACAAAGCGGCCAGTAAGGGGTTTGTGTGTGTGTGTTTATGCGGCTATCTCTCTGCTATTAGCTATCCTAATACCCAACGCAAAACCCTCTTTATTTATAAATCTTCTCATTTCTTCTTTGGTAGTCATACAACAAAACAAAACTGAAGTTGCTTTGGTGAAGGTAAGACATTTCTTTCCTTTACACGACCGCACTGGTTTTTCCAAAATGGCTTCTGCTAGCTAGTAAGCTAAAATTGAAACGTCTACCAACAGCTTGCTTAAGCTAACTATAGCATATTAGCTTAAGAGCCGGTGGATAGCCTAGCTTGCAGATGTCTCGGCTAATTTAAATAAAGGTAGAAAATGGCGTCGTCCTTTAGCTACTCCAACGAAAACTTAAAAGTACACAAACGTGTTAATGGGTCCGCTAAATGATTAAATTCACGAGTCCCACCACACAGATTCAGCCAAGTTCGCTTCAACACTCGTATGAAATCTGTATAAGTAATCTCAGCAAGGGATGGCGACACGAAGAATCGGCTGTAAACGTTAGCCAGCCATGCTTGCCCTGCCCTGTTTCACTGCAACACGGTGCAGCGCTGGGTATGCAGACTGGTCCTCTTTTCGAGCTATAGCAGCAAAGCAACACAAAGCACCAACTGTGGAGAGCCAGTGTAACCCCAAGCATCTATTTCCACGTAGCGTCACGCTTCTCATTTAACACTTGGTAAATTGTAGAAAACTATAATGTTAAAACACGGTTTATGGAAAAAATTCTAAAAATCTTAGCAATGTCGTGACGTAGTCTATGGCTTTAGAGACCCACCAGGCTAGCTAATTAGGTTAGCCAGTTAGCTGACGCACCTTTGCTTTGTTGTAGCCGAGCAAAGACCTGCACAAATGTTTACATTTCGACATTTAATATCGTTTTATCATGCCACTTAATCAGTGTTCAGCAAACACATCTGTAGTGGGTTCGTGTATAACTTGCTTAAGTAAAGAGGCAGGTTTATGTTATTTATTTTTATTTATTCTTTTCTGTGAGTGGCTGGGCCTCGGAAGACCTAGTCACGGAATTGTTTATCAGTCGTGTAAATGTCTTTAGGTTTTTTTTTAAAAAAAAAAAAACCCAATCGTGTCCTGTTTAACGTTTCTCTAATCGTGTAGTCCGTGCCTGTCTTGTTTTCCCAGAGCCCCTATAGTGGCTAATTGCATTCCCTTTTCTCTTCCTCAGCACCGTTTTCCCCATCCCTTCCTATTCTTCTTATTCTTTTGAGTATTCTTCATTCTCAAGCCGCCAAAGTGGAGAGTGTGATTGCAGAAGGGGGTGCTTCTCGTTTCAGGTAATAAGTCATGGCCTGTACAGGAAATGCCAACATGGAATTTTCTTTTTCTCCCCATGGTTAGCCCTCTGCTAGCATTTTGAGCAGGAACTTCCGGCCTATAGAACAAAGCAGGATGTGGGAAGGCTCAAAATGGCTGTCAGGCAATTCTTTGTGAGACCTTTTGAAAAAGGGGGTTGGGTATACAGACTGATCCTTGAAAGGGTTTCTGTCCTATTGGTTGGATGTTGATAAAGGCAGCACATCTGCAGGCAGAGGTAGCCAAAGTTACAGTCATTCTTCACTTGAGTAGAGGTACAGATACTTGACTGAGGTAACGGGGAAAAGTAAGGTCTTTTGTATGAATAAATTTGTTTGTTTTTGCAAAGGAAGCTGAACCTCATGTGTTAATATAATGATAATAATAAAACTATTTTGAAGTCACACGAATAGAAACAATTGTTCAACCTTAATGGTAATGAAAGCTTGAGCATCTGTTGTGTAGAACCCAAGCAGAGTAAAAACTAAAAGAATTTTATAAAAACTACCTAGCTGCTGTTGCTTGCATTGTAGATGGATGCTGCTTCCACATCTAAACAGAGAAAGGAGTACGGTTGGGATTTGGCAGTTGTAGATCATCTGTAGTGGTGGAGAGTGGGGGGGTATGACTTAGAAATGTCACATTAATGTCTGTTGTGACCACTAGTAGATTTTGTGTGCAGGCTGTGATCAACTGACTTGCGTTAAACAGCAAAGCAGATGTTAACACGGATTGTCACGGCTAATTTCCAGCACCCAGGCAATATAAAGGTGGAATTCAGTGAGTGAATCAAAATGATTGTAACTGAAGTTAATTCCATCTAAACATAGTGTAACCTGACATTGTCCTTTCAGAGTTTATATCTGACCAATATCTGTTCATTAAAAAAACCTAATTAATTGTCATACTTTTACACAAAATCTTTAAAATTTCCCTCTCAAATGTCACAAAGTACTCCTTAACTTTAGAAATAACCTTCTTCTTTCTTTGTCTCTGAGCGGCTTCATCGCTCCTTCTTTTAGCTCCCTGGGAAATAAAGTAGCTGTACCTTTAGCTAGCAGACAGACAGTGAGGAAAAACTGCACAGAGACAGTTTTGCTGATACTGTGTTTGCTGATATTTGTTCATTTAAACGTTGCAGTTCCAGCTCATTCTGCCCACTTTAACCCCTGAGTGTGGAGCCTATACATTATAGGGGGCGATCGTGGCTCAAGAGTTGGGAGTTCGTCTTGTAATCGGAAGGTTGCTGGTTCGAGCCCCGGCTTGGACAGTCTCGGCCGTTGTGTCCTTGGGCAAGACACTTCACCCGTTGCCTACTGGTGGTGGTCAGAGGGCCCGGTGGCGCCAGTGTCCGGCAGCCTCACCTCTGTCAGTGCGCCCCAGGGTGGCTGTGGCTACAATGTGGCTTGCCATCACCAGTGTGTGAATGTGTGTGTGAATGGGTGGATGACTGGATATGTAAAGCGCTTTGGAGTCCTTAGGGACTAGTAAAGCGCTATATAAATACAGGCCATTTACCAATAATGGGTTAATTTGCTGAGCAACTTCTGAATGCAATCCACATAAATTAAGTAGAAGGAAACTAAATTCGATCCAACAATACAACATAAAAGTAAGGGCTATACCAGAGAACTGCATTTTTACCAAGCTGACTTTACATTTGGAGTTAACCTTTCTTCTTGCAAATGGATTGAATTTGTCATGCAATTCATAAATATAACAATTCTTTGTCAGCAAACACAAACTGTTACTGGCTCTCTAATAACTGGCATAAGTGCCTCAAGTGAGTCTTATTCATAAAGCTCTTGGCCCTGCCAAACCTTTACTACTTCTCAGTTTAGTTTAATTTTTATTAATTTGTATATTTAGTGCCTTATAGGATTTCAAGCGAGCTTTGTTCTTCTAGCGATTACAAAAACTAGATGATAGTTGTAAATCCAGTGATCAGTTGCGGTGCTACAGTTTAATTGGAAAGATATTTTGTGTTGTGCGGTGTGTTATTTTATATCTATGTAGCTCTTTACAATAGTTAATTATCCAACTGTGCAGTTTTAAAAATGTATTTTTAGTGAGTGCTTTTCTCTCAGTGTGTTCTTTAGTGCAACTGAAGGTTGAATGAAAAAGCACACCAGTGCTGCATGAATTTTAAGTGTTCCACTGTGTTGTTTACTTCTGCAGTGCTTCTTCGGGGGGAGGAGGTGGTAGGGGTGCACCTCAGCACTATCCCAAGACTGTCGGCAACAGGTTTGTATGTGTACTTAATATGTGATAAACTAATTGGTTGTAATAAGGAATCAGTAGGTATTATTCATTCCCCCAGTGTGGAAGAGATTCACTAGAAAATCTTGATTACCCTGATGTCATGCAACATAATAGCTGCAGATTGCCCAAACGTGTTTACCATTCTGGGAAGCCTGAGATCACTTTACAACAAAGGAGTTTTAAAAAGTATTTAACAAGTTGGCAATGCATTAACATTTGTGTTGACCATTTAAAAATATTTTTGACTGCTTTTAGTGAGAGGCTTATTTTTATCCATCCATCCATCCATCTTCTTTTTCCGCTTTATCTGGGGCCGGGTTGCGGGGGCAGCAGTCTAAGCAGAGAAGCCCAAACCTCCCTCTCTCCAGCCACCTCCTCTAGCTTATCTGGGGGAACGCCAAGGCGTTTCCAGGCCAGCCGAGAGATATCTCTACAGCGTATCCTGGGTCTGCCCGGAGGAGGGGACATGTTCCGGGCATGTCCCCTCCTCTGGGTAGGACATGCCCGGAACACCTCACCCAGGAGGCATCCTTGTCAGATGCCTGAACCACCTCAGCTGGCTCCTTTCGATGTGCAGGAGCAGCGGCTCTACTCTGAGCCTCTCCCGGATGGCTGAACTTCTCACCCTATCTCTAAGGGTGATCACGAAATAAGGGATATCACAAAACAAATTCCCCCTATTTAAGTGCCTTTAAGGAGCCTCCTGTAGAGACCTCGAGGATGTTGAGAGAACAAACCCCTCCACCTTATCGTGGTGGAGGGGTTTGTATGTCCCAGGGATCCCAGGGTCTATGTTGTCCGGGGGCTTTTGCCCCCTGATAGGGTCTCCCATGGCAAATTGGTCCTGGGTGAGGGACCAGACAAAGAGGGTTTCAGAAGACCCTTATGAGGAAAACGTTGAGGGAACAGTTTACCCTTCCCAGGATAGGGTTACCGGGGCCCCACTGTGGAGCCAGGCCCAGGGAGGGTGCCCGAGGGCGAGCGTCTGGTGGCCGGGCCTTAGTCCATGGGGGCCGGCCGGGTGCAGCCTGAAAAGGGGACATGGGCCCATCCTCCCGCAGGCCCACCACCCGCAGGAGGTGCCGTAGGTGCATTGTGTGCCGGGCAGTGGCCAGGAGCCGGAGGCCCTGGTGGACTGATCCCCGGCTACCAAGACTTATTTTTATTTAACACCTAATTTTAATTATTGCTGCTCTGCTGCATGCTTTGAGGGGGCAGATAGACCTGCGGGGATCACTGTTGTGATGAGTGTGTGGTATTAAGCTCTATGCTTGAACAATTGCGCATTTCACTTTACCCACCACAAATTGAGATTCTGTGCCAGTATACTCAATCTCTTGCTCTGTATTTCTACAGCGAGTTCCTGGGGAAAACCCCAGGGCAAAGCGTTCAGAGATGGGTTCCTTCACGAAGCACTAGACGAGATGTCAACTCCAGCAACGAAAAAGAGCGACACGATGCAATCTTCAGGAAAGTGAGGGGGTAAGGTTCAACTCCCGATGCATATTTAAAGCGTTGACTGAGAGAGAGATTTTTTTTTTTAATTGCTACTTAACCCATTTCAGTTGTGCTCAGACTAAACAACTAAACAAATTCATCTAAACAGATCAGTGTTTGGATGCCACAGTAAACCTGTCTGTAAATCAAGTTTAATCTTCATCCAAATTATACTTTTGTTTTGTGCAGACCTCTGTGGAATCTGTTAAATACCAGCTTAAGAGTTAAGATTAATTAATTTATTATTGGTATTGATTTATTTTGTTTTGTGGGTCATTGTTTACTGTGGTGATGAATAGGTAAGATGGAGGCAGGAGTCTCCATGGGCTGTGTGTGAATGAGAGTGAGACAGATGTACTAGTGAGGAAGAGAGTGCTGGCAGGGTGGAGTTGACTCTCAGGTGTGATTTGTGACAAAAGCATAGAAGCAAGAGTGAAAGTGAAGATTTACAAGACGTAAGACCTGCTATGATGGTTTGGAGTCAGCGGTACTAAGAAAAGAGACAGGAGCCTGAGTTAGTTGGCAGCGCTGAAGATGTTATGGTTTCCATTGGAAGTGATCAGTTTGGCCAGGATTAGAGAGGAGTACATCAGAGGGACAGCTGGATAGGCAAGGCTGAGATGGTTTGGATATGTGCAGAGGAGGGTCAGTGGATATATTGAACAAGATTTGTGGATGTAGTGAAGGAGGACATGCTGCCGGATGGTGTGATGGAGGATGCTAGGGATGGGGTGAGATGAAGGCTGATGATTAGGGCTGCCACAAACGATTATTTTGATAGTCGACTAGTCACCGATTATTTATGCGATTAGTCGACTAATCAGATCATCATCCACTGGACGTAAAACTACAGCTTATTGCACCAGCAGCATCTGCTCTTATATAACTATCATTAGCTTACAGCTTTAAGCTTTTAAGGTGCTAACTAAAAATAAAGACAAGATGTTTAATAAACTCCTTGCTATCTAAAATATAACAGGACAACGGAGTATATTCTCCAGCATCTCTCACTTCTGATAATCAGCTGTCTGCTTGACGTTTATTCAGCTGTGTAAAAACTATAACTTTAATCTCAGACAAACTGATTTACTCAGGAACAAATAAAATACAAAAAAAAAAAAAAGCCAAACAACAACATTTTTAATTTATCTAAGTGACTCATATATATTTAACCTGAGTAGCGAAAGACGGCGGTGGGTTTGAAAACAATTTGCGGGGAGTCCGGTGTTCTCACCGCGCTAGTGACCTAGCCCCCGGCTAGCTATCGAGCTAGTGGGTAACAGACGTCTCCGAAAACGTCGGAGCGCTTTTGAAAATATGTGGTGTCCTGATAAACTGAGCCGATATTTGAGGTTTACACAGCTACATTCTCGCCTGAAAATATGTTAAACGTTTATTTTGTGACCCAGAAAGAATAATAAGAGTAATATTAAATAGAGATGGACCGATCCGATATTACGTATCGGTATCGGTCCGATACTGACCTAAATTACTGGATCGGATATCGGAGAAAAATAAAAAATGTAATCCGATCCATTAAATATCACGAAAGCACCTCACAAAACTTGCAACACACCGTAACTCACCTCAGAACGTTAGCACGTCGGAGCAGTATGCATCACGTGATAGAGCGGCTGTGGCATGCCGACCTGTCAGTGGTCTGGATAGCATTTGGAGCTTCGCTAGCAACCCGGCATTTCATCTCCGACAAAGTTATCCCAAGAGAAGTAAAGCAAGTGTGTAAGTCCATCTCTGAATGTTTGTAAAGCATTCCTGCGTTAAGCTTAACAAGCGATATATGGAGCGACTGCCTCTTCTTGCTGCTACTTCAATCATGAAACTGCTTAACGATCAGCTGATCGGCTTTTCTGTGGCGAGTCCGTCTCTCTAGTTTGCTTTTGGCCCACTTTGCACCAGAAAGAGGAAACCAGCGGATAAACAACAGCAGCACGTTTAAGCTTGATCAGCTGTTGTTAGAATTTATTTAATATTACTTTCTACTCCAGGATCTTTTTCTACGTAGCTGACGCTGGTAACTGTGCAGGGGCGGATCTAGCAAAGTTTAGCCAGGGGGGCCGATAGGGCATTAACAGGGAAAAGGGGGCACAAAGAAATACTTTTCTTTCTTATTCTCATTTAAAATGTCTAGCTTTTAATAAATAATTATCTTACACCCAAAGTTTTAATTTGATGTAAAATGAATAGAAGTCAATTACTGTATATAGTAACTATTAAGTCTAATATATATACCCTAGTAAGCTATAGTACTTTTTCCTTTGGGAAGGTACCATCTGTGCAGTCTGCAATTTTGTTGAAGAAAGATGTTGAATCTATTTAATATTTCTTGAAAAATAATTGATTTCTGTGCATTTTTTTTCACACTGCATCAAATTAAGGTTGATTACGTCGATTAAGCATCATGAGGTGGAGCGTGAGGGGTGGTTCCCTATTTTTTATTTATTTATTTTTGTTGTTGCTGGGAGTTGGAACCCTATTAGTTAGGTTGCTTAATATTTATGCTAAGTACTCTTTAAAATACCAGAATAGGGAGGATGGTGTAGGTTTAAGTTTATTAGATTGATCAGTATTGCTGTACTATGAAATTTTTTTTTTTGCATACAGGTATAACAGAATAGCTTTAGTGTAGTTGTTGTTTTAAACTTGAGTATGAACTTATACAAAATGCAGCAAGATATTTAAAAAACAGTTTTGTTTATTAAAAAACACTATATCGGATTCATATCGGTATCGGCAGTTATCCAAATTTATGATATCGGTATCGGTATCGGACATAAAAAAGTGGTATCGTGCCATCTCTAATATTAAAACTAACTAGCTGCCGCCATTGTTGGAAACTAAGCTGGGCCGCGCTATGAATTCTGGGACACAGCTGCTTCTTCTTCTTCTTCTTCGGGGTTTAACGGCAGCTGGCATCCTTGTACATGCTGTGCTGCCATCTTCTGTTTCAGTCCATTATTACACTCTTAAATCCTGCTACTTATTCCTGCGTCTTTTGGGATCTTACAAAGCTTCAAACGACGCGTCGACTATTAAATCAGTCGTCGACGATTTTGGTAGTCGACGTAATCGTGACTAGTCGACAAATCGTGGCAGCCCTACTGATGATCTGCTGTGGCAATCCATGAAGGGACTTACCAAAAGAATATAATTTTGGTTTTCATTAAGGTGTTTATACCTCTTATTGAGATTATTCCAACTTGATTAGAAATGAAGTATTGAATTTCGTAGGGCTGGAGTCACTTACATGGCATGTGTTTTGCTAAAGGCACTTAAGCTCTGCTTTGTATGTATCAGGAGATGTTCACAAGTACAAAAGATCGGGTGACAGTGTTTCCTCTGGCAATCTAAGCTTGCCAGTGTTGACCACAGAATGCTCAGGATCTGAGCTCAGGATTTCTGTCTTTTTTTCTTTCTTTTTTTTTTTCCTTTTTTGGTCGTTGTTGTTGTTGTTGTTGTTGTTGTTGCTGTTGTTGTTTTTTTGTTTTTGTTTTTTCCCCCCCTTACAATAAACAGAACCTTCTTGGCAATATCACATGCCTACTTTTTGGTCTTGGGCAATCATTATATCCAGTCAAAATCCTTAAAATCTAATAAGTGTTCAGATTCTAATATTTAGTCTTGCTACCTCTCTTTCTTCTTTTTCTTTTTTTTTTTTTCTTTTCTTTTGTTAGCATACTCAACAAACTCACGCCTGAGAAGTTTGACAAGCTATGCCTTGAGCTCCTGAATGTGGGCGTAGATTCAAAACTCGTCCTTAAAGGAATCATCTTGCTGGTAAGCACTTATCTGTATTCTTTGGAACGAAGCTAAATGGAAATGTATGCATCTATACTTGGCCGGCTGCTCTGAGTGATTCATACACTACGTGCTTTAATGACCTCCCTGGTTTTGTTTCTGCATTTCAGATTGTAGACAAAGCCTTAGAAGAGCCGAAATATAGCTCGCTCTATGCTCAGCTATGTCTGCGCTTGGCAGAGGACGCACCAAACTTTGATGGCACTTCACCTGATATCCAGACACCCCAAAAGCAGAGCACAGTGAGTCTCACTGATGTTCTGCTGCAAAATATTCTTTTCAGTCTGTGATACAGCAAAGTTTTTCTGTTTGTGACCTTGCTGTTTTATTAGGCCTGCTCAACACAGTTTAAAGTCATTAGGAACTCTTTACTTTTGAAAAGGATAATTGTGTGGGGTTTTTTTTTGTTTTTTTTTTTTTTTTTTAAAAATGACTATTGTTTTTAAAATCCCCATTTATTCAGATGAAAAAAGCAAGTCCTAACACTTTTTGTTAACCTTTATGGAAATGCCTTGAATTCATTTTTTTTTTTTAACTGTTCAAACATTGGGTTTTGTCTGGTTTTTGTAGACCTTCAGAAGACTGCTGATTTCCAAGCTTCAAGATGAATTTGAGAACCGCACCAGAAATGTTGAAAGTAAGTCCGTTTGTCTTTGTGAATCTCCCAAGAGGTCCTCGTGGTGTAGTTAGTTACATAAACTTTTTGTTGCTTACCTCTGATAATCTTTTCACCTCAGTCTATGACAAACATGACAACCCTCTTACTTCGGAGGAGGAGGAGCAGCGTGCCATTGCCAAGATCAAGATGCTTGGCAACATTAAATTCATCGGGGAACTTGGCAAACTTGACCTCATCCATGAATCTATCCTTCATAAATGCATCAAGACAGTATGGATTTATTTTTTTAAATTGTGTTTAATAATCTTATCTTTTAATTCTGGGGTTCTTATTTGCAAGATAAACCAGAATATAGATCCATTACATATTCCATGACAATTCTCCCTTGTTTCCCTGCGCTCTGAAGCTTCTGGAAAAGAAGAAGAGAGTCCAGCTCAAGGATATGGGGGAGGATCTGGAATGCCTCTGTCAGATAATGAGAACAGTGGGGCCGAGACTCGACCATGAGAAAGCAAAGGTGACAGCTTTCATAAACTATAGCTGTTTGGAGAGGCTGTGTATAGGCTTAAGGTGTAAACACAACATCTCAATTCAACACTTTTTTTATTTATTTATTAAAAATGACTGTGTAACTAACATTCATAGGTCACAAAGTTGAATCATTAGTTTGTTAAATGCAAGAAAAGTAGGTGCATTTATTGTTTTTACTCCATCAGACAGAACCGTGAAGGCAATTGACCCAGCCAGCGTTGATATAAAATCAGCTCTAAAACTTTATTTACGAACTGCTCTTTGCTCACTTCCTTTTTCTCTCCATCCTGTCATCAGTCTTTAATGGATCAGTACTTTGGCCGTATGCGATCCTTAATGAACAACAAGGAGTTGCCCGCTAGGATCCGCTTCCTGCTGCAAGATACAGTGGAACTTCGAGAAAACAACTGGGTCCCCCGCAAGGCTTTCATCGATAACGGACCAAAGACAATTAACCAGATCCGTCAAGATGCAGTGAAGGCGAGTCCATTATTTAAGGGTTCAGTTCATTCTGTTTACGTTTCTGTACATTAGCAAGGAGTCCCTTGTGATAAATGTGATGCGAGAAGTAAGCAGACAGTTAAAGGTTTCCACTCTGAAATGTGTTTAATTTAGTTCAGAGTTTTCAAAATGGTTAATATTGAATTTGAATTCTGGACTGTGGCACAGTTATTGACTGATTCTGTCATGCATGTTGTTGTAGGATTTGGGTGTTTTCATCCCAGCACCCATGTCTCAGGGGATGAGGATGGACTTCTTCCTGGAAAGCCCTTTCATGCCCAGCAGAATGAAACTGGACAGGGAGACTCTTGGGGGTTTGGCTGACATGTTTGGACAGATGCCAGGTGTGTTTTGTTCCTGTATCATGTATGCCTGTGCACTTCCTTTCTTGTTTTTGTTGTACGAGGCCATCTTAAAACATCTTTGTTCTCTCAGGCAGTGGGATTGGAACTGGCCCGGGGGTTATTCAGGACAGGTACTCGCCTACTATGGGACGCCATCGCACCAACCCACTCTTCAATGGCCACGGTGGCCACATTGCCCCTCCACCTCAGTCACAGTTTGACATGGGGCCCAAGTCTTTTGTTAAGTCCAACCAGGTAGCCTGCTTTTGAAAGTTTACATTAGTTTAGTCTTAAAGTTCTCCAGGTTAAAGCTGTGTGGAAATGGGGAAACAAATTATAGAACCTGTTTAGCTGCTTTTGACTGTCTTTGATCATTTGAATCTTTTGCCTGTGTGAACACTTATAGGTTCAGAACCAGCATTTCCTCAACCAGAACCAGAACCACATGGCCCAGCAGCAGGTCCAGTCCAAGGACATGCCTCCACGATTCAGCAAGAAAGGACAGCTCAATGCTGACGAGGTAAGTAGCTCCTAGCGTGGCTGAGTTAATTGTTGCCAAAAACTTTTTTTATTTTTTTTATTTTTGTGTGTGTGTCATACTAAAAAAAGATTTAACAAAGTTAAAACATCAAATGTTTTACACTAGCCTGTAAAGGCTGCATTCTGCTCTCCTAATGTCCTGTGTTGAGTCGTGATGCCCAGTGATTATAAAAAGACGCGTTATTCTGAGGAATCCAACCTGCTGCTAGTCTTTCTTTTACTATCGTCTCTGTCTTTAATCTCCTCTTTTCTGTCCCTCCTCCACTTCTCCTTTTTATTCAAACTGGCAACAGGGTCCGCTGACTGCGATTATGAGATATGAGGGCATTTTATTTATAGCTGATATGGAACTTGAGTTGTTTTTGTTACATACAAAGACTAATACTATTGTCTCCTTTGTTCATGATGCCTCATGGCCCCACAGATCAGCCTCAGGCCTGCTCAGTCATTCCTCCTCAATAAGAACCAGGTGCCCAAGCTCCAGCCCCAGATCCCGACCATGATGCCTCCCAGTGCCCAACCCCCACGCACTCAGACTCCCCCTCTGGGACAGGTATGAGAGTGTCTACTTGTTTGTCAGTGAGTTAATCTAAGAGAACAGTTGGTGAGTTTTTAAAAACAAAAAAACTGGTTGTTGTACAACTAGCATATAAACAGCAAACATTAAATCACAGATTGAAGTGTCGTTTTGTTGGAGAGCTGTATCTGTGAACTCAAATACATGACTTTTGCCCTCAGCCTCCACAGCTTGGCCTGAAGACCAACCCTCCACCTATTCAAGAGAAACCGCAGAAGACTAACAAGAAACCACCTCCTGCAAAGGAGGAGCTTCTTAAAATGACGGTAGGGAGAACAGTTTCTGTCACATAAGCATATGTTCCAGGCTGAAGCAACACTTGACAATCATGTAAAATCCTCATGAATAAAAAGCTTTACCACAGCATACTCACAATTGAATTAAAACTGCAGGTCAGTTTTCCAAAAGGTTTGCTACACTCTCTGATGTAACCATAACAGCAAAGCAGTTCACTTATAAATATTGGTAAGCCTCCCTGTTTAGCAGTTTCTATTCATCACTGGTGAAATATAGAAGTGGCAAAATATATTTATGTAAGCACTTTGGTGTACTGCAAGATAATCTGCTTGCTACTAAAAAGATGAATTAGACTTGAAGCATTTTACCTCCTCAGCATGTGCATACAGAGTAGATGAAACCACAAGACCTACGGATGAGTTTGTTATGCTGGGTGATCAGAGTGACCACGGTTCAGTTCTGTTCATGTGCTTGCCTACTCCGTTTAGGAGGCAATCATGACTGAGTACTTGAACACTAAGAACCTGACTGAGGCTGTGAGTGGCGTGAGAGAGATGAAGGCTCCAAAGCATTTCCTGCCAGAGATGCTCAGTAAGATCATTGTGTGCTCCCTGGATTGTCCAGATGAGGACAAAGAGCACGCCAGCACTCTGATTCACACACTCCGCACTGAGGGCCTCATCACTGGGGAGAACTTCATGCAGGTACGTCTGCTGTTCATTCAGTATTGGAGAGCATTTCTGTGTTTGAGCACAAACACATTCAGTACGTTTAAAGACAAGAAAAGCTCTTTTATTATTTCACAATTATTTCACTGAGATTGATGTAATTATTTGTGACTAATTACATCGTATGTCACTGAACCCAGAAGGGCATAGTGTTATTCTTCATGCTTGAGGTATTTTCTTTCTCCCCTCACTCATTTTAGGCTTTCCTTAACGTCCTGGACCAGTGCCCTAAGATCGAGGTGGACGTGCCCCTGGTGAAGTCTTATCTGGCCCAGTTTGCGGCTCGGGCTATCATCGCAGAGCTGGTGAGCGTGGCGGAGCTGGCTCACCCCCTGGAGAACGGAACCCACTTCCCACTCTTCTTGCTCTGCTTGCAGCAGACGGCCAAGCTCAAGGATCGTGAGTGGCTCACTGACCTCTTCCAGCAGAGCAAGGTCAATATGCAGAAGATGCTCCCAGGTAGGCCCCCAATCCATCTACCAATTCAGGATTTTTTTATTTTTTTTATTTTTTAAATATAGCAACAATTCACAACAGATAAATCTTAAAATCACCAATAAGCACTTGGCAATAGTGGCAAAGGGAGGGGGAGAAGCAAGTGTGGAATAAAATCTCAGATGGAAGAGAGCACAGGGTTACTCTACCCCCTCCTGGGAAAAAATGCCAAAGTGATTTCTCCCCTCATCTATTAGGCTTCTTTTATTCTGTCATTTTATATTCTCAGCATTTCCCTCCAGTTTACAGTATAACGATCACCAGAATAGTTGTACAGTACCCAGTGAATATTCAAGTTTGCCCCATCCCCCATCGATGATGTCTGAATGAGACAACATTACATTCATATTTAAATGAAGTTACAGTAACATACAGTCCTGCCAAATGTCAGTTTGTCAGAAGAGATTTGTAGGTAATGATGCTTCTTGTGCATGTTATGTTGGAGTATTGTGAGTAAATGAAATCTTAATAGGATGGAGCTAAATATTTGTTCCTGACCATATTAAAATGATCACTTTCTGAAACCTTAATTACCTAGGTCATATCAGGAGCACGTTCTGTCTGGCTAATACATGACTTGCTCTCCCACTTGGTAGAAATTGATCAGAACAAGGACCGCATGCTGGAGATCCTGGAGGGGAAAGGCCTGAGCTTCCTGTTCCCTCTGCTGAAGCTGGAGAAGGAGCTGCTGAAGCAGATAAAGGCAGACCCCTCTCCACAGTCCATCTACAAGTGGATTAAAGACAACATTTCACCCAAGTTTCATACTGATAAAGGCTTTGTCAACATCCTCATGACCAGGTAAATTTGCAGATGGACTTGACTGAATCTGTTTTCCCAGGATAGTCTTAGTCTGTTTTTATAACAGTTATAAATTGCATGCAAGTGTTGGTTTGTCTGCGATGTCACTAAATATATAGCCGCAAGGTCACACATTTAAGGCATTGTAACGAAGTTCTTTAGTTTAACTAACATTTGTCCTCTGATCTTTTTTCAGTTTCCTCCAGTACATCTCCCAAGAGTTGTGCGAGGCAGAGGGTGATGAGCAACTGGCAGCGCCCTCTAAAGAGATGCTGGAACAAGAGAAACAGCTGCTGCTGGCCTTCAAGCCCGTCATGCAGAAGTTCCTGCACGACCATACCGAGCTGCAGGTCAGCGCCCTCTACGCCTTGCAGGTGCACTGCAATGCCCGGGGGTTCCCTAAAGGTAAAGCAAATCTTGTACAGTTTAGCTAGTAAGCAACAAGAAATGGGGAGTGCAGGGATGTGAAATCTTGATTACTCTGATTAGTTACAAAAGTGAAATATAAATAATGCAGGAGTTGTGAATTAAGTGCATATTAATTCATTTGTTTATTGTTTTTAACAAGGCATGCTACTGCGCTACTTTGTCAACTTCTACGACATGGAGATCATTGAAGAGGAAGCCTTCCTTGCATGGAAAGAAGACATTACCCAAGAATTCCCTGGAAAAGGAAAAGCTTTATTCCAGGTACAGTAGTGCAGTTTAGTTTGTTAGAAAGAAAACACAAGAGTTGACAAGTTTTATATTCTCTCTCTCTCTCTCTCTCTCTCTCTCTCTCTCTCTCTCTCTCTCTCTCTCTCTCTCTCTCTCTCTCTTTTCTCCCCCCCCCCCCCCAAAAAAAAAAAAAAAAAAAAATTCAGGTAAACCAGTGGCTCACCTGGCTGGAGACGGCAGAGGAGGAGGAATCTGAGGACGACGCAGACTAAGAAACCAAGCGGAAGCATCATGGCGTAGATCAACCGAATCTTATTGTTAGACTTGTGTTACCTTATTAAACTCCATGCTTAATTTAACCACTACGATGTGGCACTCGGCTGCTTGTGTCTTGCAAATATAAACCGAAAGCTTTTACCGACAGGGCCTCATGTGCTACCACCTGCACCGTGATGATAGGCTGAGAAGCATTGTTTAATCTGTTGCCTAATTTTCTGAGATCTGTTTCCTAATCAGCTACATGAATTCTAGAGTGGCTCAACCATGTATTGTTTTTCTCAATTTGCTCCGTTAGGTTGTAACTTTATTTTCACTGTATTGCTTTTTCTTACGGATTTAAACCTCCCCCAGATAGGAAACTGCTTTATGGTAAGAACATGTAGGATTTTCCTCTCTAAAATAAGACAAATCTTTCACGATCTTTGCTAATTCTAGTTACAAAGCAAACAACTAGAAACATTAACATAAGGTCTTGTCAGCAAGCTGCTTTTGTGATCTTCTATCAGGGCCTAGCCTGGATTGCTTTTTATCATACATGCTTAAAAACAGCACCGGGGATGTAGACAAACGGGCTGCACAGCGATCCTTCTCGTGAACCACACGTTAAACCTAGATGGCCCGCTGAAGTTGAATGAAGCACAAGCTGGCAAAACATTTCATGACTGATAAAGGTGTCTCTTATTCAACATGTGCTCACTAAATTCCCACTTTGTTTTTGTTTTTTGTTTGTTTGTTTTTTTAATAAGTGCTCTTCATAGTCCCTGATGATGAGCATGTTGGTTTTTTTTTTTCTTTGTTTTTTTTTTTTCATTAGCATTAATCTTTTTGTTCTGTCCTTTCTTCCTGTCTTTTTTTTTATCATTATTATGAGTGGTTGCAATACCCATTCTCCAAATGTTACAATATTTAAAAAAGAGAAAAAATAAATCTGTAATCATTGGTTTGCTGTCGTCACGTTTCAAAATTGCCTGTGTTTCTACCTCTTAGTTAGATGGGCTTTTTTTTTTTTTTTTTTTTTGTGCTGGGATAAAGAAATCCACTAAGAAGAATATTGAGCCCATGCAGATGCTGAAGTATTTGGTTTAATCCTGGCCTAATTGCACAATAAATGTATTGAAGCAGACATTAACAATGATGCCGTTGCATGTTTTACAAGTGTTAATATCTCATTAGGATTTTTTTTTTTTTTTTTTAAATTTCACCCACATGATGAAATGTGTACTTATCAAAAGAGTAATGTCGACTAGATTTTGAAGCGGCCCTGATGAGGTTGGTTTTTATATTGAGGGCTCAAAATAATAAATGTTAGATTTGTCTGGCTCTTAAATTGGCAAACTATAAATTGTAATTCATTTCCCTTCTAAAGCTAAACAAATGACCATCAGGCTTAACCAAGAATTGTACTCTCAAGCCATGATTATGTCTAAGACATATGATTAGGGTCTTATTGTAAGGTATTCAGAATTATTGTGCACCTCTATTGCTTTAATGTCAATAAAGTCAGTACATGAGCACCTACTGTTTACCTGTATTTACTCTGCTTTACAGTTACATATTCCATCTGTCCAATAAAATACTTCACACTTGAACAACAGTTTGAATCTTCCAAGCAGCAGCTCTACTGGAGTGCTTTGATTTTCCCAGCAGCATGTGGTTACATTCGTGGTCAGTCCTGATCTGTGGGAATCCAGAAGTATTCCACCACCTTCCTGCTTCTGCGCAGAGGGCCTGAGTCGGGTCGCTCTCCTCCATAGGCAGGCAGCTCATCAAAGTGACTCGGACCCAGATCTCTCCCCATGTGTGGTGCTGTCACCCTGAGCATGGTCCTGAGTGAATACAGTTCACAATTAATTCTTAATAGTGGTCTTCAACCAGTGAAAAGCTTTACACTTACCTATTTGCCTTCACGTTTTTGTAAATTAGAATTTTAATCTTATGTTGCTACTATATCTGAACGATTGTAGTTTGTGTGGCTTCCCCCTGGTGGCCAAAGTTTGTGTTTACCTAGATGAACTCCTTTCAGGCTCTTCAACACTGGACTCTGGAGTGGAGATGTATACAGGATCTCCTTCCTGAACAAAAACCATAACATAAGCTTCTGATTTACTTTTTAAATGTCCTGTATTGTAGACCTAGACATGCACAGCTCTCATGTGAGTATGAGATGTAGGATCATCTCACTGTGAAATTTCTCGGAGTGCCATCTGGATTTTTGAGAATTTTAACCCTCTGGTCGCTTTCAGTCATGCACAGGAAGTAGCTTTTGATGTGGGCTTGACACTGTTGAGAAAAAAAATCACTTAAAGATTTTACTTTAAAGAGATGAAAATGTACAGAACAAAATTTTTTTCTTTCAGCCTTGTTGCAAACGTGTGACTTGCAATATTGTACCACAGTGAATCACTCAGGGACGTTTTTCAAGATGGAAATAATCATTTAAACAGTATATTTTATGCTCAGTTCAAATAATTTCTTCCGTGACTGTTTGGGGATAAAAGGTGGGAGATGGCACAAAAGCACAGTAGTGTCCACTGTTTTGTAATTGTTCAGTGGGCGTGAGAGCAGTGGTGCTGTCTTACTGCTTTATTCTGCCTCAGAGCCTTCAGGTCTTCCTGAACTTGAAACATGTCAGCCAGCTCCTGGTACTTCTCCCTCCAGCTCAGGCACTCGGCCACTCTCTCCTGCCTCTCCTTCTCAGCCAGATGCCTCTCTGCCTCGACTTCCCGCCGAGCCTGGGTAGCTCTTTTGCTCCCCTCTTCTGATTCTGTTGCTCTGCGTTTCCAGTTCATCTCACTGAGAAGGGACAGGATGAAATTGCATGCTAGAACATCATAGCCAGACTGCATCTTCATGCACCTTTAAGCTAAATCCAGTTAAATCTTTAAACCGTCTTGTCTTCAGCCTGTTGTGAAGCGTACTCTCATTCTGGTCTGCAGGATAAAAGCAATAAAGAAAATAAAGAAAATCCCTAAGACGTGAATTGAAAATGGTAAATGGACTGGTCCTTATATAGTGCTTATATATATATATAGTGCTTTTCTACTCTGAGTACTCAAAGCACTTTTGTTAACTGTGTTGTCCAGTCAGGTATTTGTTGTTTGACTCGAAGTCTGTGCAAAATAAGCACACCTGGTCTTTGGTACTGTTCCTCACACTCTTAGAAGAGTCATCTTGTGTTGTGTTCACGGGACAACACAGAGATCATGTGAAAACTGCAGTGAAGGTAAATAAGTACACTTTTACAGACTTTCTACACTTTTACTTAGCAGAGCAGCCTCTTAAAGTCCTTTATATATTGTACGGAACGTCTTGGAGTCAATATGTCTGTGAAGGTTCTCAGTCATCCAGGTCATCGTAGTCAAAGGAGCTTGCAAAGAAAAGCGTCTGGACTTCTTTAAGTTGCTTGAAGACGTTTCACCTCTCATCCGAGAAGCTTCTTCAGTTCTAAGGTCAAATGGTGGAGGCGATTAGAGGATCATCAGGGGGTCCTTTTGTCCCTCTGTGGGGGGGTTACTCCCACTAGGTTTATATCTGGGACTCTCCACCATTTGACCTTAGAACTGAAGAAGCTTCTCGGATGAGAGGTGAAACGTCTTCAAGCAACTTAAAGAAGTCCAGACGCTTTTCTTTGCAAGCTCCTTTGTCTTGGAGTCAAGTACGCTTCCTCTGACTTTTCTCTTTGTTTCTGTTTTCTCCTCCTCTGCCTTGCTGATGTGACTCAGCTGAATTGAATTTTCTCAGAGCTATCAACTAAAAGGCCGTTATTGTTGCACCACGGACGGTCATGGACAATGACACTGAGTTTTGGGAAATTCCCTCTGAAGATAAATGGGAAATCCAAAAAAACCCCTCTAAAAACAGAAGTCAAAGTAATCACACACATATACAAACATGTTCATAGGTCTAACATCCTGATGTTAGAATTGCTCTTTTCTATATTCCCAGCATTAGATTGGATTTTTAAAAAGAGCTTGTGTATTTGGTATATCACAGAGCACTGGTTGGTACAAAATGCATTTTAATCAAAAAATCTGAATAGTTTTTTTTTTTTTATCACACTCAAAAAAAATCTCACTTTTTTGACAGGAAAGTAAGGAATAAAGAAGACATCTCTAACTAAGATGTTTAAATTATTTCTTCTTGGGCTCACACAGTGTACTGTTATACATAGATTTGCAACACAGTGGCACGGTGGTTAGCACTGTTGCCGCACAGCAAGAAGGTCCTGAGTTAGACCCCATCATCTGGCCGGGGTCTTTCTGTGTGGAGTTTGCATGTTCACCCCGTGTTTGCGTGGGTTCCCGCCGGGTACTCCGGCTTCCTCCCACCGTCCAAAGACATGCAACTTGTGGGGAAAGGTTAATTGATTAATCTAAATTGCCCATAGGTGTGAATGTGAGTGCGAATGGTTGTCTGTCCCTGTGTGTTGGCCCTGCGACAGACTGGTGACCTGTCCAGGGCGTACCCCGCCTCTCGCCCTATGACAGCTGGGATAGGCCCCACAGTGCCCCCCGCGACCGTGAAAAAAGATAAGTGGAAGTGAATGGATGGATTATTGCTTCCCTCATCTACTCTTGTTAAGGCAGTACAACTTCTTATTTATGTAGAAGAAGCTAGGACTAAAGCACAACTCCTATTTTTCATTAATGATAAAAACAAAACAAAACCCTGAAAGCAAAAATCAGAAAAGAGAAGTACTTAAAGATGATTTAGTGGGATGTAAGAAAATCAATCACAGTTGCCAGGTGTCACTAAAATGTATCTACCCCTCTTTAATTTGGACATTTTCTTGGGTGAGCTTCCTCAGCTTGTGTCGGAGGTCATCTCTGTCTGCCTCCAGGCTCCTGCTCTCCTGCAGGAGGGCCTGTTTCTCTCCAGACACCCGATCCAACTTCAGCTTACTTTCAAAGTAGTTCTTCTCTGTTTGTGCCAGTAAAAGCTGCATGTTCGCGTGCTGCAGAAAGAAAAAGCAGATGTCAAATTAAGTGTTACGGGCTTTGATTGAATGAACTAATCTTCCCGCTTGATTCAGGAAGTTCATTAACTGAGGTTAAACAAAAAAAGGAACTGAGCTGGAAAACTGCGTCTAAAAGCACTTTGAGTTATTTCTGCCCACAGAGATTGCATCTGCAGTTTGGACGATGGATTGCCATGATGACACGGGCGTCACAAACCATGTACATATCCTGGAAAGCTCCTCTTAAGGCTTTATCCTTCACTTTAACTCATTAAGCCCCAAAGTGACATCAAGGAAAATCGATGGTGTAGTCATGTCAAATATTCCCATGTTCCCAAAATAGCTAACTTTAGAATGCTTGTTTTTAATGATCAAAAGTCATTTTCAATCTATTTAGGATTCCTAACTCATCATGTCCGATATTATATCACGTCAACAAACTGATGCAAAGCAAGCTAAGTGATACATCCCAACCAACACAAGATTTTTAGGACTGATAATATTTAGTTATTTAAAAATCTGATATTCTCATATATCATCCAATAGGTTTTTTTTTCTTTTAAATTTACAAAACAGATTTGTCTAACAGTTGTTTTGCCCGTCTTTGCTCAGATCCACTGGCTGTTGCGTTTTTGGTGCTCCAAACGCTTTGCAGAGTGCCCTCTGGTGGTACGACTATGCAACATCAACACTCATAACATGGTTGAAGGGTGTTTCTCCAATTTCTTCCTTACTTTTTCATTTTCATTTATCTGTCATTATAATTCCCGTTACTTACAGATTGGCAAATAGCTACCTAATCAGGTTCCACTATGTGAATACTGTAAGTACTGTTTCTAGTCTTATAACAAGAAACAATCAAAGGAATTTTTTATTTAGCTCTCGCCCTAAGACAGCTGGGATAGGCTTCAGCGCTCCCCGCAACCCTGAAAAGGACAAGCGAAGTGAATGGATGGATGGAATTGTATTCAGCTTAATAGATCAGCGTTCTCTGTCATGTGTTTACCTCCTTTTTAAGCTTCTGCAGCTCTTCACTCAGACGTCCCCTGTCAGCCTCAGCTGCATCCTTGTCCCGCTGAAAGCCCAGGGACCGAGCCTCAGCCACAGCCCTGCCCTTCTCTGCCTCCGCCCTGGACTCCTCTGCTTCATCTGCAGCTCGCGAACATAACATCGACCTTTGCTGGCTCTGGTACAGCTTCTGCTTCAGCTGATTTGGGTCACACAGAGAGAGGTGAATGCGTGCTGCAGTGACATGATCGAGAAACAGTAGACGCCTGCTTTGTTTTACCAACGTAACGTGATTCTAACCCTTTGGAGTGACAAGGGTCTGCTTTAGCTGGCATGAATGGGTTAGGTTATATAGGTTAGCGGAATAATATGCATCTCCTTCATACATTCATATAAGATGTCTTATATAAAACTAGATCTAAGACTTCAAACACCTTAACAAGCTTTTCTGGACATAAAAAATTCATTTATAACACTTACTTTTATTTAAAGAATGCCTACTGTAAAGATCCCTCATGTTCCCTCATTGACACAATGGCAGTTCTGAAAAGGCAGTCACATTTCCTGCCACAAAGATCTCCCCCAGCATACCACAGCCACATAATCCTCTCTGTGTAGGGTCAAGCAGTACGGTTCTCCTGGTTTATGCTACACATTCAGTTGCCCATTTGTCAAAAACATGGTGAGGAATGGCTAACTGACCATAGCAGGTTTTCTTTACACATAAATTTCAAAATATAAAAAGGTCACATATTTTATTAAAGCTGTAAATTTAGTCTGACATTTAAAGCTGGCATGTAAACACTGTTTGATAGAAGCACATGCTGTTTTGCTGCTGTTTTAACATATGAATCTAACATTAATGTCCTGGAGAACAGGAAGCTGCTATAAGCCAATTGTAACTTGATGTAACTGAATTAAAGTTTTCCAACAGATGTAAAGACAAGGTTTGAAAGAAGAACATGTCTTGATTCCTTCCAAAAAGTCTGATTGACTACCATATAGGCGTGTGGTTATACTTTCGTTTTTGTGCTCATAAGTGGCCTACTGTTTCATCTCTTGGTTATTAGTGCCATTTAATAACACTGTTTGGCTGTACCTCCTTAACTTGAGCCTGTAGCTCCTGGTTCAAGTTTCTGAGGTTCCTCATGGTTAGCTCACTCTCTGTGCGCATCATAATCCGTTCCATGTGGATCTCGTTTGATAAATACTTGTTTTCTTTCTTCAGGTCCTCACATTCCTGAGAGAATTTATTAGTGACACACAGTGTGAACTAGAAGCTACGGAGCCGCCCCCCAGCACCACCACCCACCCCGAAATATACAAACTCATAAAATAATGAATTATGTCATCATGAGAAATTATGACCTTTACAAGTTCTCATTATATTTACAGCATTTTTTTCACATTCATCATGCTTTTTGTTTTACGTTTTATGGTTTATGGTTCATGTCGTCTTTTTAAGATCATTTAACTGGCCTTGGAAATAATAATACGAGTGTGATAATTTTTTACGCTCGTCTGGGAAACTCTTTTCCTTCAGGTTTTCCCAGAAGGATTCAGCTTCTGAACCAAGGTCTTAGATATCTGAGAGGTCACGAGTGCACTGGCTTACACAACATGAATTATTAATATTTATCATACATTTCCTGTAAGGATGCTCTTACAGTGAAGCTGGAGGATGTTAAATGTTACACCTGCTGTTATGAATCATATGAGAACTCAGCAGTAAAATCTACAAAATAAATAAATACAAATAAAAATGTTTCTAAAAGTGAAAAAAGTGTGTGTTAGCTCTGTAACTGATTTTACAATTGCCTGAATATTTGAATGCTGAATCAAAGTTAATACGAATTATTTAATCTTAACGTTACATTTTGTAAAGAAAACATTCATTGTCCTTTTCTACCTTCTTACCTTCCTCTTTCTGACCAGCTCCCCCTGCAGATGATTGAGCTGGAGGAAGGAGCCATTGGAGCTGACGGCGCTGACTGGCCTGACCGCCCGCACAGGCCTCCTGGACGGCCTGGAGAGGACTTTAACTTCTTCCGTTACCCCATCCTTGAACCGGCTGCCTCTGTTAACGTTACTGCTGCTCATGGAGAAAGATTTGTACAGGCTGTCATCTAGCGAGGACATCTGCAGATCTGTGTGCGATCTGGCCCTGATTGACATTTCAAAGAAAAAGAGAAAAAAACAAAACGACTGATGCAGTTTTGCCAAAATGTCACTGTCACCAAAGGAAAACAAGGGCTCCCGGTTTGTTGTTAGAACATAGGCCAGCAACCTGAATAAAGTTCTCAGTTTCATGTTTGGTTCACTGGGTGGATCCTATCACCAGCCCAGCTTCATTCAACATTTATTGGGCAACACGATAGCAGAAAACGCACTGAGGCAAACAGTCTCTGTGTTTTGGTAAGAGGACACTTTCTATTCCTTAAAAAGCCTTAAAATTATTAATAATTTTTATATGTGAAATTGAAAAAGTCAGTGGTGTCAATTTATTTTTATGTATTTAAAGTTTTTTCAGTTAACTAAGGACCAGTAACCATGGGTAGCATATCAGAACAACAGAAGCACACACACACACACACACACACACACACACACACACACACACACACACACACACACACACACACACACACACACACACACATATCTATACTTGAAAGGTCACTGAGACCTATTCTTTTGATGTCAGATTTCATTTTCATGTTTTCACACTTTTTTTTTACTGGTTCGTGATTTTCTGACAGTCTGTAGAAGAAGATAGACACACCCAACCGAGGAAGTGTGACCACTTAACATCTTTCCTGGGCCTATCAGTGGACCAGCAGTCTATCGCTATCCTCAGTCATTACTGCTTCAGCCTGAAGAAGGCAGGAAGCACCATTATTTACACAACAGTCACTGAGTCATTGCAGTAGGACACACTGGACTGTTTTGCTTCCTGCAGTAGAATGAAAGTGGTGATACTGCAAGTTTTAACACAACAGGGGAAAGTACTCGTCATTCTAACCTGCCTTTAACTCGTGATTATGATGTGTTCAGGGTACCAAATGCCAGGTCTGATCACATGATTAGAGATTACATGAGAAAGCATGCATCGTTTTTATTGAAAGGCTAGTTTTAATAGTGCAAAAAGTTAAATGCGTCAGCTGAGTTGATAATCCATATGCAATCAATACGTAATTAATAAATAACCTTAATACTCAATACTTAATACTTAACTGAAAATGCCACACTTTGATTGTTGGGTTTTGTTGGGTCTACCTTACAATATAAAGTTCCTTGAGGTGACTGTTGTTGTGATTTGACGCTCTATAAATAAAATGGAATTGAACTGAACTTTAATCATAAAAAAAATTAATGCAAAAATATTCATGAGTCCTTTCACTGAAAATCATTCAACTTTACTTTCATGATTAGATGTTCTCATCTAATCATGAAAGTGCATTATTCAAGTGTTCATGATAAAAACCCGTGTGAATGTTTTTCTTGGGGTTTTTTGGTATTTACTAAGATAGAAACTAAACTGCAGTGAGGCGTTTCACATGATGCTCCAGGCTTAAGCATTTAGTGTGCCACTTCTTATTTTTATTATCCCAAAAGATTTGATCCCAAAATTCTGTTATGTATTTTTTTTGTCCATGTGGAATATACTATATAAATTACCTTGCAGAATACCATGAAGCTCTCTTGTTTATGTTACTATGCATTAACCACCAGGGAAAAAACTTACTGGTCACAAATCATAAATAACATGTGCTTCTACACATGTTTTTTGTCGCTTTGCTTTCCAGCTGTGCACCCTTCCTGAAGTTGAACATTTTTTTAAGCATCTTTTTCTTCTCAGTGTTTGCAAGTGTATATACAGTCCTCATAAAGGGACTCCTGCAGTTTGTCTCTATAATATAAAAGCCCTGTGTTAACTGTTGTCGTGGGTTGGTGCTGTATGAATAGATTAAAACTGGTTTATTTTTTCTATACTTTTTAAAATATACAACACTATATTTTTGTATACAACACTTTTTAGTCCATTGATTGATCATTTTATTTTGAAAAAATTGTATAATATCAACATTATGTATGTATTTTGTAAGCTCTGTTAATGGAAAGGGGCTGGGGCTGATATAGTGCTACATGTTGAGTCGCTTTAGGAAATGAAAAGATCAAACAAATGATTGATCAATGCATAATCGATGTAGGACTTAAAACAATTAAAAAGTAAACAAGCACACAGCAGTTTAAACAATTCTAAATACATTTGCACCATTACTGTGAAAGACAGACTTAAATATACAAGTAGTTCAAAGATTATGTGCCATGAGTCGTGATTTTTTTTCCTTTTTTGATCTTTGATAGGTGCCGTGAATGTGATGATTTGAAACATAATATAAACACAGAGGAAACTTGGTTATACGTATAAAATTGGTTCCAATAGCAGACAGCAAGAGTGAGGACAGCAGAGGAAAAGTTGGGAGGAAATTCCTTTTCCTACAGCTTATGGAGTGAAAAAATACCTTCATCAGAGATGCTTACGAAGCAGAAAAGCTCAAACTCATACAAATAGTACAAAACAACATTTAAGAAGGCTTCTTTAACCATATCCACTTGTAAAGTTTGATTTTTTAAAAATGAATAAACTCTTCACCCAATTGACAGTTTAGATTATTACATCCTTTTATTTGATTCTTTTATGAAACCCATATTCCTATATCTCTGCTTTGGAAATCATTAATATGTTATCACTAGTACAAGATTAGTGCTTTAAATGTCATATATGTCATGCATCTGCAATTTGATCACCCAAACAATAACGTTTAGAGAGTTACTGTGAAGGTCTTTCTCATGAGGATGCGTGTCCTATCTCCTAACAGGCCATAAAGCAGATTTGACCTTGTTTTTCCTGTTTCCTCTTCTCTTCCCTGTCACATTTGTTCTTGGGCTTCTCCCTCTGCTTCAGTTTATTTGATCCTCCACCGTCATCCACGTTGGGTATACTTTGTCATACAAGACATGGCAAGACTTTGTTGTTTGCCATCAGTATTACCTGTGATGTTTGCCCTGTTTTTACAAACCTGCGAATCCACTTTAAATAGAGGTAAGGTTTTTGTATGTTTATTTCTTCATTCACTTTTAGATTTAATCCTGGGATATCCCACAAGTTTAGCGTTTCAAATTCTAAAATTTCATAGTTGTTAAGAAGTTTAACTTGTGTTTTTGAAATGTCTTTTAAGACTGCCATCAGATTTTATTGTTAAGAAGACGAAGATGTTTGGCTCCTTCTGTGATATTAAACTTTAATATATTAGCAAAAGATTAAAAAAATGATTTTTTAAAATGTTTTTCTGAGTATTCTTTGTCGCACACGGAGTGTGTGTGTGTGTGTGTGTGTGTGTGTGTGTGTGTGTGTGTGTGTGTGTGTGTGTGTGTGTGTGTGTGCTCATATTATGGTTTATTTCTTTGTAAAGTAGATGTACACACTGTGGTTACCTGTATATTAATATGTATACTTTACATCATAAGTAACAGATCATAAGGCTTTTCACAGGACAGTCAGTTCTTCTTTTACATCCATCCATCTTTTCAATGTAATTTATTTACAAAGAAAATTCGCTTTAAAAATTTTTTGTTAGTAATTTCTGAGAGTTACAGAGCCACTGGAGTCTTCCTGCTTATTGAAGGAGGAACCTACTACACCTTGAACTTCACAGCTGCCAGAGATGCCTGTCTTTCACTAAATGTCACCATGGCGACGGAATATCAGATATCAAAAGCAATCACACATGGACTGGAAACGTGCAAGTAAGCAGAAAGCATTTAACTAGGGTTTAATACATGTTGACCCATATGCATTTTTCATATTAATAAATCATGCACAAAAACAGGCGACTAACTCGAATGCGTTTCCCAGTAATAACATAAAAATATTTTAGAAAACACAACTAACTGTCCCAAATACACAAGATCGATGTATTGCATAAGCACTTGGGTCCATATATATTTGGTTAGTGGCACTTTTTTGGGGTAATTTTGCCTTCTTACACCATCACACTTTAAATTAAACCAAAGATTATTTAAATCAAGGAGTTTAACATTTGCATTCCCTGTTTATAAATTACACACAATCCCTGATTTTCTGTGGCTCAAAACTAATTGGACAGACTGACCTAATTTTAACCATAATGATTGTTGTTTAATATGTGGATAAAAACCATTACTATATTACTGTTACTATTTTAACAGATATGGCTGGATAGCTGAACAGATTGCCGTCATCCCACGAATTTCCCCTAAACAAAACTGTGGCCAAGGCAATATCGGGGTAGTGTCATGGAAGACATCAGCAGATAAAGAGTTTGGCGTCTTCTGCTTCAATGCATCCGGTATTACTTATTTTCTTAGTTTATGAGACTAATATATGCCATAAACGTCAATTCATCCATCACAGATGTCAAATGTCTAATGCCAAGACCAAAGTGTCTGAGTGGCACATAACAATGTAATGACATGATCAGTGTGATTGTGACCCGCAAGTGGTTTTCATGTTGTGCCTAATTACTGCCTGTAATTACAGCATCTGATCACTTAAATAGAACTGAACCATTGATTTTCTCAGCATTAACAGATTTGGAGACAACAGCCAGCCCACAATCCCCCACATCTCCAACTCCACTGACAACTCAAACCACACATTTGGTCACATCAACAACAAAGTCCATGTCCTCAACAAAAAAGTCAATAACAGGAAAATCTCAGCCGACACTTCAGCCCACACCCTCAACTTCAGCTTCTGATGTGCTTGTCAAGACATCGCAGTCAGCAAGGATTTCTTCCTCTGCCACCCCTTCTTTTAAAACGTTCTCAACCCATATTCCTGTTTCCTTGCCTCCGATTACCACTCTGAACCCCCCTGGTACCACTTTTACCTTTTCTGCTTCCACTCATGCCTTCAATTTCCCAGCTTCCTCTGAGTCGGTGCTGCCACAGACTGAGAGCCCCACAAAACCATCTCTAGGAGGTATGTTCTGCAATATCTTCTTTTTTCATTGTTTGATTTTGCTAACATCATTTCAGCAAAAAGAAACCCAAACATTTGGATAAATGATTTTAATCAAATTAACTTATTTACTTGTTTTCTTTTGTTGTTGTTTTTCTTTATCAGCTTTACATGTAACAGTTATTGTTCTTGGCATCATTCTTCTGCTCCTGACTGCAGCAAGCGCTATGTGGTACTTTCAAGTGTGAGTAATGTTTTCAGCACTTAAGGAACAACTTTTGTTTCTTTGTTTGCAATAATGTGGTGTAATCCACATATGTTGTCTTTTATTAAAAACACTTTTCTCTGTCTTTTTGGAAAAGGAATGTTTTCAGGTGCTTGTCTCACTGGCAGCAGATGGATAACATCGAGACAGAGATGTGGAATTTTACTGATAATGATATGAACCAACTCGGCCAGTATGGACCGCAAGGAGATGATGATGATGACGATGAAGAAGAATCAGACCACAAGTACTCCAGTGATATCACTCTGTGTGTGAAATCAGACATCAAAGCAAACTCTTCAGAGTAATATGACCATTTTGTGCAAGTTTTTGTAGACACAGCTGTGTTGTCTGATAAAAACAAGATTAGAAGATCATTTACGTCATAAACTCTTCGGTTGATTGTTGTACTCATAAAAATCCTTTATACAGCCAGATGCAGGACTCTTCTGGCTACAGACAACTGACTCTGGCTCTATGTTTAGACTTGCTGTCATATACACATGAATGAAGGTGGAAGCCAACATATGCTTCGCTCCTGGTGGTGGAGAAAAAAACAATACAAATATGTAACTGACACAGACCATATTGTAAAATAATATTGAAAATATACAATAATAATTGTGTGACCTGTATTTCTGTATTACAGACAACCGATACTAACAAACAAGCTTTCAAAGTAATACTATTATTACTTTTATTATGAAAATAAATTGTGTTAATGTTATTTACAAGTGTCTTCTACCCCCCCCCCCCCCCCCCCCCCCCCCCACACACACACACACATAGACATATGCATATCTAGATTTAGCACAAAAAGTCGGGTAATTTGTGTTTGGGCAAATATTTCTTTGTAACTTTGCATCTTGGCAATAAATACTGTTGCAAAGCCTGTTTATTTCCTCTTAAAGGGCGCCATTTAATTCCCAAAGAAATGCATGTGTGGATTGTGCAGCAGAGACGAGTATGAAAAACTTACCAAATCTTCTCTGCCAATCCAGTAAAAGTACATTTATTTGCATTTATTTCACGTAAAATAGCAAAAAATATATACTTCCAAATACACATGGGTACATGTTGTTACCAACGCAGCAACATGGCGGCGGTAATGAATCGTTTCGGTATTTACTCACCGACATAAAACCAGCGAAGAAGACGACAACTCCAGAGCCAAACCGTTGTTGATTTTTTTTTTTTTGCTTTGCTCATCCATGTTTGTAAACGTTAAGTTACAGCTTTGGTAGAAAGCACACGAAATGAGACGCCTGGGTTCCGTACAGCAGAAGATACCGTGTGTGTTTCTGACAGACGTGATGGAAGAACAGTCCAGAAAACGCGACTGTCAGGTGAATGCATCTGCAGACACATTATCAGGCGCAGTAGGTTTATTATGGGTATCTCTTGCTGCTACAGTTGTTAGCACGGAGAAGCACCCGTCGTGAACAAGTTCTTAGTCGTGTCTTTTTTTTTATCTTTTACTGGAAATGAAATGTAAGCAGAGTAAATGTCTGAGCCAGAGCAGGGGGAGGTGGCTAACTGTTGTCCTTTCGCCTGTAGCACGAGGACACACCTCAGGTCTTCCTCGGCAGAGGACCACACTGATTTGCATAATGTAGACAACAGGTTGAACAAATTAACTGACACATGGTCGTCGTGACAAATAGTTGTGCAGCTGGTTTCAACAGCAGAGAAATTTCTGTCTGATTTATTTATTTATTTATTGTAAATGTGGTGCAATCTGGCATCAAACAGTTATTTGCTGTGCCAACTTTCCAGTTTTTAACAGTGAGTCGAGTAGAGCCAGTGCTGTGTGATGAATAGAGTAGAGCAAATACCTGCATGGCTGAATGAAGGGTTTTTCCTACTTACTCAAGCTTTACCAAAGCACCAAAATCTTCTTTGTCAGGTAACACACAGACATATGCAGACCACTCTTGCAGGCTTAGTCACTGCAAGTCTGGAAAAAACAAACAAACAAACAAACAAACTCTGGAATGAAGAAAATTTTGGCCGGGCTACTTGAAAGCAGAAGAAGAGAGGAAGAACGTGCCAGTTAAAAGACTTATGGACATTTCAGCTCTATCGTTAAGGGCATGGAAGAACCTGACATTAAATTAATGTTTCATAACGTGTAAGACTGAGAGCATCTTTACATAATTCAAATGTAGGCTAAACCTAACTGCAAGTTTGATATAAGGAAGTGCAAATAGATGGCCTGTTTCAGGATTGTAGTCAGTGAGACTTGTAGAACATTAAAACCCTACAGGAAAAAAATCAATGAATAAAGTTGTTTCTGAGAATTGATATTAATTACTGATGCTCATTACCGAAAGACTTTAGACACTGTTACTATTCACTCACTGAGCTCTGAGGGATCTTGTAGAGGTATTACTATCTGATGTTAATATACACAGCTCAAAGGAGAGATCTGCAGGTGTCAGGATAGGACTACATATAACAGGAAAAGTCTGTTTTCACACATTAGCTGTTTACCCTTAAGTTAAATCGTTGCAAAGAATTATTTCAGTCATTTCCCTAGATAATCAGTAACTTAATACTATCATTTTCTTTATTCATTTTTTAGCGGTTGTTTAGTTTTTCTTTTAGAACCCTACCACAGGGGGGCCACAAGCCGATGTAGTGCTAGTGCCGTTCTCAACCCAGCAGAAATGGGGAGGGTTGTGTCAGGAAGGGCATCTGGTGTAAATCAACCATGTGAATCATCAAGAATGAGATTTCCATAGCAGATCAGTTGAGGCCTGGGTTAAGAACGACCGCCTACGGTGCTGTTGGCCAACAGGGTGTGGATGGAAGTTGTGCTGCTGCTGGCCAAAGAGGAAAGTTGGAAGGCATGTTCGAAGACAGAGAGAAGGATGGAGCCAGGGAAGAAAAGGGGACGGCCAGAGTGAACAAGGCCATGCAGAGGCTATTTGTGGCAGAGGAGGATGCTTGAAATGGAGGCAGAAGATGAAAAAGTGTTGTTAGTGTCTTTTAGGATGCTAGCTGGCCCCCCAGATTTTTCTCCACAGCGATGCATCAAACAACATCCATCCATAGGTCTCCAGCCTGTCCAAGGCCCAAACAACATAGAAATGACTTGATTTGTTCAGAATGGTTACCCTATTGATGGAACAGAAATATAATTACCACCATATTACTTTATGGCTGTGTTTACCATCCTTTTGGAGCTACGGCACATATTTCACATTAGAAAAATCACATGGCACACCACCAAACAAAAATGTCACAAAAAGCATATTGATCATTTTTCCTGTGCACCAGGTACAGCAGAACCACTACTCATGCTAGGGCCTTCATCTGGGTCAGATTGACTACTTTTTCTTTTCAGATATTTATCTATTGCTATGATGTGCTGCGTCGTCTCACAGCATGACTTTTTAATTTCTTCTTCATCATCTTCTGTTTTCCCGGCAGTTGGCAACCTATTTAATTAGAGCAGGTAGCTGTACTGCTCTCTAGTGGAAGAGATTGTAATTGTTCTGCCCGTTACTCACGCCGGTCCTCAACCTTTTTTGCTCCACGGACCGGTTTAATGTCAGACAATATTTTCATGGACCGGCCTTTAAGGTGTCTCAGATAAACACAGCAAAATAAAATGAAACAACCAAGACAAAAACAATGATATTTTGTAATTATAATAATAAACGCAAATTCATTGTGTAATTGTGTAACTTTATTAGCAGCGTCCTCGTGAAATACGGCAACAACATTGAGAGTAACATCCTCCTCTCTGCCCCTTAATGCTCTCTGGTCACTATGGTAACGCGTAAATATTTCTTTCAAAATAAGACACACAACTACAACACGGGATAAGACCCAGGATAACCGAGTTAACGATAAAACCCCGGAAAACCATAAATTTCACACCCAAGCCTCAACATGCCATATCCACTTATCCACTTGATATAAGGCTAACTGGCAAACTGTAATGTTTTTCAAATTTTTTCCCCTCTCTGATTTTTAAATGCATGTGCCTTAAAACCACCAGGTGCAAGAGTTCCCTGCAGAGCCTGGGATTAAAGTTTGTGGCTCTTGGAGGCCTGTTTCCTTTGCACAGGTTTTCTCTGAATTAGCTGGAGCAACCAGCTAATTCATGTCATATGTGCCGTGAGCACATTGGCATTCGTTCAAACTCTACACCACTTGAAGATAATTTCGCTTTCAGTGGAGTGATAGATTTCAAATAAGTGTTTTTGAATCATTTGCCAAACTGATATACTTCATCCATCCATCTAGAGCTGTAGAGAACGCTTTAATCTTGGCATAATGATGACACTTTATACTGATGATCATGGGCCTCATATCACTGGCACCTCATTTGTATCTCCTTAATGTTATGTTTTTATGTTGTGATAAATGTAGTCTTGTAGTCATGTGTGTTTTTTGAAAATAGCCAGAAACTGAAACGTCATTTGTTTGAATCAGCACCTGTTAATAGATATATAGGAGATATACTTTAAGAGAATCGCTTTTCATGGGATTCACTTATATTTCATGTAATTGATTCTCTGGTTGCTAAAACTTTGCAGTCATGAAATTATTCTCAAATTGCATTAGATGAATTGTGCAGCTGATTCAGTGTCAGCACAGTCATGTAGTCTGTTGTTGGTTCTTTAATCAAGCCCAAACTTATAATTGAAAAGTGGTGGTTTATAATGTGGGGCTTCTGTTTGATGCTATATAATATGTAGATAACTGATTTATGCATTCATGGTACCGTTACTAATGTTGGGTATAGTCACTTTCATTTATATCTTGCACTGATCAAACATGGTTTTGCTTCTCTTTAGCAATTTCAGGTTGTTGCCACAGAAAATGTGAACCCTGTTGCTCTGCAGGCTAACATACATAGTGCGCTTGCCACTGAAAAACTTGATGGCACCTGTTGCTATGTTACAGTTTATAAAGGTGAGAAGATCTCAGAATAACACTGATCATTTCCTAGTCAGCATCTACAAACTGCTACTACTTTGTAGTTTTCTAAGTGGAATTGATCTGTTTTCTTTAGGGCAGCCTTACCTGTGGGCTCGACTTGACAGAAGACCAAACAAACAAACAGAGAAGAGGTTTAAAAAGTACCAACATTCTCACAAAAGTTGTAAAGGTAGATTAACTTTGTCAAAAACAGTTCCCCCAAGATTTTTGAACACGTTTTCTTTTTGGTAATATTGCTTCTACACATCACCACAGTGGGTTTTTAGTGACTGAAGCAGATTCTGAGCCTCAATTCAAAGGGTTTAATAACAGTATTACTTAAAAATCCACTGTATTGGTATACACAAGCATAATTACCAGAAACCTATGGGGCTAATTGTGATAATATTGAGTGTGGACCAAAAAAGAAAAGGCCTGGAAAATGTTAATACATAACACATTTAGCAGTGGGGAAGGGTTTTATTTTTCCGGGCTTTCTTTCAGGTTTCACGTGGAACATAGAGGAAGATTTTAAACCGGTGCCAGAAACATGGATCCCAGCTCATGGAGTCAAACATCACAGCGGCCGTCCAGTGCCCGATGAACATGGACATATTCCAGGTTCTTAGTTCTCATTTTAGTTTGTGTGCAGTGAATTCACCTATGTCTATGTAAAAGAGTTTATGTAGAAAAATGGGGGTAAGGGTCAAAGTGATGATAAGCAGCAAGTATCGTCCTTCACATGGAAACCATCAGCATGACGAGTACTTTTCTTTGTTGTTATAAATATGTAGGCTGGGTTCCAGTGGAGAGAGACAACAAGCAGTACTGCTGGCACTCCTCTGTGGTGGATTACAACGTTGGGCTTGCTCTTGTTCTCAGGCCTCGACGTGACAACGAAGACATGTTAGAAATCACATCAGTCCCATTAGCTGAGCTCCAGGAACAAACACTGGAGCTTATTGGAACCAATGTCAATGGAAACCCCTATGGTAATAGAAACTACATTCATTTTTTTTTTTTTTATATAAGCTGTGGTTAGGAATTAGGAATTAATTATGTTGTTATGTTAATAAATGATTAAGATTAATTAACTTCATTGGGTGATTGATTTAAAAGAAAAACTGAAGTAAACCAAGGTTCATTAATATTGTACAAACAGGGCTGGGCAGCAAAAAACAGCCTGTCCACTGCCTGGTTACACATGGGAGTGTCCCAATCAGAAACCCACCACCTGTGGACTTCCAGCAGCTGTGCTCCTGGTTTCATGAGAATCCAGACGGTCGAGTTGAGGGCATAGTCTGGCACTGCAGTGACGGCACTCTCATCAAGGTGGGATAATATATATATATATATATATTATTCAGTACATAAAATAGATTTAAGTATCTGTATTAAAAGATTGAGCTGCCATAAGCAGTTTACAGGGAGCAATGCTTTCATGCTTCAGTGTTCTAAATAGTGTGAAATCAGGCACCAAGCTCTTCTGTGTGTGTTGTTAGGTCCATCGTCATCACCTGGGACTGAAGTGGCCAGAAGCGAACACTTGCCTTGGTAACAAGCCGACGGCCATCCGTGTTGACGCTTATGGCAGCACGGAGTTGTTTACATCGTTTGTAGCACTAAATGGACACTGCTTCAGCCGGCTTCAGGACATTCACTTTGAGCTATAAGTCCATGCGGTCTTGTGAGGATCTGCCGCTTCGCTGATAGATCCCTGATATTTCATCTGTAATTCCTTGCGAGTGATTTACAATCCTATACTCATATAGATTAATTTATTCCACAGAAACCAGTTAAGAACTGCTGCTTTTTGAATTCATGAAAGTCTTAAGAGTAGCTTACAGTGAGTGAGCTGTTAGTGGAAGAAATAAGGAGAAAACTGACTGCCAAAGTTTAACGTTTGGCACCCAA
Organism: Rhamphochromis longiceps; assembly: GCF_057381845.1. Classification (NCBI taxonomy): domain Eukaryota; kingdom Metazoa; phylum Chordata; class Actinopteri; order Cichliformes; family Cichlidae; genus Rhamphochromis; species Rhamphochromis longiceps. The sequence continues at coordinate 24,195,419 of NC_140563.1, forward strand.
AAGAAACGGTGGAGTGAATCAAAACTTAAGATGGTTTTTGCAGAGATGTGTACTGCTTTAATGTAAAAATAACTGACCAACTTGGCTTTTTTTTTAGCAAGTTAAGTTATTAAAGGGAACCCCAGCTATTAAGACATGTTTGTGCTAAAATATGCACTGTGCTTTCAATAACATGTGGTATTAAAATACGCCAAATGTTTTCCTTTTAAGCACATTTTATATAAAACTGATTTACCAGTAGGCCGCCATTGTTATTTACTTCTCAATGCACTCTGGGTAGTGACATCATATGGTTGCACCGCATTGAGTTCAGTTAGCAGCGCACTGGAACTGGCTTCAGTTCAACGTTTCCAGTTTGAACCAGAACAATCCGAGAGAGAGAGAATGAAAATAGTCAACCAGTACTTATTTTAGATGAAGATGAAAACAATCCGTCACACGAGGACGCGAGAGTGAGGGAAAACTACTGGTGTCTGTGCGGTTACTGCTTGCCCGTGCCAATCGTAATTTCACTGTATAATAAAAATTAGAATTCTATTAATGTTTTTATCACGCGGTTATGCGATGCCATGGATAGCTGCTGCCATAAAACTGAGCTCTTTACAACAAACGCTCTCAGTAGCCGCACAGACACCAGTAGTTTTCCCTCACTCTCGCGTCCTCGTGTGACGGATTGTTTTCATCTTCATCTAAAATAAGTACTGGTTGACTATTTTCATTCTCTCTCTCTCGGATTGTTCTGGTTCAAACTGGAAACGTTGAACTGAAGCCAGTTCCAGTGCGCTGCTAACTGAACTCGATGCGGTGCAACCGTGTGACGTCACTACCCAGAGTACATTGAGAAGTAAATAACAATGGCGGCCTACTGGTAAATCGGTTTTATATAAAATGTGCTTAAAAGGAAAACATTTGGCATATTTTAATACCACATATGTTATTGAAAGCACAGTGCATATTTTAGCACAAACATGTCTTAATAGCCGGGGTTCCCTTTAAAAATGACCACTTTATATATACTGTATCCCAAAACTCATCTGTTGCTAAGTGAAGAATGAATGAATAAATATTAACATTTTATTCAACAATTTTTTATTTGACAGAATACAAAAGTGACTTACAGTACACAGAAAAAAACTTTCATGTTACGTACAAATTTACATTCTCACAACAATAAGTTAGTATTCACATATTAACACAAAAATATTGTGTCATTTCATTGTTAAAAGGAAACTCCTTCCTCAAAATTTCCAAGGAATGTGACTGTAAAAGCATGACTTACATACCACACATTAAGTGATAGACACACTGGGCACTTCTGCCTTTACCCCAAATTGTTGACACACTTTTTTCAGCTGCTCCTCCAACAGAACATTCTTCTTCACCTCTAAGTTGTAGTTATATTTCAGGTCTTCGATTTCATCAAAAAATGCTGGGTCAAAGTTCTCCAGTTCTTTTTTCAGCTTCGTGACCTCAGCTTGAAGTTTGGTTTTTTCAGTTTCAGCTGCCTGCAGAAGCTTTTTGAGTTTCCCATAATCTATGGACACAAGAAGAGAAACCATCATGATTCTTCCTTAGACAGTACTGTACCTCATACCTATCAAGGTGTTTGTTAAGACGGCGCATATATATATATATATATATATATATATATATATATATATTAAAAAAAAAAAGTCCCAACCTCCCTCAGATTCACGCTGACAAAACAGTGTAGCTGGAAGACTCGCCTAGTTTAGATGTCGTCTCGCCGTATCGTTCACTGTATTCTTGCATCCTTCGTTTCATTTCTTCATTCTCTTTTCCCAGCTGAGTGCTGGCCAGTCTTCACATACATGACATGTAGAGTTTAGTCAAAAGCAAAATGTAAAGTTGAATGTTTCAGACAAAGGAAAAAAAAAAAATTTTCATGCGAAGTTTAACGTACCGGATTTCCTGGAAGGCCTTGCTGCTTCCTGCATCACCTTTTCCAGCAGCAGGAAAGGTTTTTAACACGTCAGCCTAAGAATGACAAACTGATAGTATCAATCAAATACAGCACCTAAAAAGACAAAACATTTTGTCACAGACATAACCGTGTTACATCATAGATTTTGTCATCTCTTTTTTCCACAGAAAAAAGAACGATAACTACTAAAAACTAAAGCTTCCCTTGAAAACACGACAAAATGTCAAGGAAAATAAGACGTGTTATGAACTGTGGAGCAACTCTAAAAACACAAACTTTTACACTTTATATTTTATTTCACTGAAGCAACTTTAGATTTCATGTACTATAATTTTATGACATTAAAACTAAATGATGCTTTTGTCAAAATATGATTAAAACTACAAAAAGAATTTGCTGTCCAAATTAACTTAACCCTCTAGTCTACTGCATAGCGTTGCCCTGAGGCAACAAACCACATTTTCATCCTTTACACTGGCCCTTCAAATAATGCTACCAGGCACATCTCTTTCCAATAAAATGAGTTGAAGGTGGTGTGACTTTCATGGGGGGGGGGCTTTCTGCAAGGTGCACTACATGAGACATCTCATTAGGAGGCAAGATAAAGATCACTATTTTACATGTTTATAGTGAAATACATGTATATTAAAAATACTTGTATGTGCATGAATATGTGAAGAAGAATATTTGATTGTTCTACTTTTTAAATTTCATTTATACAGTAAAACTTAATTTTCATTCATTGCCTCAAGGCAACATTGCACAGTTAGCCCAATTTTTTTCAGGCAATATAATGCATTTGCATATGTGTGTAGAGATGTGTTTGTGTGCATTTATATGATCATAGTCAATGTTTTTACTTCACAATCTACTCATAATTACAGGACATGGATGTAAATACCTTTTATGGAAGGAAACCAAGGGAATGTGCACTTTCTGTCCTCAGAAAGTGAGGACAGTGAGCTTTCAGGGAGTGACAGTGAAGTAGAGTGGATGCCTGAATGAGGTTTAAGGGACACTTAGGAGCTCAGGGGTCAGTTGGTAAAGTAACTGTGTCTGTGTGTGTGTGTTAGTGTGTGTGGTCGTGTATTATTTATTGTTGTGGGGACACAAATTTGTTTACACACTCACATTGTGAGGTCTCGCCTACTTTATGGGGACAAATTGCAAGGTAAATCATTATATTTTAGGGTGAAGACTTGAGTCAGGGTTAGGGTAAAGTTCAGGCAGGGACTTGTGATGGGTAGAGTCAGGATAAGTCTCCAGGAAATTAATGTAAGTTAATTTAAGGTCCCCAAAAGTGATGGAGAAACAACGTGTGTGTGCGCACGTGCGTGCATGGGGTTAGGGTCAAATGTTGGATGTATTTTGGTGTTTTATTGTTCTGTGAAATGTTTACATAGTTTATTTGTTGTTTATTTATTTGTTCATCCTTGTTGTACTAATGCAACTTATTATAGAATAACTTGGCGTTTTACTACCCTTGTCGCACAGTGTTGCCTTGAAGCAACAAACCAATATCTGTTTGGGGGGCAAGGTGTCAAATTTTATGATTGATATATTATTAGGGACCCTAAAGCTCCCCAAAAATTAAAAAGTCATGCAGTAGAGGGATAAGATGCTGGATTAAAAACAGCCTGGGTAACAACAAGAAGTTTGAAAAATGGACATTTTTGGTCAGTATCTGCTTACCAAAGATTGTCATGACTTCTAGATTCAGCACTATCTTAAATAACAGGAACACATTTTAAAGTTTTTGCCACCTGATCCTCGAGTTGTCGTATTGTTATCTGAGCTCTCTCCTCCCGCTCTGTCATCTCTTTCAGATGTTGTTTGAGTTCAGACAGTCGGATGTTCTTTTGGGAGAGTTCCTTCTCCAGCTCCTTCATCTTGTTCTCAAACATCCTGCACAAATAGAAGTCAAATGACCATCAGATCTCAAATTGTGTCCAAAGTAAATAAACATGCTGTTTGTTAATATTGTCTTATTAAAGCTTGAGCATGAGACTGACGTAAATGAGCAGCCTTTATTACCAAAGAGTTTGCATAATGTTGACTAAGCCTGTTAGCGACAGTCTATTTCGCAGCATACCAGAGTTTGAATCCCATGGGCATGATAATGATTGTGCATTTAAGTCACACGCTGCTGATTTAACCTGCTGCACAACCCTAAAGCTTACAAATTACTTTTAAGTGCCCTTTTCTGGAAGACTATTGGTTTTGTTGACCTGGTTACCACAGATGACCTCATGGTCTTAGTGTCCACCCCCTCTGTGATGGGCCTGGACAGAGCTTCCCTCAGTCTTTGCTTGATGTCTTCCAGCTCTGCCTCAAGCTTCTCATTTGTCACTTCTAGTGTCATCTTGGTCACTCTCAGCCTCTCTGCAGCCTCCATTTCCTTTTACAGTGACACACATTTTCAAGCATAGCCAAGAGACAAAAACAAGCATTTAGACTTTTTTGATTGGTTTTTTTTTTTTTTTTTTTTGGAATAATTAATTCTGCCCCGACCCAACTTCATTAAAACGAACTTATAATAAGTCATAGAAGACGTTACCCTTTTAATCTCCTTTCGAAGACGTTCATTTTCAATCACTATTTTCTCCAGTCCTTTGGTTTTGGATTCAAGTTTGGAATTCAGCTCAGTTTCAGCCTCACGCTTCAGTGTTTCAAAGTCGGCCTGGAAAACAGCGCTTACTGTAAGCTGCAGTCACGGAACAGAGATGCTAAATAAACCTTCCCAAAATAACGTTTGTGATGTGTAAGGTGACACAGGCGTTGGCAACCTTTAGCTTAATATTTTCTTTCTCCAGGGCAGTGACTTTGTCTTGATTCACAGTGGCGCTGGATTTCTTCAGTGCTTCGTTTTCCCGCTGCACCCTCTCCACTACCTTCTTCATCAATCCAATCGTCTTCTCGAGCTCAGGCACCGTTTTACCACTGTGACCACCCTGATGAGGATCACAGAATAAATAACGTATTAGATCAGAACTAGTTCATTTTTTTGTAAACTGTGTTTCAAGGTGATTCTGTTTTAATTCCTATGTACAGATTTATTTTCAGTTGTTTTAAAGATTGTGTAGGCAAAGAAAAAAAACATACTCCACGTATATGAGCCAGCTTTTTTTCTGCCTCTGTCTTTTCCTTTTTCAGTGCGTTGCATATCTCCTTAAGGTCCGCAACTTGATTCTGTAGGGAGCAAAAAAACAAAATACCTTTGGCAAAAAACCCCCAAAAAACTACTTCCAGGGTTTCCAAATCAAAGTATTAATTCAATAGATTTGCTCCATTCTTTTAAACCTCTTAATGTGGTGCTGAAAGAAAAAATTATCCTACAGATGAAATCACTTTTTATTAAAGCAAACTTTCATACTTTTTATGTATTTTTGTAAATGGTCTATTATTAAAGCAATTAAGGCAAATGCGTTTAATGAAGAGGTAAACTCTCCAGGTGCCATCAATAGTCTTCTTCCACGGGGCGATCGTGGCTCAAGAGTTGGGAGTTTGCCTTGTAATCGGAAGGTTGCCGGTTCGAGCCCCGGCTCGGACAGTCTCGGTCGTTGTGTCCTTGGGCAAGACACTTTACCCGTTGCCTACTGGTGGTGGTCAGAGGGCCCGGTGGCGCCAGTGTCCGGCAGCCTCGCCTCTGTCAGTGCACCCCAGGGTGGCTGTGGCTACAATGTAGCTTGCCATCACCAGTGTGTGAATGTGTGTGTGAATGGGTGGATGACTGGATATGTAAAGCGCTTTGGGGTCCTTAGGGACTAGTAAAGTGCTATATAAATACAGGCCATTTACCATTCTTTATATTTTAAAATTATAGTTCTCACACAGGAAATGTTTCCAGTCAGAGCTTTCTGCCAAACTGGCTCTCCCAGATCTTCAGCTTGTAACATTTATTAAAAAATATATATATATTATGGATGTATGTATGTTTTCATATATCCATAGCGCTCGTGTTGAACTGATCAGCTACCTCAGTCTAATTGGGTAATGTCTACCTTGAGCCTCGGCAGGTCTTTGTTGGTCTGCTCCAGCTGAAAGCGCAGCTCCAGGTTCTCAGAGGCCAGCTTGAGGTTTTCTTTTTGGCGGTCCTGCTCTCTCTCTGATGGAGTATTGGTGCCTCGTCCTGAAGTCTAGAGGACAGCAAGGGCACAGAGTGAGCCAGGTGGAAATAAAGGTTATCAAATTAAACTGAAACAAAATATTGCAAAGGGAGTGCAGAAACCACTGGGAACATCGAGTCCATGATCGACAGTGTGAGGGAAAGAAACAACTGCACACTAAAAAGCAAGCCATGGCCTAATCTTTGCTCTTCCATGTCTAATGCTATCACAGCATTACCACTCTAGCAGGGTGACTACAGAAGCCTTCAGATACCTTTCGACAGCTCACAGATTTGCCTTCACGTTTTTGTACTTCATGATCCATCTTGTTCCTGATGAAGTGTTTGGTATGAATAGAGCTGGGGTCCTCATCTTCATGTAATGGATTTTCCACAGTTGCATTCTTTGTTGTTTCATGTTTCTGTGTAACCCATTCGTCCACCTGCTGTGACTTCTCTGATGCGATTCCCACATCATAATCATTATCATCTGTATTTTGATAGTCTTGGTCGCCAACAGCCTCTTTATTTGGCGCTTCACTCATTTCATCATCTGTAACTGCCTCTGCTGGAGGAGGTGATATAACCGATCCCGGTCTTCCTGACAGTTCATCAGGCTCGCTTGCCTTTGTGGCCTGTTCTTCTTCCTTGTCTTCAGGTGTATGAACTTTAGAGCCACAATGAATTTCTTCTGTGCCTTCTAAATTGTCACCTTCGCTTTGTTTCTCATCATCTTCAGCATTATCAGTTCTAAGATCTACTTCTCTGGTCACATCTGGTTCGAGATAGCCTGGAGCTTCAGAGCTTGGTTGCGCTTGTTTACTGTGAACATCATCTGCTTCTGCACAGCTGGTCTGGGTTTCTCTGTTCACCCAATGCTGCTTTGGCTCCCTCTGTTGGTCAAAGGTATCTTCAGCAGTTTCAGTGCTAAGAAGGCTTCTGCAGGATTCGACAGGACAGGAACCTACATGCTCTTCACATGACCCATTGTCCACATCAAAAGTAGCAGAACGAATCTCTCTTAGAGTCTGAGAAGAGATGCTTTTTCCCTTCGTGGACAAACACAGTTAAATGAAAGACGTGTATTAAGAAAACTGGACGTAAAAAAGGGTGAATGCAGAAATGAAATTAATTTTAACAAACCCCCTTTCATTATGTTATTTCTGAAAAGTAACAGGCAAACCTCGGCTTCTGCTTAAGGTCCATACTCATAAATAAGAGTAAAAAAATCTTCCAATTAGAGCTGCCAATGACAATAACATATAAACAGATGTTTACTTGTACACCCATGCCCTTATGAATAGCGACCAAAGAAATTAATTGACAAAATAATGGCCTTAACATTAAATCCCATGTTCTGTGTGGCCAACAAACGCAAAGTTAAGAATAATGAATTTAAAATGACATAAAATGAGTAAAACCAACAAATTTCCATATTTCAAAGTTGGAAGCTGCCCTTTCGCTTGATGAAATTCTTACATTATCTTATTTGTTGATCTCAGAGTCAAATAAATACTTACAGAAGGTCTTGATGGAGATTCTTTGATAACCTGGCTCTCTAAGGAACGGAGTCTCTCCTCCAGGAAGCGGTTTCTCAGCATCATATCCTCAATGGCACCGTCACGCGGTAAAGCCTGTTGCTGTCTGTACATCGAGTAAGAAAACAAAAGCCTCGGTTTGGACTATGTAAAGCTGCTCTATCAGACAGAATCTACAATTACCAACAGTTTACAAGCACTGAAACGTATAGTTGTACAGGCAAAAGCAAGGACATCAGTGCTCGAGTGGCATCATCTTTATGTATCCATGCACACATGAACTTGATTTAGGTTTGCCATATTAATCCTGGATATTTCTTAATTAAAAGAGTGTATTTGTGGTTAACTTTACGACATCCAGCTGCATAGTCTTGAAATCTGAATATGATTAGTGTAAGCATGTTTTTTTCATAACTAATCCACTGGTGTTTTGGTCAATCTTTACAGTGTATGTTTGTAATTAGTTTTATTATATTATTATGTTTATTACTGCGTATTTATTACTAAAAGAATTCATTGTGAGTTTTAATTCTCCAATTAGTTCATGTGTACTGCCTCTTTTGTGTAAATGTAATTTAACGGCACACTACAGATAATATTGAATTTTGTGTATGTGATTCAGATTCTTTTATTGTTTCGTAAAGTTATCATGTTCCAAGAACGGCCTCCTCTCCATCAAGAAGAGAAAGAGACGAAGACGAAGCCTAGAAAACTATAAACATGCCCGCATTAATGCAATCTACACGTTAGGACATTTGAACAGCCTGACAGATACTTTATAGTGAGAATCTCTGTCTCCAGGTCTGAATTCCTCTTCTTCAGCTCCTCCATCTCCTTCTCCATCTCAGTGGATCGCACGCCCACCACCTGATCAGCAGTGACCCCTCGAGCCTTCAGCTTTTTCTGCAGTGCACTCTTCTCTTGTTCCAGCCTATAAACGCAAAAAGACACAAGAAGCAAATAAAATGAATTAAGTGACAGTTCCACTGACACATTAACGTCTTCTACATCCACACAAGTGCCTCTGGGTTTTAGACAGAAAACACGAAGAGAAGTAGGTCAGCAAAGCCTGTTTGTGTGTGATGTCCAAACTAACCTGGCATAGAGGTCTTTAAGAGTGCTGAGCTGTTTTGAGAGGGATTCATTCTCTCGTTCCTTCTCCTTCAGTGAATTTTTGACCTTCTCCATCTTGGCCTGCCATTTCTTGCCCTCCTCCCATCGCACAATTTCTTCTTTAGTCTGTCCAACATGCATTAAATCACTACATGTACACCATATTAATATTAATAATATATTAAAAGGCTGCAGAAAACAACAGTCCTTTTCAGTCGTGTCCCAAAAGGCCATCGGGGAGCCACTGAGATTAAACACATTCGCAAGGGAAGGTTTTCAAATGACAAACGGCAACTTTGGGCAGCAGATTTGGTCGAAGTTCCTTCAGAGATCAGTGCAACCCTTACAAACAAATGCTTTCTTCCAAATATCTTGTTCTGCTTATTGATAAAATAACAGGGCTGGTTGCAAACTGATGTTATTTTGCACTAAAAAAGAAAGAAAAACCACAACGACTATACTGACTCAGTTTCAAGTGACTCTTCTCTAATATGTGCCTCTTTTTCAGGATGTGTATAGCCAGGAAAAGAGCAAAATATCGCTGTACTATTTGGCACCGGTCACTGCACCACCTTGAAAACAGGGCCCAAAATATTTGATGCCGACTGAATTGATGTTCATACCTTTCCATGATCGTTTTTGACATGTTTTATTTCAGCTCTTTTCTCCAAGTCAGACTCCAGTCTCCAGATCTTCTTCTGCAGATTCTCAATAGTTGGTCGCTTTCCATCTGCTTCTCGTTGGCTCTAAAAACAAACACGAAAGCACCTTTTCTCAGACAGGTACATAAATGGAGATGGAAACGTTTCTGTTTAGGTTAGGGTCACGGTGGGGAGTTTTGGTTAATATAAATTATAGCCCAAGTCCTGAGATAAACCTGAAACTTAACTTACAAAAAACTCCTACATGGTACTGATCCACGAGAATATCTAAAGAATTAAATCAGTTCTGACATACGAGCTTTGTGACATGTGAGATTCCATTCTTGATGAATGCTTCAGTTTTTGCCACAGATAAGCACGACAGGGTTTGGATGTCTCTTATCTCGTGTTTTATCACCTGCAAGGTCTGAATATGACGCCTAAACGAAAGCATGTGGTCGCACATCAGCATGAGGTTTCAATGTAACACATAGCTTAGATTCTAACAACAACAAGTAGCGGCTCAAAGCAACCTGATGTGGTTTGTGATTTCGCACTTTCTGGAGGCACTAACTTGAAGAGCGCTGGTGAGCCTTTTGATTTGCTGCTTGAGTTCCTCGATTTCTTGTTCTTGCGCCTCCTTCTCAGCTTGCAGACGCCTTTGGGTTTTCTGAGCTTTCTGGATGTCTTGGTTCAGCCTGTCCACTTCCTCTTTCAAGGAGCTCTCGCGGCCTCTGGCTGATTTGGCAGACTCCTTTGCAGCTTGAAGTTCTTCACTGAGTTCTTGCATTCGCACCTTTGGGGAAAGAAAAAGAAATTTTAAATCTTTTCCGATTCAAAAAGTCTGATATTATTTCCATTCTCTTGATTTTGTGGCCAAAATCAGCATTTTGTTTTGTTCTATAGAGCAACATTTTTCCTCAAATCAATTAAAACACATAAAGGTTTCATAGTGTTGTGCTGGGTGAAGTTTACTTTAATACCACAAATACTGTGTCAATCACACACAATGTTCTTTAAGTGTAAATAACGACCAACTTTTTTCTATCTACTACCTTTATAAATCACACTGAGCCTCCCATGAGGACGTTAATGGTAATTAATGATGGGAGGAAGGGTTGGTTGAGGCTAGCCAGATGTCAAACATGCTGTTTATGCAATAAGCCCAGTGCAAGCAGCTTGTTCACCAATTTGATCTTTGGTTAGTTCCTATTCAAAAGCATCAGGTTGTGACTGTATAAGCCTGGCTCCTAAAACTGAGTGAATGATAAAAAATGCAATCAAATCAGAATGCAATGATTTTGAGATCATCTACAAATCTATACCATATAAAAATACAACCAGGACCAAATATTAAATATGAAATTGACAGTTTTTTTTTGGTTTTTTTAAGACCAACATGTTTAAAAAAGGTTGGAGCAGGGACATAGTTTCCACTGTCTGGTATCTGGTTATTGTAGTTCTAAAAGCAAATTGTTTTTCCATATTTGCTTGATAATGTGTCATACGATACTAAATGTTGGTGATGGGTTACAGGTCTGGAAAGTAAAGACCGGAAAGAGATGCTGTTGTAATACACGCAGAATCTCTTTGGCTTTGTTTCCCTAAAATGGCCAGAATACTTGGCATCCAATTATTTCCAGAATCCGTTTGATTGGTCAGGGTACATGTCACGGAGCAGTGTGCTGTGATGCAGGTAGGATAGAGGGCCCAAATGCAGGACTCAAAACCAAGAAGTTAACTTAAAGTGCAGTTTATTCACTGGGGTGACTCATCAGAGAAATAAACATTACTCAAACACGACCAATAAATGGTGAACACGAAACTAGACACTAGACTGGAACCTAAAACAAGATAACACACAGGAACAGAACCAAGAACATGAATGAATTTCAAACACAGCACAGGGAGGAAGTGGACGTCAATGACCCGACACAGAGCAGGGAAAACGCAGGGCTTAAATACACACTGGGATATCGAGGGCATGAGACACAGAAGGGGAGCACAGCTGGGAGAGATTAGGGCTAACGAGACAGGGGGAGCAAAACTAGACACACTGACATGAGACAAACCTTCACAATAAAACAGGAAACAAGAAACCACCACACAAAGACGGAGACTAGACGCAGAACCTAAGAACTAATCCCCTAACAAACATAAACTAAAACATAGAATACTAATAATAATCAACAATGCACAAGAGTCAATACAAAATACAAAATTAAACCAAAACATGAGAAACTCAAAATGCTGGGTCAAAACTGACCCAGAACCGTGACAGTACGGGACAGTTTCCTCTCTTTCCCAGTCCATCTTCAATGAGCTCAGGCTCAGAGAACATGAAGGCAGTCTAGGATGTTGTTTATAAACATAATTTATAAATATCTTTTCCTTTTTTTAAAATCTAATCTTATGAACCTTTAGAATATTAAAAGTATTAAAGTGATACTCTTTCTCTTCACCAATATAAACTAGTAATACATTTTTGGTTAAGGTAAATAAAAAAATACAGAAATGATCATTGTCCATCAGATTGCCAGAAGGAGAAATGTGATTTATCAGTCCAGATAACACGTCTCCACTGCTCTAGAGTCCAGTTGCAGCATGCGTTACATCGCTGCATCTGATGAAACAAGTTCCATGAAGGTGCATGCTGCTCTTTGCTAATCTGAAGGCCACAAGTTTGCATGCCTAGATGCTTGATGTTATACACCTGTGGCCATGAAAGTGATTGGAACACCTAAATTCAATGATCTGGATGGGTGAGTGAATACTTTTGGTAATATAGTATATCTTTCTTTGCATAGTATTGCTTTGAGTCTAATTTGCGGATGCAGAAACAAACTTTGATCATTAACACTGGTTTTCAAAAGTGTTCATGAGCCATGCTGTGATTACTTCCATCTAGGAGGATATATTTTTGGTAGCATGTTATTCTGTTTGTTGGTAAACACAATGGCTATGTAGGGGTGTAGAGTGGGGTAATGTTAACAATCCATTAAAATTTGCCTTACACCCACCAAAGTGTTCAAGGTCAACTTAATGATTTATTGGTCAAATATTGACAAAAAAGCCTTATAACACAATAAAACTGTGAATCTTACAAATGTGGTGTTTATTGTCAATAAATAAAAGCATCATATAAATATTTAAAATATGGCACATTTGACCTCTCCGTCAACGTCAACCAAATTATCTGTAAGTCAAACTGAAAATGTTATATAGAGCTATTTAAAACTATGTTTCTTGGTTCCATTATCTGCATTGACAACATAAAGGCATATAAGAACGATATATGGAGATTCTAAATAATCAAAGTAAACATCTGTCATGCTGCCCTGTCTGATCTATACTACACTACTAAACTTACTTTTAAAAATTATTCCCTCAAAAGTAAATTCTGCCCAGAGAGTGAGCTGTCTTGGCAGACGTTTGCATTCTCTAATTGTTTCTTGTTTCCACCTGAGAGGCCAGAAGATTGCAGAAACTCTTTTAATAACCAGTTTCTTAAGATTTCTCCAGATTCTCAAACTTTTCTAATATTATTTACCATGCTTGACAAAAAATCTTTCCTTTTTTACTTCTGAAACACAGCCTCAAACAACATCTCCAGAAAGCTCATTTCATTGTTTGTTTTACCATCTGTTGTGGCCAATTTAACTTCTTCCTTTTGTAACTTTCTGGACTCATATTCAAAGTGAGCATTTAATTTTCTAGGAACAATAAAAAAGTCTTAGTAGTACTTGATTTATGGTCTTTGTACTATTTTCATTTTAATATGGTGTTGAAATAAATTACATATCCCTGCATTCTGGGTTTTTGTTTTTCACTTTTAAACAGCGTACCAACTCTTCTCAGAACAACATTGTAAAACATTACAAACTAGAAGCAGGTTTTTGGCAAGTATAGAACCAACAATAAATCATATTTTGTGGTGTTGAATAACTAGCTCAACAGCTGATGAAATACAACATACACAAACACACGGACACCCCACACAAAACAGAAAACAAACCAAAACAGAAATGATTACATTCTGATGACTGTGGGCTCTTACCTTAAGGTCTTTGGTTTGTCTGTCAATCAGCATCTGGACATTCAGACTTTCCTCTTTCTGTGCAGCACTTGCTATAACTTGCTGTTCTGCAGCAGACGTCATCTCCGCACGCAGGTTCAACAGAACCTTACTGAGAGCCTTTAAAGCATACGCAATGCATCATCATCCATTAACAGATTATTTGCCCTCTACCATACACATCATTTTGGTAAGCAAACTGCAAAATTGACACAAACAAAAACATCTGACTTTACAATGTGTGTGGTGTAATTATAAATGTATCATTTAAAAGACTTTCTGCAGCCGTAACAGATATCCAAATCATTTAGTCACAAAAACATTATGCTGGGTGAACTCTAAATATTCAGGTGAGGCTTCCACTCCATCACACCGCCAGTGCAGAGAGAAGACAGTCAAGATTTATTTCACAAAATTTGGAGTAGGCAGGAATTACGGTACGCAGGGAAAATACCAACTATGAGTGGAAAGCATTTTCTCAGTACGCTGAAACTGAGTGCCAACCACTTTACATGTGTGCACAACTTTCAAAGAAAAACTGGGGGGGAAAAAAAACAACAACCTTTAGCTGTTTCTCTTTCTGGGTGAGCTGTGCCTTCTGTTGTTCCATTAGATTTTTCATGGTGTTACTGGGGGAGCGGACATTAGCCTCCTTCTGGGCCTCCAGTTCAGCTCGAAGATCATTCATCTCCTTCTCCATCTGGGCCATCTGGCTCCTCTGATCCTCATTCTCCGCAGTCAGAGCTTTCACCTGGCTGACATGGTATTCCTCCAACCTGCAACAAATCCCCCATATCAGTTTTAAGACAAGAAATTTGTTAGCTTTGGATACCTTTGGGATTACTTTGCCTCAGTTTGAGAATAATGACTTAAAAAAATGTGATCAACATGTGTCTGTGGTACTATTCAATACCACCACAGCCTCCAGATATTTGCATCATCACCTCACGAGTCTTAACTGCAGCTGCATTATTGAAGAGGCCCACGCAAGATTAAGGCTGTGTCTGTGGCATTAAAAGGGATTTAGTTATGAGTTTAAAAAAAAAATATTGGACTATTGAAAGCAACATTTTTTTCCCCTCTGGGCAGTAGTTAGCATTGTTACTTTACAGCCATAAAGTTAGAAAATTACTGGTTTGAACCACAAGTGGGGCCTCTCTGTTTTTGGATGTTCTCCTGGTGACTGGTTTGGGTTTCCTCTGAGTAATCCAGCTTCCTTCCACACTTCAAACACATGCATGTTAGATTAACTGGTGATTCTAAATTTCCCATGTATAAGAGACAGACAAAGTGCCCACAGTTACAGACTTTGTTGTTAAATGTGGCTTCTACTCTAAAGTACTTTAAGGTGGTCAGTAAAACTTGCCATTTTGATATGAAGTAACGCCAGTGATATAACCGTGTAGGCGTTAGTATTTTAGTCTGCAAGATCAGGACAAAGGAGCTGTGGAATGATGCTTTGTAAACTAAGGAAAGAATCTGTCAGGCACTAATGCAGCTCTGATCCCAGGCTTATAATGATCTCAGCCATTGCATCAACTGTGTGAAAAGCAACATAGCAGCATATCAAGGGTTAACAGGGTCTAATGCCAGTTCTAGGGCGTAGTCTCACACTTCATATCCTTAAACCTGAAAAAAATCTCTACTCTTTTAAATCTTCTAACTCAGTGAGTTTAAATAATATTGAAATACCTAATGTTGATAAGTCAGAGTTTGACACAAGCATAGATATTCTTTTTAATTTCTACAGATAGCATGTCGAATCAAACGTCACAAACTGGGTTGCCCATTAATCAGAAGGTCTGTTGTTCGATCCTTGGCTAATCCAGTGTGCATTTTCAAAGTGTCCTTGGGCAATATTCTGAATCCCAAAACAAAGCTTCTATTGGTATGTGAGTGTGATAAGGAAAATGTCATATGTCTACAATAAGAGCTGTATGAACATGTGAGCAAATGGCTAAAGCTTGTAGTGTTAAAGGCCTTTTGAGAACAAAAGTCTAGAAAAGTTGCATCTTTGTGTGGACGCACCCATAGCTTAAATACTTATAAAATACAACACGGTACTATTCAATACCACCACAGCCTCCAGATATTTGCATCATCACCTCACGAGTCTTAACTGCAGCTGCATTATTGAAGAGGCCCACGCAAGATTAAGGCTGTGCTTATATCTGTTCACAACTGTGAGTTACTCATTTCACTAAAGCATATGACTGCTTTGAAGAATGCCGTAGTGATATCATTTACGCAATAATTTGTGCATCTCACCACCTCTGTTTAAGAAATGTATTGTTAATGTGTGTCTGTGAAGGTTCTCAGTCAGTCAGGTCATCATAGTCTAAGGAGCTTGGAAAGAAAAGCGTCTGGACATCTTTAAGTTTAAACTTAAACTTAACTTGGAAACGTTAACTTAAAGAAGCCCAGATGCTTTTTTCCCAAAAGCCCCTTAGACTATCGTTAATGTATTTTTTGGCTTCCAATTCCACACAGCACATACATTCAGGAAACCTGCTCTTACTACTCTTTTGTTAGAAGTTCTTGTGTGGACAGCTGTCCACTGTATTAATTTGACTCGATGTACCCAGAGGAGAGCAGTGTTTCAAACTACTTTATCATGTGCGTGCACGAGACACACTCAGCACGAGACATTTTTATTGTGTCAAAATGTGACTGAACATCTAAAGCACTGCAGACACAACAGCTCACTATAAAAAGTAACTCAGTAACAGAATTAAGTTCTGCACTCTTCCATCAAAATACCAGCATGACTGAGGGGCAGAAATATGTGAGGCTCAGTTTTAAACAGGCAGAATGAGGACTCAATGTGTTACAAGACACTGGCATGGTCACTGCTTTGAGCCATCACTCTGATAGAGTGTAGACGCATCTATCACAACCACATCAGACACAGTATAACATGTTTTTTTAGCATTAAATTTGTTGCAATTTCCATTAAACTGTGTAGTGCAAATCAAATTTACATCATTAATTCAAGCACCCTCCTTCCAACATGTTGCTCTCTGAAAGAGAAACTCTTACATATGCACTAAGCCAGCCAAACCCTTTCAGTCACAACACTGATGCTGTCCTTCTTCAGTAAATTGAATGTTTTGGTTAAGTATGGGTACACACTTCTGGCAATGCTCATTTTCTTGGATAGTTATGAATGAATCCATTAAAATGAACCCATGTCCACAGCACTGGTGGTCACCCTTTTTGCTGCTTAAACAGCCCTGACCCTTTTGAGGCATGGACTCCGCTAGAGCCCTGAAGGTGTGCTGTTGTATCTAGCACTGGGATGTTAGCAACAGATCATTTAAGTCCTATTAGGCCTCCATGGATCTGACTTGTTTGTCCAGCACATCCCACAGATGAGAACTGGGGAATTTAGAGGCCATGTCAACACCTCAAACTTGTTGTTGTGCTCCTTGTGAGCTACAGTAGCTGGTCTGTTGGACCACACGGGCCAGCCTTCACTCCCCACGTGCATCAGTGAACCTTAGCGTCCATGACCCTGTTGCTAGTTCACCGCTGTTCTTTTTTTGGACCACTTCCTTTATAGATACAAAGCAAATACAAGACCACTGCAGTCTGGGAACACCCTACAAGTGCTGCAGTTTTACTCTGACCCAGTCGTCTAGCCATCACAACTCAAATCCTTATGCTTGCCAATTTTTCCTGCTTCTAACAGATCAACTTTACAGACAAAATGTTCACTTCCTTCCTAATATATATCACCCACTAAAAGGTGCCATGTAGAAGAATTAATCTGTGCTTGTAATGTTATGCCTGTATAGTGAAGCTAATGTAGAAATTGTCTTACAGCTGTTTCTTTGGAAGGGCCACCAGCAAGTGGTTCTTCTGGCTGCAGAAAAAGTCTGATTGCACAGAAGTCTAAAACATCCTTCAACTTCCTGGATAAATGACTCCAGTAAACTCTTTCCTGTTGCATTTATGGTCTTGATTGATAGATTTAAGCCATACTGAATACAGTAGGATATTTATTTTATAAATTATGTTTCTCATTAAAGTAATTAAGAAGGATAAAACAGGCTCTGCTTGCACAAGGTGCTATTATTTGAATGTGCAGTGAACCAAGATAATAAAAGCAAAAATGTACATCTTGTGCCTTCACGTGGGACTTCCCTAACAAATGGGCAACCAATATGAGTAGCTACATCCATGAAGTACTTAAATATTTACTTTACAGACTACATTAAGGAAACATTAAGCATTCCGATGCTGCTTTAATATAACTTTTAGTCGCAAACACTGGGTTAAAAAACTGAAATAAACACACATTTAAAAAAAACAAAAAAACCAACTAAAAGTGATAATCACTTTGACGTCTCGCCAGCGTGTCTCTTAGCCTCTGTTTCCATGGTAGCTTTCAGTCGCTCCAGCTCAGCAGTGGTCACTTTCAGCTTCTCAGTGAGAGAGCAAAGTGAAATGTCTTGCTCGGCCACTGTTTGCTCTAGCTCAGCCAGACGCTCCACGTGTTTGGAGGTTGGTACCCTTAAGGTGGGCTTTTTCATCAACTCCTGGACAGAGAGAGAATTAAACAGAAGCCTTATAAGCTCAAAGACTCTTAGAGACATGTTTTTCTCTGCTGGTCTTTCTTTATACAAATACAGCACATCCTTTGTTGATTATCTTTTGTTACGTTGGGAAAATTGGTGTGAAATACATCCAGTTATTTGTGGAAATACACTTCAAGAAATGAATCTGAATGCCTTATCTGGTCTGCAGTGGTCTAACGTTCTTGTGAGCCTTACATCAAAGATCAAAATCTACAAAAACAGAACAAAAAAGTTCTGAAACAAGGGCACCAGTACCATCGCTGTCTGTCTGAAGCGATCCAGCGAGGTGTCTGTGTGCAAGTCCAGCTTCTCGTGCAACATCTTCATCTCCTCCTGATGTCTCTTTATCAGTTCCTCTTGGTCCTGGTATCAACACCATTGAGGACAATTAAACAAATAAATGGTTAAAAAAGAAAACATGTTTAAACTGTTGTGATGGTGCCTTAAATGAAGTAAATAACTGAAATACTTCATGTATAGAGTTAACCAGTGATATTTACCCTGTTTAAGATCTGCGATTTTAATTTTTTCACCTGTTGAAGATTCTATAACACTGCAATTAATCACTAATAAAATCTTACTGACTTGCTAATGATTCTCCTCAGCCCATAGAAAAGAAATCAACATCAGAGACTTGCTGTGCTTAAAATCACTGCACAGCCAATATTTCATCTTATATCACTGTACCTGTCTAGCTTGAGCCAGCTGGTTCTGGTATTTCTTTATTATATCCTCTTTTTTGTCAAGTCGATCCTGCAGGTCTTTGATGGTCTGGTGAGCCAGCTTGAGGGCAGACTGTCTGTCTGACTGCCCCTCTTCATGTTTGGCAAGGTCGGCTAGCAGCCGTTCTCTGTCGGCAGCAGCTGGGAGCCGCAGACGCAGCTCGTTGATTACTTTATCCCTTGACACGATGTTCTGTTCTGCCTTCCACAGAGCTGCTTCCCTCTCTTTCAATTTCTGCATATGTACAAATGAACAAATTAAAACAATAATAAATAAAAAATAATATTGCTATATACTTATAGGGACTGCTGAGTATGTGAACAGGGACAAAATACTGTGCCTTGTCCAAACTTCTGCACGTGGCCTGTGTCTCCAAAATGGTGCGGACATGCTCTCTGATTTTTCCCAAGGTAAACTCTAACTGACGAGCAAGAGGTAGACTTGGGTCTGGTAGCCATCCTTTACCTTCATCAAGCTTACAACAGACAAAAATAGAGTAATTACCTTTGCAATAGCATGTTAAAGAAACTAATTACATGTAAAATTGCACATTAAATAATCAAAAACTGGACTGCCAGTGCTGCCCCTCAGCCTCCTAGTAGATACACTTATGGTATCAATTCGAAAATCTTAGGTGACATCTTTCAAGTTATCATGTACACAAGATTTTAAGATAACTTGACCTCTCACCATGAGGTCAAGATCACCAATATTCATCTGAGACTTTAAGGAAACGCATGAACTTGTTCTATATCACTTTGCCTCATTCTCACATGATGGATGTCCACCATGCCCGGTCCATCAGCCTTTTACAGTTGAGGATTAAAAATGGAAAAAGCTGGAAATCCAGCTGGTTTTGTTTTCAGTGTTTTCTTTTTTTTTAATTAGTTAAACAATGGTTTACCTTTTCTGCATTGCTCAGAATTTCATCCTGATGCTTCTCATAATAGTCCAGCTGACGCTCCATCTCCACCTCTCGCTGATCCCATGCAAGCTGGCATTCTTCGTGAAGCTTTATACAGTAATGAGAAGATATTACTGCATTACCCCGAAGCGCTTATGCACCTAAAACCTCATTAATAAGTTTCCTAAATATGTATTCACAAAAAATCTCCACTCATTGCAGTTTAATCAGCCCACAATCATTTCAATTTCTGTGTAACTCTCATGTGTGGATTGCACAACACTGGACATTATATTTCTTCATTTCCACTTAATACTGTACAGCTGCTGTTATTGTGTGTGTGTATATATATATATATATATATATATATATATATATATATATATATATATTTCTTCATACATTCTTATATATTTCTATACTGTGTATTTGTGTATTGTGTATTTTGTTGTACAGTTATTTTATTTTCAACTTTAATTTATATATTTTATTCCTTCCTAGTTAAATTTACCCTTTTTAATTTTCATATTTATTTCCTATCTTATTCATAGCCTTTTTTTTTCTTTATGTCACGAGCAGTTGTGTAAGCATTTCACTGCATATCATACTGTGTATGACTGTGTATGTGACAAATAAAATTTGAATTTTATAGTGATTGAGAAATGAGCAAATTTGGGTGTGTGTAAGAATAAATTTTTCGCTCACAGTCTTTTGCTGAACAATATCCTCTTCCAGTGAGTGGATGGTTTGTTCCTGTTCCTTTACAAGGTTCCAGAGATATTTTATCTCCTCCTTCTGGACCACCAGCTCCCTGCCTTTCCTGAGCTCCTGCAGGCGAGTTTCCTCCATCTTTTTGTGCCACTCAGTGACCTGGTTTAAGTCATAGACAGTGTGGTTTTTGGCAACTGTCAAAACAAGACAAGATGTGATCTCAAGAATATTACTCCCCACTAACCTTCTGGGCCCCTTTCACATCCTTTAGGGTTGAGACGAGCTCTTCCAGCCCTTGCAGCTTTAATTCCAGCTCCTCTGCCCTTCCCTCCACTCTCTTGCTCTCCTGCTCTGCCCTCTTTTTCTCCTCTTGAGCTTTTGCTCGGTCCTCCTGGAGGCTCAGCATGGTCAAAGAGAACTTTTCTTGCTGAGGAAGTGGCAACGCACCTGCAAACTGCCTACGGAGCGACTGGATAGTCTGCCGTAGGTGCTTCGAGCGGTTTCTGCCCTCTTGGCGAGCGAGAAACAGAGTACGCTCACTTGCATCGAGCCGCTGTTCAGCTCGCAGCTTGTAGGCCTCCAACTGCTGGATGTGATTGGTGGCAGCCTCAAGTTTTCCCAAAGCATCTGACTCACTGAGCTGCAGAGCCACAATGTGCTGGTGAAGCTTTGCAATGAGGGCCTTCTCGTCTGACTGCGACTGAGTGAAAAACAAAGCATGATTTCTCTTTGATTTTTGTCTCGCAGACATGTGAGAATTTAACAAACCACTGACATTTGTTCCACTTTTTTGTTGAAAGCAAAGATCTGAAAATCTATACAAATCACCATAAAAAGTTGCAATGATTGATTTCAAAGTATCTCTCACTGTCAAATGGCAACAAACAGAAAGTGCAGTAAAGGACCTGCTTGAGAAAGTTCTTTTATCAACACAGTCATCAGGTTAAACAACGTAAACTCAAGTAAAGAAGCTGAAAGCAAAACCAAGTTACCTGGTAGTCCAATATTTGCCTCCTCAAAGTTTCCACTTCTTTTTCGTTGCTTTTTTGTTTGGCCTGTAGAGCAGACACCTGTGTCACAGCCACATCAGAGACCTCCTGAAGCCTGCCAAAGGGAAAAAAGCATAGAAATTGCAACATAACATGTTTTATGTTTTGTTTTTAAAATAAAATAATGAATCCCTTTAAATACCAACATTACAGCTGCGTATTAGTTTAGGTGTTTTTTAATTTTTGTTAATGATCTGGTATTTTATAGTGAAACACTGTGATCATTGTCTTTAATTATTGATGAATGGATAAATGGTGGTAGTGGTATCAATCAATACTAAACAATCATAAAAATCAAACTTGCTTGTAATATTTTGAACCCCCCCTGACAAGGACAAGCTTATCTTTGATAGGATCCTGATGCTTGATCTTGAATACAATGCTGTGACCTCAAAACCTATGCTTCTATAAATCCACCCCCCTCCCCCTCCACACACACACGGGATGATTGTGATTGCAGTGCTTATCAAAACTTAGAGCACACAATAGAGAGCAAAAAACAAAACAAAAACAAAAATCAATCTAAGGCATAGTCGCTGTCAGACGCACTTAGAAACCTCATTGCGAAGCTCAGCCTCTGCCTTCTCCAGCTCTGTAATCTTGGCTCTGTCTGCATCGCTCGCAGCTTTGCTCACGCTGCTTGCCAGCTCATCTCTCAGCTCCCGCTCAAGCCTTTGGGCCTCCACATTCATCTTAGTCAACTAAAGAGAAACAGAAGTAAGACTTCTTGATAAGAGTCATATAAATTCTTTTTTGAACACCCACAACCTGATAGAGACTGACAAGCGAGATATATCGCAAAGGTTGTGAACTAAAATGTTAAGATAATGAAATAAAAAATTCTTTTTGAGCAGGTTCTGGATAGCATAAAAATGCAAATCCAGTCCAATCAAAATGAATTCACTTCTCTCACTGTAACATTATGTGTCAGGTGAACCAAATAGCCTTTTAGATATGTTAAAAGATGGTCATGGTGATGGCTGGGAAAACAACACATTTCATGTGCCACAGAAAAACATATCTGTCTATTTCCTTGGTCTCATACTTCCACAAACTTGGATTCCAGTTCCACATTGCGCTCCTCCACCTGCTTAAGTGAGTTCTTCACGTGCTCATACATTTTGTGGGCATGCTCAGCTCTCTGCCTCTCATTCAGCTCCTTCATCTCTAAAGTGGTGATTCGTCTTGCAGCAGATATCATCTCATTGTTGAGTGATGCCTTTTCTGCCTTATCCATCTCATTTTCTTCTCCTGATAATAAAATAATAAACAGTGTGGAATGATAATTTAACACACACAATATATTAAATACAAATATAAAGATTATATGCAAAATTTACTTAAATGACGTTAAACTGTGGCATTGTATACAGATAAGGACAAAATTATTAGCCAAAAATTTCCTGAGTGCGTTTTTTAACAGAGCAATCAATCTTCGACATAGAAATTCTTATCATACTAATTTTATTTAGAAAGCACAAGTTACTTCTGTTGGCACACGATAACAGAATGATTTCAGAACAAACAAAAATGACCAAGGTCAAATATTATTAGTTATTTGAAAAACTGACTGCTGTGACTTTGTAGTGCTCAAAGCATGTAAAACCACGTTAAAACTGAGGGTTATCTTCCAGGCAGAAAAACCTCAGGAAGGTTTTGACTAGGCACGTGCAAAAAACAACACTCCCAAAACAAAAACAACCACTTTAAACTTGAGCGTTTACGAGTGTTAAGAACTGGAACGATAACTATTATCAAGAAATTCATGCTGCTGAGTGACTGCTGCTCGTCAAACACATTTCATTGCAATGTTGACCCTGTGCTAACTTGCATATGACAAATAAAACTGAAAATTGAAACTGAAATTCAAGGAAGAGCCACACGGTGCAGAGTGACCCTGGCAGAGGTACAAAGTGAAAGATTTCAAAGACTCTGGAAAGAAAACTAATGAGAAATGTGCCTGAAGATTCAAAAGAACTGCCAAGACACTAGTGAATGAGTTAGAAAGAGTTAGGAATTGTAGTGTCAAAGAAGACAATCACTAGAACCATGCACAGGAATGAATTGAATGTTGAAGCATGCTATAGGCAACCTGGAGAAAGATTCTGTGTACTTGACGCTCATCAGATGAGATTAAAAACAGACCGTTAAAACATAGTTTGGAAAAAGAATGGAGAAGCATACAACCTAAAGAATACCACAGTAAAACATGGAGGTGAGAGTATTATGCTGTTAAGATGTTTCAGTACGCCTGGAACTGGGAATCTCGTCAAGGTGAAAGGAATCAGGAAGAAGGAAGGATACGTGAAGAATCTGGAGAAAAACTTTAAGCAGCAGCAAAACTGGGTCTAGGTCATCGTTTTGTCTTCTAGCATGACAAACACCCAAAACATGGTCAAGAACTATGTCCAGAAGACCAAAGTGAATGTTATTGAATGGCCTGCACAAAGCCCTGACATAAATCTCTTTGACAAACTGTGGGGTGAACTGAGGATTTGCAAAACTTCAAGCAGTTATCCAGCAAAAATGATACACAACTGTCTACGAGCATTGTTTCATACCAATTTGCTTTCAGATATGAAATTCAAAAATGTGATTGTTATACAATTTACCCACCCCTACACTGTTTATGTTGAAGGTGGGAGTCAGTTTTTAATGTTGCAGCCGGGCCAACACTCACATCATTATATGATGAATTTTACCCAACCTCCTCATTGTTGAGACAGGAATGCAATGACCCCACTAGCTATGGCTCAGATCCAATGAGCACTAAATGTATTCAAGCTGTCTTACAACACTGCATGCAGGACAATACAGTAGATAAAAGCTCAGGAAGAAAGCAGTAGACATAAATAACTGTAATTTTTGGCCCTGTGGGAAGCCTGTGCCCTTGGTTTATTCCAGCGGTTTTACCACAGCCCAGTAAATGTTTTCATGGCGGAAACTTCAGCTTGTAAAAGCCTTCATAGACTGTGATACCTTGTTGTGAATCCAAGAATGCTGGAACATCTTTTATTCTAACTTCAAAATATTTATATTGAACTACAAGATGTTCCCTTAAACCTCTTTATGGACAAAAATAGGATCAAATTTATAAAAACTGAGGTTGAACCAAAATTCTTTCAGACCAATTTATTTCAGATATGCAGTTCAGATGTGATTCTTGATTCTTCTACCCACCCCACCCACCATTGTTTTTGTTGAAGGTGGGAATCAGTTTTTAATGTTGTACTTGTGGCCAACACTCACATCATTATATGATGAATTTTGTTACAAACAAAACTGTTTGTAATGATCAATATCCTTAGTTTACCTGTTGAAGGGATGTTCTCCCATCTTTGCTCTAAAGTATTAAGTTTCTCCTTCGTGATCTCCAGTTCTTTATTCATGGCAGAGATTTGTTCTCGGAGAGACTCATTCTCACTCTGAGAGGAAAAGAAAAAAAGATTAATAAAGTGTTATCATTAGTCAAGAACACAACATGAGATGTGGGACAAACCTGGTCAGGAAATGTTTTTTTTAATACCTCCAAATGTTCTAAGTTGGTGGTTCTTTGTATGAGGTGGCTGTCTCTCTGTAGCATGTTTCTGTATTTGACTGTTAGCTCTGTGTACTGTTTGTTAGCCTTCTCCAGGTCTGATGAGGGCACACTATCATCCAAAGCTTTCTGTAGTGCTGCTATTTTATATGCAGCCATTTCCTAAAGACCAAATAAAAGGCAATGACGTTAGAAAGGTGCTGAATGAACATACAGTAGTGCTAAAAACACAACTTTTTGCTACACTCTCTCTGATAGAAATGTTCACAATATTTCATAAATTATTTTCTGTTATTTAAAGAAAACTTTGAGTGAGAAACTTTTATGTAAAATGTTTTATATAGTCTCACCTAGTTGCGATAAAAGACAATAGATAAGAATCGGTTTCCCCCCCAAGGCTTTTGGTGGGATTTAGCTTCTTGGTACCTTGTATCTCCGAAGGTAACCTATCCTCTGAGTGACCGAAACCTGCATCTGGCTGCTCTCATCTCTCAGCTTGCCGTTTTCCTTGCGGAGGTGCTGTTCTTGTTCCAGCAGGGTTGTGTAGCGTCGCGCCAGTTTCTTCTCATTAACTTTGAGCACTGTCAGCTTACGAATTGCTTCACTCAGCTGTCTTCTGATGTCCTCTGGATCCTTCTGAAGTGTGTCCAGCAGATCCTGATAGATAAGGTGAATAATTGCTCTTAATAAAACTGACACCAGAAGGAAAAAGAAGCACAGCAAAATTCTACCCTGATATTTTATATTTGTACATCTCAAATTTGTAAAAATGTCAAAACATAGTTATTTAATCACTTAAGAGCTGCTGGTCGACTTGCTGATATTGCACACTACACACCAGAACAAGTTGTCTGTTCCCCTAATGTGCATTTTATGTTTATTGAGTTAAAGGAAAATATTCCAGTAATTTGTCTGAGACACATTTAGTTCCATGTTATTAGCCTTTAACAGTGAATCATCGTAAACCATATGTCTATGTGAGTGAATGAGAGCCACATTGAAAGTGTTTGCAAAATAAACACAGTGCATCTTGTAGCATTTAAGTATTATTAACCTTTTAAAGCTGACTTACACTGAACTCTTTGATTTTAACGTCATCCACCTGCTTTTGTTTGTCCAGCCTGTTCTTCATCTCTGTGAATGTCTCCTTCTCCTTCTGCCACTTTGCCTTCTCACTGAGAAAAACACAGGAAAATATTTGAGATTCTTACATGTAAATAAATCACCCACAATGCGCAAAACCTTTCATGATAACCCACCTCAGGTACTCTTTGTAGAGAAGTCCCTGTTGATGGCTAATAACAGAAAATTTCTCCTTGTATTCTTCCAGAGCACCTGCAAGTTTCTGCATTTTTTCCTCCTTGTTTTTGAGCTCCTAAATAATTATGATCAATTTATTTAGATTTTACTTGAAACAATTAGTTTATAGTTCTTCCCAACCTTATTATTGGAAGACAGCGACACTAACCTGAAGGAGTCGAACGGCGTACTCATTCAGGGAACTGATGACTTCAGTGCTGCTGGGCTCCAGGCCCTCGGGAAGGGTCAGAGGTCTGAGGACGACTCCATTACTGCCAGACTTCCTGAGCAACTCCAACTCACTTTCAAGTTGGCATATCTAACAGGCACAGATAATTTAAAAAAAATCACAAGCAAAACCTGGCTATTAAACGTTGTGTTGTTTATCAAAAAGTTCCTGCATTTGTCTCTAGATTCAAAGTATTATTTAGCACAGTTTGGGACAATACGGCATGGATTGCTTGATTACTGAATGTGAGGAGGCCATTGTAATGTACCACAAACATAAGGTAACAAAACATTATTGAGACTAAAGGCAGTAATACATAGATGATTAAAATAACACTACACTACTTGTGAAAAAAATTATCAGACAAAGGAATAAATAATGAAAAAGAATAATCAACAAAAAGAGAAAATCTTATTTGAAAATAAAACTGGAGAAATGGCAGAGGAGTTCTGTAAAGGAGGCTTCCCCATTTTAAACAAAATTGTTACTGTCTGTGTTCTGGATAATGTGGCTTTTGTTAAGTGTTATTTGTAAGAAAGTTTTATCATTTTGAAAATTGAAACTGAATGCATGCTGAACAGTTGAGACAGAAGTTTGTTTACCTCGTTTCTCTCATTATATGAAACAGAAGTAGCAGATATCAAAAACAGGCGACTGACCAGGCCAAAAAAAAAGGAAAAAAATATCTTCTAGACATGTTAATGACTCTCCGCCATGGAGCCCATGCCAGGCATGCAGCTATCTTCATAAATCTTTATATTTCAGTGGTTACAAACTTTTACATAAGAAAATAATTTTTTTTGATTTGGAGAAGAAACACGCAACCATTACCACTGGGATTTGGGCTTCCATAACTAGAGTTTAATACATGCTTGGCTTTGAGAAAGTTGAGAAATCATACCGCTTTGTTTTCTTGCTAAAGACAGAAATATGGCCAAATAAAGCTGCCAGTCCACCACATTATTAATTTGTGTAATTAACTTAAATCATATTAATCTACCTTTTCTTTGGCTCTGGCAAGCTGACTCAAGCTGCCGGTTGCCTCCTCACGAGCTGATTTTAGCTCCTGCCTCAGTTCTTCATTTCTCCCCACCAGCTGGTGTATTTGGGACTTGAAGTGTGGGGCTGACTCAGACTGGCCACCCATGCCACTGACATCTAAAGCCTGTAGGAGAATGAGTAAAGTTTACTGCCACCCCCAAAACCCCCCAGCTATTCTCAAATCCTCGATGCAACAGTTGTAGAGGATAAAAATACATTTATGCCACTATCCAAGATTGATTTTCATGTGTTTGGTGTGTGCTAGCATCTGCTACTTCCTTGCTGATTGGTATGTTGCATGGCTTTCTTGCCTTTTTCTTTGAAGCTAACCACATTTGTTTATCAGGTTGCTATGAGGCAAACCCTGTGTTTCATCAAATGACAAGGTCAACGGTAAAATGCAGACGAGTGACAAAGTCCATAGTTTTCAGCTTATCTACGTGTAAAGGCATGATGTAAAGTGAGCCCGTGTGAAACACGTTGAAAAACACTATCTATTAATCAAATGTCGTCTTAAACTAAGCACTGTTTCACATCAGTTTTCATGCATACTTACATTGGCCAACCTTTCCAGATTAGGAACAGAAACAGCCTCTTGATTAATCCTCATTGCTTGAAGGGCATCTTTCAGAGCAGCCTCCAGATCTTTTTTCACCTTTGAAAGTTCTTCCACTAAGAGTTCATGCACAGGAATGAATAACAATGGGGAAGCAGTACCCCAGAGATAAATCATTCAGATAAAAATGTTTTAAATACACTATATTGCCAAAAGTAATCGCTTGTCTGCCTTCACACACACACACACACACACACACACACACACACACACACACACACACACACACACACACACACACACACACACACACACAAATGAACTTGAGTGGGATCTCATTCTTAATCCAAAGGGTTTAATGTGATGTCTTTGCAGCTGTAAGAGCTTCAACTCGTCTGGGAAGGCTTTCCGTAAGGTTTAGGAGTGTGTATGGGAATTTTTTTACCATTCTTTCAGAAGCTTCCCCTTTAATTCATCCCAAAGATGTTCTGTCAGGTTAATGTCAGGACTCTGTGCAGGCCAGTCAAGTTCTTCCACACCAAACTTGTTCTTCTATGTCTTTACAGACCTTGCTTTGTACACTGGTACACAGTCAAGTTGGAACAGGAAGGGCCCGTCCCCAGACTCTTCCCACAAGACTGCATGGGTGCATGAAATTGTCCAAAATGTCTTGCTGAAGCATTGAGAGTTTTTTTTTCACTGGAGCAAAGGGGCTGAGCCCAACTCCTGAAAAACAACCCCACACCATAATCCCCTCTCCACCAGATTTGAAACTTGACATTTGACACAATGCAGTCAGACAAGTACTGTTCTCCTGGCAACCGCCAAACCTAGACTCATACATCAGATTATGGATTGCCAATCACAATCTGCCAATTGTATCACGGTCCCACACTAAAATTCACTGAGCTCCAGAGAGCGAGCCATTCTTTCATGAACATATGTAAAAGCAGTCTTTATGCCTAAGAGTGATTGGAACACCTGAATTCAATCTTTTGGATGGGTGAGTGAATACTTTTGGCAATACAGTATATATTGCATTGATCATCGTCTCATTACATAATGTACAGATGCTACAGTGACTCAAGTGTAAAAACATCTGTGTGAACTTTAAGTGGAAGTCAGAGCAGGACTACACTTACATTTGACCTGAAACTGGGTCCGGTGAAGTTCCAGCTCTCGCTCCTTTTTGCTTAACTCTTTTTCAAGGTACTCATTCTGAAATGCAGTGTTAACGTAACGTTTCAAATTAAAAACCCTGAAAACTTTGACATAACCCTTTCCCATGGTATACCATGGTATTCCATGGGAAGCAATATGCAACAAAGGGTGCATTCTTCACTGAATAATATGAAATAAAATTATAATTCTCACTTAGTTTGTTTGATGAGAATGTTTCTTTTTTAATATAGGGCACTAAGTCAGGTGGCAAGAGGTGATGTCACTACTGAGAGTCTTACTTTGCGCCTGGTTTCTTCATCTGTGTACATGCCACTCTGATTGAGCGACAGCTGTGCCGCCCTGCTCGGTCTAACATCTTCCTCCAGCAGTAAGCTTGACTGTGGAATCCCTGTAGACACAGCTGATTAAGAGCAACATTTTTTAAAATGTATGTCTGAAACAAAACTCAAAATTCAAGAGAAGTCAGGAGAAAAATAGCTAAATGTCTTCCTTTTGTACAAGCTAAACCAATAGATTTGGTTCAAACAAATACATTTTAGGTGGAAAAACCCTGCAAGGAAAAGATATCATCGGGCCAATGTGTTCATATGTCCCTTCCATTAAAACTGACAGCAAGTGTCACAAAAGGATGAAAATGAGTTTGGTCTGACCGGGAACCTTAAAGGAGTGTTGTAGGTTTCATGTCTGTGTATATAATAGGGGACAACTGGATTTGAGAGACATAAATTTCACATTAACATAGTGGACAAGGCTCCTTACTGAGGCCTATGTGCCTGTTTGTGGAGACATTACACCAGGAGTCGGCAACCCTGGGCACGTGCGCCAGCTGGGTTAACTGATGGCACGGCGCACAACGCACAGTGAATTAATCTGAGAAGGTGCATTAAAAAATTATTGGCCAGGCCAGTGGTGCACATCGCAAATGAGCTCGCATAGTTGTGCCAATTCTTAATGACGGTATTTTAGCTAACAACCCCAACTACCAGATTCAACTTATAGTTGGCTAAAAATAACAGGGATGTGGCTAGCTGGCAGTTTTTTCAAGCGATGTTGAAATTTCCACATTCCAACACTTCAAATTTCCTTCGGGATTAATAAAGTATTCTGATTCTGATTCTGAAATGCTTCAGGAGCTGTCCGCTCAGCGCAGCATCAGCACCGCAGAAATACACCAATACAGCCGTAGACTCAAGACAGAATTCACAATGCGTTTTCAGGACTTTCAGGTGTATGGACCAATGTTTTCTTTTCTGATCAAACCAGAAAGCTTTAATGAGCAGCTAGATTTGTCTCGCATTAACTGGCTGGACAGAGGACATAGAAATACAGCTGATTGAACTGAAAAGCTCGACTCTGTGGGGGTCAAAGTTTGCAGAACTACAAACGCAGCTGGAATCCACAACTGTGCGTGTTCATGGAGCTTATATTTTCACCTGCTGGACATCACTACCTGACAAGTTTAACTGTCTTCAGAACATTGCAGAGGCCTTATTGAGAGTACTTGGCTCTACATATCTGTGTGAACAGATTTTCTCTCACATGAGTGTCCTCAGGTAGCCGTCTGAATGCTGGACACACAGAGACCTGTGTCTCTGAGTGGGAGACGAGAGATCACATTAACATGTGTATCCCTGTATTAACAAACACACATTTTCTGTTGTACAGTTCATTTGCTGTTATGGAGTTCTTGTTATGGATAAAAAGTGTCTTTTTTTTGTTTCAAAATAGCTGATAACTATTCACTGATAGCTGCCAACATCTGCGAACAAATATAATTCTATAAAGTGGTTCTATATAGTGTGTAACTGTTCATATAGAGCATTATTACATTTATTGCTAATGCAATCATATGGCACACTGACTTCTGATAAAATTTTAGATGGCACTCATCATCAGAAAGGTTGCCGACCCCTGCCTTACACGATAGATGTGGTGAACCAACTACACATGAGCTTTTCAGAATGGGTGAAAAGAGTTGCTGATATACAAATATACTTTTTAAAGGAACAATCTGTGGAATTAAACCGAGTGATTTTAATGTCACCTCTTTCCTTCACCATGCGTCTGATTTGTTTCTTTAATTCCAGTCTTTCCTCTTCAAGTCGTTCAATCTAGAAAATAATCAGGGTGTTAGTAGAAGACGCTCATGAGCAAAATTACATATAAAAATATTGGCTTTAACCAGTATAATTCCCACTATACCTCTTTGGTGAGCACTTGGTTTTCTGCTTTGTACCGGCGCTGTCTGAGATCTGTGGCACGCCTAAACTCTGTCAGATCCACTTCCTGCTTTGGTTCCAGACCTTCGGAGTCAAGATCAGTATAAACAAAAGCTAAATTAATTTTATAGTTCCACGTCAGTGAGTGTTGTCTAAATATACTGAGCAATGTGACCATTCAAGTTAAAAAAAAAAAACAAAAAAAAAAACATCTGACCTAGTTTTTCTCTAAAACCTTCGTTTTCGTCCATGAGGTCATTGATTCTCATCTCAAGCTGGTTGATCTCTTTGGTCATGGCCTCTGCCTCACATTCTCTCTCTCTAATTAGATTTTTACACTCTTTGATCTCTGCAATGGCTGCTTCCAGGCCATAAGTGCCCTGTAAAACAGAAACCAAGTTGTTGTTCAAAGTGTTTCATTCACCAAAAAGCAAGTCTTGTCTAAATGTCTTTTTTCCTTGTTTTTAACTCATATGCTTTTTGTGGAAATCAGGATGTGATTTGGCATGGTGAAAAACAAACACCATGTTTGTAGACCAAAAAAAGCACGTGGATCACACCATAGTCACATTGTCATTTCAATGTCTCTATTAAAAGTGAGGATGGATGGGGAAAGGAAAAAAAAAAAATCACATGCATCAATTCCTGGAAATTAAGTCACAAATAATTTAATTTGGCTGCAAACATTTTACTGAAAGCCAAAATAAAACAGAAAAAAATGAGGAACAAAAAATATGTTTGCAGACTTACAGACTCATATTGGCTCAAGCGGTTTGAAGCCTCAATAAGTGCTTTGTCTTTTTCCTCAGCATGAGCTTCTGCTAGTTTTACCGCATGCTCTGCTTCCGTTGCTCTTGTCTCTGCAGCTTCTAGCCTTAACTTCAGCCCCTCCATTTTCTTCTGCTGTAAGGTAGGTGGGAGGCCTTCAAGAACAAATGACAAATGTAATTGCAATTATGCATATATGTGTGTGTGTGTGTGTGTGTGTGTGTGTGTGTGTGTGTGTGTGTGTGTGTGTGTGTGTGTGTGTGTGTGTGTGTGGATAGATAGACAGACAGATATATGAGGCAAAATTCTTTTACAAAAAGCTAAAACTACCAGGGTCAAAATGATGAACCCAATCACCAGGGTTTTTTTTGCTGAATAAACAGCCTTTTAACAACAGTCTCGCACATGTTTCCTGAGCAATTTCAGCCCATTGTTCTTTGGCAAATCTTTCAAGTTCCTCCAGATTTGATGGTTTTCTGGCAGAAATTTTGTCTTCAGTTTACAATGCACATTTTCAAAGGGATTCAAGTCAGGGCTTTCTGGAAGCCATACAGTAAAGTTCACTTTGGATTTCTGGATGCTACTACGTCAAATCAAATCAAATCAAATCACTTTTATTGTCACATCACATGTGCAGGCACACTGGCACAGCACATGCGAGTGAAATTCTTGTGTGCGAGCCCCACAAGCAACAGAGATGTGCAAACACAACAACACAAACGAGCAAAATACAAGAATGGCCAACCTGAAACTAATAAATATATGTACAATATATAATAGTGTATGCATTTCTGGATGTGTATACTAAATATTTTCCTGTGTATGTGTGTGTGTGTGTGTGTGTGTGTGTGTGTGTGTGTGTGTGTGTGTGTGTGTGTGTGTATACACATTTTTACAAATTAAATAGTAAAAAAAAAAAAAAAAAAAAAAAAAAATAATAATAATAATAATAATAATAATAATAAAATATATAAAATATACAGAGTTGAATATGTGCAAAACAAGTGGCATTTATATACAGTGTGGAGTGCATAATGTTAAAGTTCCAGTAGTGTACTACGTGCTGGGATCATGATGTGCTGGAAGACAAAATGACAAGCCAGATGCACCCTATATGGCACTGTGATTTTCTTTTGATTTTACACTTTTCCCTTCTTCCTCCAAACATAAACAACATCTCTGAGGCCAAAGAGCTCTAGTTTCGTCTCAAAGGCCGAGTTTCCAGTGTGCATAATCTTTCTCCAGGCTGACTGCAACCTAGGAGTTCACTCCTGTGCAAGGTTCTAGTGACTGTCTTCTTTGAGACTACAATTCCCACTTTTTTTTTAAGTCGTTCACTTACAGTGGGGCAAAAAAGTATTTAGTCAGCCACCGATTGTGCAAGTTCCCCCACTTAAAATGATGACAGAGGTCAGTAATTTGCACCAGAGGTACACTTCAACTGTGAGAGACAGAATGTGAAAAAAAATATCCATGAATCCACATGGTAGGATTTGTAAAGAATTTATTCGTAAATTAGGGTGGAAAATAAGTATTTGGTCACCTCAAACAAGGAAAATCTCTGGCTCTCACAGACCTGTAACGTCTTCTGTAAGAAGCTTTTCTGTCCCCCACTCGTTACCTGTATGAATGGCACCTGTTTGAACTCATCATCTGTTTAAAAGACACCTGTCCACAGCCTCAAACAGTCAGACTCCAAACTCCGCCATGGCCAAGACCAAAGAGCTTTCGAAGGACACCAGGAAAAGTATTGTAGACCTGCACCAGACTGGGAAGAGTGAATCTACAATAGGCAAGCAGCTTGGTGTGAAAAAATCAACTGTGGGAGCAATCATCAGAAAATGGAAGACATACAAGACCACTGATAATCTCCCTCGATCTGGGGCTCCACGCAAGATCTCATCCCGTGGGGTCAAAATGATCATGAGAACGGTGAGCAAAGATCCCAGAACCACACGGGGGGACCTGGTGAATGACCTGCAGAGAGCTGGGACCAAAGTAACAAAGGTCACCATCAGTAACACACTACAACGGCAGGGAATCAAATCCCACAGTGCCAGACGTGTTCCGCTGCTGAAGCCAGTGCATGTCCAGGCCCGTCTGAAGTTTGCCAGAGAGCACATGGATGATACAGCAGAGGATTGGGAGAATGTCATGTGGTCAGATGAAACCAAAGTAGAACTTTTTGGTATAAACTCAACTCGTCGTGTTTGGAGGAAGAAGAATACTGAGTTGCATCCCAAGAACACCATACCTACTGTGAAGCATGGGGGTGGAAACATCATGCTATGGGGCTGTTTTTCTGCCAAGGGGACAGGACGACTGATCCGTGTTAAGGACAGAATGAATGGGGCCATGTATCGTGAGATTTTGAGCCAAAACCTCCTTCCATCAGTGAGAACTTTGAAGATGAAACGAGGCTGGGTCTTCCAACATGACAATGATCCAAAACACACCGCCCGGGCAACAAAGGAGTGGCTCCGTAAGAAGCATTTGAAAGTCCTGGAGTGGCCTAGCCAGTCTCCAGACCTCAACCCCATAGAAAATCTGTGGCGGGAGTTGAAAGTCCGTGTTGCTCGGCGACAGCCCCAAAACATCACTGCTCTCGAGAAGATCTGCATGGAGGAATGGGCCAAAATACCAGCTACTGTGTGTGCAAACCTGGTAAAGACCTATAGTAAACGTTTGACCTCTGTTATTGCCAACAAAGGTTATGTTACAAAGTATTGAGTTGTATTTTTGTTATTGACCAAATACTTATTTTCCACCCTGATTTACGAATAAATTCTTTACAAATCCTACCATGTGGATTCATGGATTTTTTTTTTTTCACATTCTGTCTCTCACAGTTGAAGTGTACCTCTGGTGCAAATTACTGACCTCTGTCATCATTTTAGGTGGGGGAACTTGCACTATCGGTGGCTGACTAAATACTTTTTTGCCCCACTGTATGTCTGAGCACATTTCTCACTAGTTTTCTTTCTTTGAAATTTTTCACTTCCAGGCTTTGTGGCAACTCCTTGGAATTCTTGATGATTACTCCAGTTCTTGATACTTGGAAACACTGATGATGACACTCAGTTTTAACTCGATGTTACAAGCTTTGAGCATAAGCTTTAAGCTCTTCATTGCACATCAGTGGTTTGTGGTTTCTCCTATGTCTCATTAAAAGGTCAGTTTTTTGGGGGCTAATAACACTGACACTGGTAACAAAAAAA
This sequence comes from Rhamphochromis longiceps, assembly GCF_057381845.1. Classification (NCBI taxonomy): domain Eukaryota; kingdom Metazoa; phylum Chordata; class Actinopteri; order Cichliformes; family Cichlidae; genus Rhamphochromis; species Rhamphochromis longiceps. The sequence continues at coordinate 24,230,853 of NC_140563.1, forward strand.
AAAATCCAAAAAGCTAATATGCTAAGAAATGTTATGTCCAAAATCCCTTGCTCTGTTTAAAGAAAAAAAAAACACTTGGGAAAAATCTGACTCACATTAAAATACATAAACTGCTCAGTGGCACCTGCAAGTTCTGAGCCATTTACCTTCTTAGGCATGCAACCATGTTTTATCAGTTCTAATTTAAACAGTTTAAATTTTAGTCTAATCATGAATCTCAAAAATGTAAAAAACAAACAAACAAACAAAAAAAAACAACATAAAACCAAAACATCTATCTCAAAAATTCAGATATATTCAGAACATATATCTTTTATGATGATTATATTTTGATGTTTGGTATTTTTTTAAGGTTAACTTAACCTGTTGGTCTACAGTTTGCTCTTTTTGGGCATTCCCCCGTAACTACAAATGTCTGCAATCAACAACTGTCAGAAGAGAGGCTAATGAACAACATTTGATAAATTAAACAGGGATGTATAAACCTCTGTCTTTCTTCGTAGATGTCTTTAGCTCCTCAATAAGTAGGGTGTGCCTCTCCATTTCCCCTGTATACTGCTCCACCTGCTCACTCAGCATCTTGATCTGATTATCACGCTCTTGGACAACCTTTAGGATATTCACCACAAAATCAAAACACAACACAACACAAAACACAGAATTATCAGGATTTCAATGTTAGACACATTTTACACAGCTGTGGCACACATAAATATTTACACATTCATTGTTGGAGAACGTTATGGACCGAAAACAACGGGAGGTTACAAGATAAGAGGCCCACGATGGATGAAACTTACAGCGCAGAGCTCATATATGACCTGACCCAGGGCAGCAAGAGACATGGAAGGAAGGATAGATTTATATGTAAAGACAGGGCAAAGAGAGAGAACCAAAAGAAGAAACATGACATACACATAGATACAGATAGGTGGAAAACAAGATATGACTATAACCTCCAAATTAGGATGCCCCTGTTCCAAAGAATAAAAATAAACGTATAAACAATGACCCCCCCCGAGCATTTAAGATGTACATAGGGTTATTTTATCACAGTATTTTATTTATGCATATAAGGTTGATAAGAATTATATCTGTAACAAACTGTTTTGTTTTAGTTTTACTTTTTTGGCAACAGTGAAGTAAAAGTATGCTTTTCTTTCTATTTAAGCAAACGTCCTCAGAAAAAAATGTGGGTAAAATAAAAATCTTTTCTATGATAAGGTGACATAAAATAACATAGATGTATATCCAAGCACAACACTCAGATCCATTAATAACAAAGTCTGTGGTGAAATGTGTTATAAAACGTCCCCAAATCACTTTTAACCCTCCTCTCGTGTTAGGGTCGGCACCGACCCATTTTAAATTTCAAATGCATAAAAAAATCACAGACATTTGTTTATTGTATCAAGGCTTTTTGACTTTGTCAGGAACCTCTATTTCTACAAAATAAAACAAAAAAAAAATATTTTCACTAAATTATAAAATGCCCTAGTTGAAATTATGACCTTTGTGTTGTTAGGGTCGGTTTCGACCCAGGTATAATATTATGAGTATAAAGCAATAATTAAAGTCAAAACTGAAATCATAAGTGCACTGTCAGCTAAAACACTTACAGCAAGCGCCTCTCCTAATCATATGAGCTTTAGGGGATTCTTATTTTGCATGTTTTTTTGCAGTATACCCACACAAAAACAAAACAAAATAAACACGGGCATGTGAGGTGAATTCACTATTTGAGTGGCCATTTGACTTCCAGAGTGCACATTTACAATTTGCAGCATACAAAAAATGAGAAGAAGATTCACAGTGAGCTAAGTTCAGGATCATATTTTTGGTGAAAATGAAGGAGAGGACACAGAGCAGCATAGCGATTCAGATGGGCAGGTTTCTACAGAGGAAGGCAATGTGGACTATCATCCAGAAGACACAGACACATCTGATCAGAGGTGGAGGTCGCTGGTGCTGAAGCTACTCCTGCTGAAAGATTCAAGTCCAAAAATGGTAAGATCTTTTGGAGCTCAGTACCTCATGATGTACATGGCAGGGCAGCTGCTGCAAATGTCATCAAAATGACCCCTGGAATCACAAGGTTTGCTCTGACCAAAGTCAGTGACATCAAGAGATGTTTTGAGATATTTATGCCATTGTCACTAGAAAGAATCATCATTACTATGATAAACCTTGAAGGGAAAAAAGTCCGTGGCGACATGATGAGGAATACCTGGATGCTTTCATTGGTGTTCTTCTTGCTGGAGTGTACAGATGCTGCAATGAGGCCACTGATCGTCTATGGGATGCATCGACAGGCAGAAATATTTTCTGGGCAACGATGTCACTTCACACATTTGATATCATTTTGATTCAAGAGTCCTCAGATTTGACAACAGAGAGACCAGACCGAGGTCTGACAAGCTTGCTCCCATCAGGGATGTCTGGGAGAGATGAGTGCAGCTTCTTCCACTGATGTTCATCCCAGGGCCAGTGACAGTGGATGAACGTCTTGTCCACTTTTTCAGGAAAATGCCCCTTCCGGCAATATATACCCAGTAAGCCAGGGAAAAACAGCAGAAAAATCTGGGAAGCCTGTGATGCAAAAACCAACTATGCCTGGAATGTACAGATTTTCACAGTCAAAGCTGTGAGTGGCACTCCTGAGAAGAAACAATGAAAATGTGTGGTCCTCCATATGACCACTGGACTGCAGGATCACAATATCAGCTGTGATATTTTATTTTATTTTTTACCAGATATGACCTCGGACAAGAACTTCACAAAGGAAACTGAGGTGAAGCTGTATCATTGGGAAGTGATAAAAAGCCCACAATTACCCACGGCTATAACCAAAACAAAGGAGGAGAGGACTTTTTCTTTTTTTTCCAGTTTATATTAAAGGTCTACTGCTGAAAAAAACAAACTTTTTTTGTCTTTTCTTGATGTAAATGTCTATGGGTCGGAATTGACCCGTAACACCATAGATGTCATTTTAGTTATTAATCTTAAAATGAAAAAAATCAATAAAACAGATTTATTTAAGAGGTGTGTCCTATACCCCTCAGTAATACTCAGGTAACACAGAAAACTTTTATTTATTAATATGATTCTCTTGAGGTTAATTTTACAATTTTTTGTTATTGAAATCGAGGGGTATAGTGACAAAAAAAGACCCAGAGGCCCACGCCAAAGGTATTAAAACCAACATTTTCATGGATAAGGAAGCCTAACAAGGTAACCAAGAGATGAGAAACAAATTGGATGAGAACTTATTGTTTTTAGTATATTTTATAGCTGATTTAATTCACGGGTCAAAACCGACCCGCTAACATAAGAGATGATAACAGAAAGCTAACACGAGAGGAAGGTTAAGATAAGGTAAAAGTTGCATTCCTATGCTGAGCTCGGGTTTTTGTGTTCACGTAAACAAAACTGTCGCCATGATTACACAATCACCTACATTCAGTGCACCACAATGGCAGGAGATGAAAGTCAGAAATGTTTATACACAAATGAGATTATTTCATCCCTATTTTTGAACAGACCTGCTGCAAGGCCAGAATGTTGCTTTTGTCCAAGTCCAGCTGTGCTGAACGCAGCTTTTCCCTCAAGTCACGAATCATCTGCTGGTACACCAAAATTTCATCGTCCTTCCCAGACAGCACTAGCTATCAGGAACAACAAAAGTAAACTCATGTTAGTCCTGTAGAATAGTTTAACAAAACTCAGTGATGAACTCAGTGACTGAAATTTGCAGGTGCCCACATGGACAATGCCTTCAAGAAGAAGGTTCAATGGTGCGAGAAGAGAAAGACTGAGCAATCTGGCCACATTGACAAGCAGTGTTCTTGGAAAAGTAAAGGTGAGACTTTGAAACCTGAGAACACTGTACCAGCTGTAAGAACCAGATAAAACAGATGAAAGATTCATAGCTAAAGTATTTATTCACAATCACAATTTCAAAAAGGCTAGGATGCTGTTCAAACTTTAAATGAAAACAGAATCTGCAAAGCTCACATACCCATATCTCATTCACCAGAAAACATATCAAATGTTTAAAGTTAGACATTTTAGTATTTCCCGAAAAATAGAAACTCACTTTGAATTCAATTGCAGCACACATGTTTAAAAAGGTGGGATGAGTGCAACAAAAAACTTGAAATGGTACCAAAAAGATACATCTGGAGGGACATTTTGCAGCTAACTAGGTTAACTGGCCACAGGTCAGTGAGACACCAGACTATTATAAGAGCATCTTATAGAGGCAAAGTTTCTCAGAAATAAAGATGGGCAAGATCTTCACCAGTCTGTCTAAAAAATTGTGGAAGTCAGAAAAATGTTTAAATACTTTAAATATCTACAGCACATACCATCATCAAAAGATTCAGAAAATTTGGAGAAATCCAGAAGAGACGGCTGAATACCAGTACTGGGTGCCTCTGATCTTCAGCCCCACAGACAGCACCGCATTAAAAAAAATATAGAGCAACACAGGGCTTGCACATTTCAGCAAGACAATGCTAAGCCCCATACTTCATCTGTTATAACTTTGAAGTTGAAGACTCCAAAGAGTGAACGATTTTTTACCAGCCAAAAACATTTGGCTCATTATGAAATGAGAAAATAAACTGCTGTTAACTGTGAAACAGCTAGAATCCTCTATCAGAGAAAAATGAGACAATATTACTTTCCCAGAGTCCAGGAACTGGTCTTCTCAATTATCAGATGTTTATGAAAATGACTGTTACACAGTGGTAAATATAGGCCTGTCTAATATTTTGCAACATGTTCAAAATTGCCTTATTTCCGAGTGTTACATTTTCTCAGTTTAACCATTTGATATGTTTTCTGTGTTCTACTGTGAGTAAAACATTGATCAATGAGATTTGTAAGTCTTTTCTACAATTTGGGTTGTAGTTTTAAACTATGTGAAGAGGCAGTGAAGAGACTAGTCCCATATGTAGGGATACCCATAGGTAAATGTTGTATTAATCAATATTAGTATTAATGTTCAGTGATCCTTTGTTTTAAGCGGAGAAGTGAAGATTAACAGAGGCACCAGAAGCCCCTTGGTGTAAGGGTTAAGGTTGCAGGTTTTTCCTTGAATGCACCTGCTTAAAGGAAATAAACTAAACAAATAAAACTTGCCCTTTGGAGAGTAAGTTTAAATGCTTACCTTCCACTCCTCCACTTTGGCATTGACAGCTGCCATAATAGGGTCGTTCTCTTCAGTCATGCTATGAATCTTATCTGTTAACTCTCTGACCTGCACATAAAAAGTGGAGCCATGATTCTGTACCTTGCACGCAAACATTATTTTATCAGCTTAAAAAATTGCAGAGTGTGACATAATAAATGGATTCAGGTAACTTATCTCCATTAAAAAAACAGTATGTGAACCCATATGGAAAAGAAATAGTAAAAACATATATGATTTACTCATGAAAGTGGCCACTTTCTCATTACTTTCATATATTTTTTTAGTAAGTATACCAAACATACAAGTTTCCTTATATAATGTTTCAATGGATCTTATATGTGTTTTCACTCTTGTATGCTTTTCATACAAGTTTCATACAAGACAGATAAAAACTTTATAAGATTTATATATATCTTTTCCATATGGGAAGAGAAGGATCTTACTTGAAGCTTTGTATGATCTCGCTCCTTCCTAAGCTGGTCCATAATGGAGTCAGTCTGCTGCACCACAATCTTCAACTTATTGTACTCATCCGTCATCTTCTCCATCTCCTTCACAGATTCCTCCAGGCTTCTCTGCATCTGCATATTCTCAGTCTTCAGATGTGTGTTTTCATCTTCTGCTCGCTAATAAACACAATATAATTCAATAAACATCATTTTAGGGGGCGTAGTCTAAGACACATCAATCAGCAGTACAAAGAGTATGTAATAAAAAAAATGAAAGCCATAAATATATGCAGTAAAGGTCTTAATTAACAATTACAAACAGCACTAATCTTGCATGTATGAGGCAGCGTAAGATGGCCTTGGGCATCCGATACATGGCACCATTGCCAAGCTTGGCACAAAATAGTCTGTTGCCTAGTTGACCAGATTTTATAGTAAACAAACAGATTTTCAGTACCTGCAGGTCTTCTAAACATTGGTAAAGCTGGCGGTTGGCAAGGTTGAGCTTCCTCTGAGTCTCAGCATTCTCATCTTTTGAAGACATAGGCTCTTTCTGGTCCAGCTCTCCGCGATAAAAGTCCACATCCTGCTGGAGCTGCTCATTCTGATGTGATGCGGCAACACAGACGTCAGTTCAGAAAATGAACCAAATAAAATTTCCTCTGCTCACTCACAAATATGGAAACACTAAATTGACTTTCGAAGCCCCTGAAATACAAGCCTGTCCTGCTTTTCAGTATACTTTGAACAGCGATGGATTTTACTATGATAGTTTATAAGAAAACACACAGTCTAGAAGGTGTCACCTTATGCTATATTAAATATAAAATGTGTTATAATTTATAATCTATCAGGTTAGTCAAGTTCACTTTGTGCACAAAAATCAAAAATTAAACCCTTTAAAAAACCCTAAATTCTGCTAAAATTCCATTATGTTAAGGATCTCATATTGCATATGATATACTTCTTATCATCATCCTATTCACTTTTTGTATGTACATTTATAAAAAGCTGTGATGCAAAAAAGCCTCATGTACACCTTTATATTGCTACAAAACCTACAAACTATTCCTCATTTTACTTAACTACACTACCTTTGTTTCTTACCTTCCTCTTAAGCTTTTCTAACTACACCACGGAACAGATGGAGACAGAAAAAAAGACTAGATTAAAAGGAGATAATGAGTAAAAAATGAAGGTAAAGCATGAATACACAAAAGTTTTAAATGAAGTGCGAATGGATCATAACTAAACAAGGGATGAAATGAAATGACGAGTGTAATGTCAACTATCAAATACCTCTCTTTTCAGCTTCTTGATGACTTCCTCAGCCTTCTCTACTTGCACAACCAACTAGAAAGACAAAACCAACTTTACAATGTAGAAACATCGAAAGCGTTCTGTTGTTGCCTTGTAACCATCAGAAAACGATAGAAAGGTGGAAGCAAACAATGTCAAACAAGATTAGCAAAGCAACAGATGAGTCAAACCATTTGTATCGTATTCTTGTATTGGTTGTTTTTGTATATAAATTTGTCCATACATAAATATTTTCAGTTTAACGTAACATTCAATCTTTTCACCAGCATTTTTTTTTTTTTTTTTACCAGCGCTTTGTCAACATAACATGTGCAAACTAATAAGCTAACATTTGCAAGTCTACCTACGGCAAGTAAAGTGCTCATACCTCCTCATTGGTTTTCTTTTCCTTCCCCATTTCTTTCTTTAACTGGGTCACCTCATTCTCCCTTTGCTCCAACTGGGTCTCAAGGTGCCAAATCTGATCTCTAATAAAGCCGGTGTTCTGCACAGTGCTGTGGAGCTGAGTAGTATAAACAGGAGACAAGATGCACACCCAAACAACCCCCACAAAGAAATCTCTTAGTGTCTTATTACCTCCATCTGTTCATATGTGTTCATTTCCATGACCAAGTTGTTAAACAACATTCTGTTCACGTTTTAAGGCATAAAAACAACCAGAATATAAGTAGTGATAATCCACAACCCTGGGAAAATTGAAAATGGTTAACAATTCCAAACGATAAGCAATTTCTGTGAGTGCGCAAGGAATTAGCTGTAATCTTCTTAGGGGTCACTACAGCAAATCCCTTCATAAGGAGGGTTACGTTCAATGATTGGCTGAAAGAGTTGGCACTGCTGAAAGGACGTAAATAAGCATAGAAAGTGATATCAACAACATAAACATTCATAATGATGGTTGAGTTCAACCATGTGAAGAAATAACAGTTCAGCAGATCAACAAAAATGCCCAATATATAATGTGTAAGCAATAACATATACAGTTTTTAAATATATATATATATATATAAACTAGATTTGTTTTACCTTCTGTTCTTGTTCCAACTGTGACACTTTAGCCAAGAGTTCTTTTTCTAAAACACAGAAAAATAATGCAGATGTTGTTTTTTAACCTCACAGACAAAAAAAGAAAAATGTCTAACAAACTTTATATGATACTAACCTTTTCTAGCATGTTTTACACCAATGTCATCGATAAAGTCGAAGGCAACAGAAAGTTCTCGATCTCTAATCTAACACAGAAACGTAGAGAAGACGTTGAGAAACAAATATTATTTCAAAGGAAATATTTCATGCATAAACAGGTAAAAGCACCAAGGTCAGTAGTGTGACTCCTTTATGAATATTCTTCTTTCCTAAAAATACATTACAGATGTTGGTAGGGTGGTTCACAGATGTGCGTGGGAGAGATCAGAATATAAAAACAATAAAACTGAACACCTTCAGGAGGGATTGAAACACCCTGAGGACTTGAATAATGTTCTCTGGAGCTTTATCCTTCACACCCCATTCTTCTGTCTGCATGGGAAAAGTCAAATGTAGAGTCATTCAACCTCATAATACCAATGCTTGTACGACACAACTGCCTAGACCAAAACAATCTATATTTATACGTGTAATATGACGAGGTGTACAAAGACTGATCAAGGTTCAATCGCAGTACTCAGGCTTATGCGGCAAATTCATCAAGAGCTTTCAGCATAAGTTAGATTGTTATGTGTTGTATCCAATGGTCACCGAAGGCATGAAAAATTTAGCATACATAAGTACATAATTGTTGACCAATCATCAAGTGATTGCTATACTCAAAATAATATGAGCAGGACTATAGTCTGTCTTTATTCCATCGACCATCAAAGACAGACATTCAGTGAGCTGATGGAATTTGCAAATTAAAAAATATAAAACATTGCTTCTTGTCCAGAAGTAAATAGCATAATGTCATCGACGGGCCATTACCAAAACTAACAGATCGAAGACCTTATCCACTTCGTCTTTGTCGCGTTCATTGAGGGTTTCTGGGTCAATTCTCAACATTTTATCCCAATTAAGAGCTGCAGGCATCTTGGCCATGATGTGTTTTTAAAAGACTTAGCTAAATAGGAACTGATATAACATCGATGTGGCACTTAAATTTACGGTTATAGAATAGAGACGCATTGGCTGCTAGGTTACGGCTGACAACAACAGTTAGCTAATGAAGCTACTCCAGAAGAAAACTACAAAAAAATCGGTAAAGTTCCCGGAAACTTAACTAAACCGTAGCGAGACGGTGAATATAAAGTTATTAAAGTGTATCGTCGCAGTTTTGCAATTCGGTACTGTCCACATTTACGTCAGTTAGTCCACAAAAAGCATCAAATTTGGCTAGGTTCAACTTGCGCGGTCACCTCTGCACCGGAAGTTATAGTGGGTATTCGCCAAAGCTACTTAGCACATATGGAACGCCGCTTGATGAACTGTGTATTCCGTCTACGTTTTGTCAGCTAAAGTGTGTTTTATGAGCTCAACTGCCAGCCCTGTTATAGACACGGTGAGAAAGACCTAAGCTACTTCTCTTCCCACCTTATCCAGCCTAAACACAGGCGACAAGGTAGTTAGCTGTAGCCGCTAATTTAGCTTCATCGTTAGCTAATGTTATGTTGCAGCTACGGTGGCTCTGAAATTGTCATTACATGCTGTTTTGGGCTTTTTGTGCCATTATGTAACCATTAATGATTGGTCACAATGCCGACTGAATTTCATTTATCAAACACCTGGTGTTCGATTTCTCGTAGCTAATTCTCTCAAGTAATATTAGCTGGCCACGACAGCGCGTTGGAGTACGCCCTCCTTTGCTTTTGCTGCCAGCTGTAACTATTCGTTTTTTCAACAAATAAGCACAAATTTACTCACTTGTACTTTTATTCGTTCTATAATTTAGCTGTTATATTTCCAGTTACATCTGACTCTGTAGCTTTATCTACAAACCAGGGAGGCACACTCTAAGAAGTAATGCTTGCATGCTATTTAATTTACTGGGTGCTGTGATGAGGAATCGGGCTAAGAAGACTTGTTTACATACACCGTACATCACAAAGTTGCACTATAAGTGAAAATATGTGTCCAATGATGAAATAAGTTTGAACTCATACGTGTCTATTTCACAAATCGTCATGCCATCAAAATTGTAATAATACTAAATTTTTTGTTGTCCTGCACAGTGATCAATGAAGGCTTTGGTCAGCAATGGCTGTTGTGTCATGGAAGGAGATTTTACTTTTGAGTGGACTGGTGGTGGGGTGTTACTGGAACAGCTTGTCATGCGGGTTTGTGTTTGATGATGTCTCAGCAATCCTTGACAACAAGGATCTGCGCCCATCAACCCCAATCCACAACCTTTTTCTCAATGATTTCTGGGGAACACCCATGGCTGAGGTAAGCTTTAAGAAGACTCAAACTCAATACGGGATTATGTAATTTCTCTTTAGAATTTTATATTATGGATCAAATTTGTCTCATTGTCATTTGTCGTTACTCAAAGTAATTTAGAAAGAAATAAACCTTCAACATGTGTCCCACTACAGGAACGGAGTCATAAATCTTACAGACCCCTGACAGTACTCACCTTTCGACTGAACTACCTCTTCAGTGAACTCAGCGCAGCTTCCTACCACCTGCTCAATGTCATTTTACATGCTGTTGTATGTGTGCTTTTCCTGCGAGTGTGCCGATTGTTCCTGGACAAGACTTCCAGCTTAGTGGCAGCATTACTGTTTGCTGTGCATCCCATTCACACTGAAGCTGTAAGTGTACAATTGCTTTGTGAGCAAATGTTAAAAAATGTGTTTTATTAAATTTAATTTGGCCTAATTGAGAATTATGTTCACGTACAAGTCCATGGAAAAAGTGTAAATTAGTGAGAGAAGTAACTGGAAATACTCCTAATTTATCTTTCACTTTCTAAATTAAAGTAATCTCATCAAGTTATGCTCCACCGGATGGGACAGACCCACTGGGAATTATAGGCAAATGATTGGCATTGGTTAGGTGGTCCTTGAGTCCCATCTGCAATCCAACTCTTGACTTCCTCAACATTCTCATGTGCTATTTTAACCATTTTCATGAGCATTTGTTAGGCAAAGTTTTAGGAAAAATGAGATAGAATACAAGGTCACTTTTTAACTTTTTTTTAAACTTTAGGAACATCTGTCTGGGTTTGTATAACTAAGCATTCCACTTGGCTATCATGGACGACCTGTCATGGATGGTTCACAAATCTGTTGCAGGGATAACACAGATACACAACCGTTCTAGTTTAAATAAACACTTCTGGCCAATTTAGAATTGCCAGTTAAACTTACATATGCTTGTCTTTGGTACAGAGTTTCAAAACTTTGGACAGTGGGATCCAGCCAGGGTCTCTGGAGAGAACTCATACAAGCATGCAATGTGCTAACACTGAACTGGAAGCTAGGTCCTTCTCGCTATGAGGTAACATAGCCAGCTAAGCTGCCCTAGCTAAGCACTGGGTTTTCCACAGAAATTATAACCACTGGATGTCTCACTTGATCTCTAGTACCGCAAACCAAATAAGCAGTAATGTTAGCCGCACCTTCACTCTTCCTTTAAAACAAGAAAGTTGGCTTTGTGAAATGCGTTGAGTAGCCCTGTAATATTCCAACTTAAGCTGAGCAATTCACTTGATAGTGCTGTAGAAGTATTTTCACTGCACTGTAAATGTGGCTGAATTAAAAGAATTCTGCATAGAAGAATGGGCCAAAATTCCTTTAGATGGAAAAAACCAGTTCTTGCAAACAGTTGCTACAATGGTGGTACAACAAATTATTCGGTTTTGGGGGGGAATTTTTTTTTTTCCACATAGAGACAGGTTTAGATAAATTTTTCCCTTAATAAATGAGTTTGTAATTTAATAGTGGAATGTTTTATTTATTTAGGTCATCTAATACAAATATGAATTAAGTCAAAAGCATTAAAAGAAATTAGGAACGGGTCAGAGATCATTTGAAGTTTGAAAATCTACATGTGCAATAAGGTGTTAAAGAGACTTCAATATAGAAACAGTTTTTACATGTAAAGACTTTGTGTCTTTATGGAGCGTTGTAGGACATTAAGAGTAATCAGAAACTTAGCTTTGCACCAACATGTCCACTGTGGCATACAATCTGAATGCATTTCAGTGATTGTTAAAATTGCGTCAGAGTGAACCAGACAATAAACAGCAATTGAATTGTCACATCTTGCCTGTTATGGCTTGCTCAAAAAGGAACTCCACCTTATTCAAGTAAACCCTTTTGTTCATGCTCATGACATTAACTTACTTGTGCTACACGTTACATTAAACCTCTGTTTTTACTGTTGTCATTTAAGGCTGCATTAACATTCTTTAAATGCTTTAAAATTTTTGCTTCCATTTTTTTTCCTTCTTGAAATATAAAGATAGTTATTATAGCTTATCATGGATGTTGTCTGTAACACAAAGCTTATTGAACTTAATAGGAAATCAAAACCCTTTAGCTTATTGTTTATTTGAACTTTATCTCATTCTACTGTCTGAAAAGCCTCTTCCCCAATTAGGACTTGTATTTCATCCTTTTGAACATAGCTGAACTGATGACCAGACAGGCCTTGACCAGAGTAAAAAAACAAAGGAAACATTCTGCTTCTTGGGTGTGGAGTGCTACTGTTACACAGCATGCATCACTGTTCCTATCTTCCTCATCATGTTCTCTAATCTATGCACAGTCTTTCAGACTTCTTGAATGGAAACAATTTGCCTCACAAATGAGCCTTTAGTGTTAGTCCAGCAAATGCCCTTCATGTTATCACCGTCTGGAATCTCTCACTGAACGGATCATTTGTTTTTTGAATTATGCTTCAAGCACTGAAGGTCCCTACATTATAAGCTTATACAAAGAGTGCCTGTGTGTCCCATGTCTTTTTCAGTAGGTTTTTTTTTTTTTTTTTTTTTTTTTTGGGGGGAGGGGGGGGGGGGTGATCTGTCTTTTTGAATGAAGACTTCAGTTTTTTTATATATATATATCTTCAAACATCTTTAGATACAAATGACACTAAATAATTTGTATCTAATTTGTAACTCCATCCATCTGGATGGATGGAGTTGCCAACTCTGTATAGATGGAAAGTTAAATTTGTAGTTTGAATATTTTCAAGAAATTGAGCCAACTGTAATCAGTCTTTCTAAGATTCTGTTGAAGTAACATTGCACTGATCAGACATTTTAGGGGGCTCTTGAATGCTGCCAGCATTTTTTCCTTCTCCCACCAGTTGACAAATAGGTCAGTCAGAGCACAGTGCCTGTGCTTGTTTTGAATCTTCATGGCAAGCCCTATTTATTGGAAGCTGCAGCCCTCTCATGATGCCAGTTGAATTCTTAAAGTGTAAACAATCCCCTCTTCTTTTAGTGAGTGCTTTGTAGAACTATTTGTGGGACCTTTATGTTCTTAGAGTATGTCTCTTTCCAAGAACTTAATAATGATATTTCTTCCGCATGAGGGCAGTCATCATGTACTTAAATGACAGACGTTGCTGTCAGAGAGACTATGTTACATATAATTGCTTCCCCATCAGTTGATTTGGGTTGAACAGAACTTTTTATTTTTATTTTTAGAGCCTTAGACCATGAGCTCTGGTTCGTGCCAGTCAAAGACACATGTGTAATGTTCTCAGAGTTATTAGATATGTTGTCTGAGACATGGAGGTCATGTGGTGGTGGCTTCAGAGTCGAGGCAAAGTAGCATGGGTATAGAATAGCATCTCCTAATAGGAAAAGTAAACTTTTCTGTATTATTTTACAAACTTATTTCAGAAATTTTTATCTACATTTCAACTTGAATTACCAAACAATGAACATTTAAGTATATTTTAAGAAATCATCTTTCCAAATCTTTATGGTTGGGTCGCTTGTGTTGATCGACTGTTATCATCAGGTCACTGGTGTGGTTGGCAGAGCTGAACTTCTTTCATCAATCTTTCTTCTGGCTGCTTTCCTGGCGTATACAAAGTCAACTGGACCAGACCATTCCATTGGTAAGTATAATGTTCTTCCCTGGCCTTTATTTATTTCTGTCTCATGTGCAAAATCTACTGGGTCGTTAAGTATGAACTTATTTTCAACATGCTGTTGTCTGTTAACATTATTTCATTATTTTAATTGCCAAAATAAGCAAATACAAAAAAATCAAGATGGAGGCAGTGGAAGTGTTGTGGCAACAGATCGGATAAGATCAAACACCTGGCTATTCGGGTGTTAACTTCCAATTTTTTTCCACCAATGTTTTGATATAAATAAACACTTCCCTTTGAGGGTAATTAATATGGAATGTTCAGTGTTACTTATTACTTATAGTCATGGTAATAAATCTGTCAAGTATAAGGTTTTATGTATCCAGACCTGATTGTTAACAGGTCTTAAAATTAGGTAAATAAAACTTTAGCTATACTACAACTTGTGATATATTTCATTATTTATGTATCCAAAATTAAGCCAAAATATGGAAGTGGTGTGTGAAAGTGCACTCTCGCTGCTTATATTCGAACTAAGGGAGTAATAATTAAATGCAGTTGATTAAATGATCATCAGCAGGTTTTTACCACCTGTGTAAAAGCAGTACCTTTGGTAGTCTGCTGATCTTGAGCACTCGGGCATGTATTAGAGTAGAATACATGCCTGTCATTGCCAAGTAGAAAATGTATCTGCAATGATCTTTAAGCAAGCAATTGTTGTTGTAATCTATCTGGCAAAGATTTTTTTATTCCCAAGCAATTTGAAGTCTACAGTTCTATAGTAAGAAAGATGATTCATGTACATGCAATCTTCCCAGGAGTTGATGTCTCAGGAAATTTACCCCAAGATCATCATCAAAAAACTGTAGCGCTCCAGCTCATGTCAGTTAGATGTTCAAATCCATGACAATACAATTAGAAAAAGATGAAGCAAGTGTGGCTTGTTTGGAATGGTTTCTAGAAGAAAGCCCAGGCAGCACAGCATAGGTTTGCAAAGTGGCATCAAACCGCAAGATTTCTGGAACAATGTCCTTTAGACGGAAAAATCCAAAGTGCAGATGTTTGGTTATGATGCATAGTGCTGTATATAGAAAACCTCAGCAAACATACCCCATACTGCCTGTCAAGCACAGCGATGGGAGTGTGACAATTTAAGATTGTTTTGCAGCCACAGACCTGGGTACTCTCCAGTCATTGAACTCCTCTATATGCCAAAGTATTCAAGAGTCAAAGGCCCTCTGTCTGACAGCTAAAGCTTAATCAAAATTGGGTCACACCGCAGGACATTGAGCTGAGGTACAGCAGCAAATTCACAACAGAATGGCTGAAAAAGAAATGAATCCAGCTTTTGCAATGCTCTAGTCAAAGTCCAGACCTCAATCTGATTGAAATGTTGTGGTAAGAGCTATGCATAAATGAGTGTTTGCAATCTTCAATTATCTTATGTAAAAGACTGATTAAGTAATTGCTTTCTGTATGACTTTAACTTGCTGCTGCTAAAGGTAGCTCTAAAGCTGCTGAATTATGGGATGCGTCTGGATTCTCACACACAGCTTCTGCATATGTTTTGGAAAGTTTTTGTTAAATAATAATGACGCTGTATAATATTCATCTCAGGTTGTATTTTTAAGACTAGGTCAGTTTTTATGATGTCCTGATATGTAAAACCTTGGAAATGACAGAGGGTAGAGCAGGGCGATATTACCAAAAATATTTATCACGATATACATTTGAGAATTTGCGATAATGATATAATTGACACTAGACAAAATACTTTACAACTCTACAACTTTATTATTAAGCAGTTGTTTTTTATGTGCATTAAAGTTATATAAAAATGTAACGGTGCAAATGCAAATTCCTTGCTGACAGTTTAACCAAAAGGCATTTCCAGTGGAAATTGGCCGACATATCCTCAGCATAACCATGTATAATATCCACAAAACTTAAAAAGAGGTTATACACACACAATACAGTAATATTATGTTGAAGCACAGTACGTATCACTCCGCGAGGCTCCTGCCTATGATAGACGTAATGCTCCGACAATCCATCAAGCGGTGCGGCTTCGTAGCTTAGCAAAGTCCTACTAAAACATTTGACAGATTTTCGAGCGCCGTGTACCACATAAAATCGTTTTGAGGTCAGTAAACACAACCAGAATTCATACATAAGGCACACGGGATTATAAGGGGCACTGTCGATTTTCAGAAAAATCAAAGGATTGATTTTAAGTGTGCCATTGTTTTCCAAAAAACACGGTAATAACGACGGCCCGCTAGCATGCTCTACTAAAAATAGTGCTTTGTTGTGTGCCTGATGGACGAAAGCTAAACCAGTTCCACACCACTGAAGTTGAACCATTTTTACAAACCAGTTCTGGTTCATCTGTTTCATTCACCGATCTGCTTTCGCTCTTCTCATTCATGCTTTTTTTCACCATGTGCATATGAAAACAAAGGCACTGCGCATGCGCATTTTACCCATATTATATCGCGATATTTTATTTTCTTATCGTTGCCCAACATTATACCGCGAACGGCATGATATGGCCCAGCCCTAACAGAGGGTACTTTCTTTTTAGTATGGCTACACCTACCATGCTCATCTAGATGCCTCTAGATGATGCAGCTGTATGTATTCACCAGTCTCCCAAAACAAATTTCTCTAGACCACGTGGAAGAAATCTCTTAAAATTTGGAATTCAGTTGAATTTGGTAAACACGCACACAATTTCCGTCAAATGTTTTATTGGATAAAATTAGAAAGTGATAGCATTTTGTATCCAAGAGTTCAAATTTAAACTTTATTGTAACATCATAATGTTCTGGAAAAAAACAATTTCTGCAGTTATTCAACACTAAAGCTTAGGAGCAGAGGAGGAGATAAAATGTTTGTTTTGTTGAGATATTGAGTTTGTATCAGTTGTCCAGTTGTATTCATCTGTGGTACTTCCTTTTTTAAATTGCTCTAGTTTTCAAAGAAGATATCACTGTGTGCGAGTCTGGACCTGCATGTTTGCTGGTGAACACACATAACTGTGAGGCAGTAATATTTAGTTCTGAAGATGCAAGATCAAGTAATTGGTTATAACAGTAGCCTCAGGTTTTTAACTTGTATCCACAGTGAGCTGTTATGTTATTTTTTTTAATCATTCTTCTGTTTATATGTATCACAATAAATCAAACTATTAAAGTAACCCAATTTAACATGTATGAGTTTTCCCATTTCCCCAGTCTAGACAAATACTGAAAATATAAAACTATTAACATAACACACCAAGAATTATGAAGTAAAAAGTGGATTCAATCGTTCAAATTACTTTTTTATAGAATCTTCTTTATGAGGTTTCCACCTTTTACTGTTCAGTTTTATTATCACTGAAGACAAAAGTGTTTCTAAACTTGTAACTGGTGCTATATGGAGACGTTAATATGACATCTCAGAGGTTTTTATGTTCATAATGGATCAAGAGAATTTGTTGCATTTGTTAAGTTACCAATGCACCAGTGGCTACAAGGTTAATAAGTTGTCATGTGTATATATTAATATATATATTTTTGTTTTTTTCTTCTTTTGTTCAGTTTGGCCTCCCATTGCTCTGACAGTAGTTTTAGTGGCAGCGGCAACACTGTGTAAGGAACAGGGAATCACGGTTGTTGGTGTCTGCTGTGTCTACGAGATCTTTATTGCACAGGGGGTAAGGATCAGAAACTTTTTGTGTCATAAAACATTCTATAAATTATATCTACATCTGACCACACACACACACACACACACACACACACACACACACACACACACTGTATCACAGTCATCCAGCTTTTTGTATTTACCCATGCTGACCACAAGATTTCTGCTTTGGAGATACTCACACTCAGTTATCAAGCTATAAACAGTTTGACCCTTAGAACCAAGTGCACCAACTTCAAGAGTGGACTGTTCAGATCTTGACATGTCTTCTATCAATGCTTTATCTTTGAGTGTTCATAATGTTGTTGTTGTTGTTTTTTATTTCTTCTATAGGCATAGATTTCATTATTCAGAGGTTGCTTCCTGGAATAAATGTATATGTCATATGGGTATTGCTTTACATGATGATGGTAAGTTGATTGTTTCTGTCTTTTTTGCCATTCTCAGTTTACATTGCCGATGCTGGTGGACACGATATGGCAAGTTCTGCAGGGTAAAGATGGGTTTCCCTATGCTGTCCTGCAAACTCTTCTGAAGCTCATTGTTCTAGTCATCAGCACCCTGCTGCTCGTTATAATCAGGGTCCAAGTCATTCAGTCGCAGCTTCCTGTCTTCACAAGGTAGGCAGTGTTACGGATGGAAAACTCACCAGCATTTTAATAAAATAAACTTTAGCCAGTTTTGTTAATTATTTATTTATTAAGCTAAGCCAAGTGAACATAACAGGAATAACAAGAATGGCAGACGGTTCTGCTCAAAGGTCATTTTCATGGGGAAGGAAAAGCCCAGTTTCAGTCATTTAGTGACCTGCTAAAAGGCACACATTTCACAATTTAAAAATATATTTTCTCTAAGCAAAAAGATGTGTTGAAGAATTTTCAGTTTGTTTTAATTGATTTGTCATTAAATCTTTTGTTTTTCCTCTCCAGACAAAAGAAAAATAAATTAGAAGCTGCCACTAAAATATATATATATATATATATATATATATATATATATATATATATATATATATATATATATATATATATATATATATATATATATATATATATATATATATATATATCTCAATCATTCCTGCCTGTGGCCATCTCCCTGTACAACGCATCCACTTAACACACTGTTTGCTGCTACAACTACACATGTTTCTTTTCCAAATATTTATTTATAAGTGACTTATGTATGTATGTATGTATATATATGTATATATTGTACTATTCTTAGTTAGCATATTGTCTGTCTTGTCTTAATGTTGGTTTAAAATGGAGCACTGTAACAAAAAATAATTTCCCCCAGGGATCAATAAAGTATTCTGATTCTGATATATATATATATATATATATATATATCACTCTGCGATGCTCAGCTTAGCAAAGTCCTACTAAAACATTTGACAGATTTTCGAGCGCCGTGTACGACATAAAATCGTTTCGAGGTCAGTAAACACAACCAGAATTCATACATAAGGCACACGGGATTATAAAGGGGCACTGTCGATTTTCAGAAAAATCAAAGGATCGATTTTAAGTGTGCCATTTTCCAAAAAACACGGTAATAATGACGGCCCGCTAGCATGCTCTACCAAAAATAGTGCTTTGTTGTGTATCTGACGGACGAAAGCTAAACCAGTTCCACACCACTGAAGTTGCAGCATTTTTACAAACCGCTTCCTGGCCATCCGGTGAAACTGCTGGGAGGACAATGTTGGAGAAACGTTAACATTTTATTTGTACTGCATAATCTGCCGATTCTGACAGAAATCTGCAACTATCCTTTGAAGCACCGCTCCTCTAAAACAGCAATAAGGATAATTATTATTATTAGGATTATTAGGTTATCCACATTATTATGTAAATAACAAAATAACTTAAAGCAAAAATTGGGAAACGTAAAGTCCGAAGTCTTTATATTAAGGGCCATCAGTCAAACAATACTGTTTGCTCTGGGTCTAAACAGAGCGCATTGTGTATGACGTCTTCTTTTGCGCATGCGGGCCGCTTTGAGCGTTCACACTAGAGTGCGTTTGCTGTCGCATTTTATTTGTAGTGTGAACGAGCAGACAAAAAAATTGGATTTGGTCAAAAAATCGGAATTGAGCATTAAGACCTGCAGTGTGAACGTAGCCATAGTCATGTTGTGAGACAAGGCAGCGCGTAATAGCAATATTGGGACTTTTGGGGGTGTGTGTCGTGGCTCCAAAAGGTTGGGAAACACTCCGTTATACTACTGGCTTATTTACTTTCATGTTACTCTGTAAAATCTTATGTAACGTACTGTCTCATAATTACCAATTAAAAATATAAGCCTAGAGGCTACGGCCCCTAATGAGGACACGTGACCTTTCTCTAAGTATTTAAATATGAACACAAAGCTGACAGCATAAATCAAAGATGAAAACCAGAGACTTTAAGGAGACTTTAAAGCGATCTTTACGGTGATTCTACTGTAGAAACATGAACAGGTAGAAATAGAGGCTGCAGCCTGACTGGTCATTAGTTTGTTACTCGTTGAAGTTCAGCAGCGATTGGCTTCACCGCAAATGCCAGCTCGCCTTATCACGGTGCTGGGCTGGGGTCAGCATTTACTCAGCTTTAACATCACTCTGGGCTCTTGGCTAATGTAGCATTAGCATGCTGTGCTTGCAGAGAGCTAAAGTTGTGTTAACAGTATAATGCAATAAAAATAAAAGTAATGTCCATATCCACACTGTAAACTGCGCCACTATTTTCCTTCTCCAACACTGGAGAAATCAACCGATCGCAACGAGAGTGCAAGAACCGATAAGCGGAATCGATAGAAAGGCAGACTAACAATTCCAAGCAATTGAACTTCCCATCCCAACCTATCATCTAGTATCATATTGAACAGTAGAAAAATGCTATACAAGAATCAATCCATTTACCTTTAACTGATTTTCAGCATTAACATGTGTTTCCTCCACCCTGCCATTAGTATGCTTCACTGTTGAACTTGGGGACTGCATCCTAATCTGAACAACAGCCTTTTTGTGGTACTTAATTGTATTACATGAATGTGCTGCGTAAAGTTGTTTAAACTTTAGCTGATGTACCTTAAATGTAACACACAGAACTATTAGTCATCATTGGAAGGTTTTTAACTATTTTTAAACACAATTTACAATAGGTCCTTTGTAATGTAGCTGAGAAGTTTCATGGTAAATCTCTTTAAAACACAGAGCCAGATGAATGACAGATATTTAATGCCCAAATTCCTATAATATGGAGCTATTGTTGGGATATTCTAAGAGGTTAGAACACCATAAAAATGCCAGATTAGTAATAATTCAACTAGATTATGCATTTATTGAGCCTAAACTGTCTTGGAATTGTCTGCACAGGATTGAGCCTAATGCCATTTGACAGGAAAGATAAGATCCAGTTCCTAGAGGGCCTAATCCTCTAGTTATAATCCTCAAGCTGTCTCCGATTGTCTGAGACGATTTCTGTGTTCAAGCCATAACAATACCACACCTTTAGATTATAAAATCCCCAGCTGTGATTATTTTGGACTGAAACGCCTCTGTAAAGCAAGTTTGGGCAATGTGCTTTGCCCAAACAGTTCAGATACAAAACACTCCTGCGGTTCCTATTGTAGCGTCTTTACTGGCAGCTGCATAGATAAACCCAGAGACCATCTTGTTATGAGATCACACCACCAGTAGCGACTGTTCATCATATTGGTAATTTGAACTATAAACACTTTGAGATTCCTTTAGAGCAAGGGTGTCAAACTCATTTTCACAGAGGGCCACATCAACATAATGGTTGGCCTCGAAGGGCCAGAGTAACACTATGAATGTAACAAAATACAATGTAATTTAAAATATACGAAATCACCCTTGTTTATATTCTTAGATAACCGTTTCTGTATTAAATTCTGTATGCATTGAAGTCAAGGGGGGCAGGACTATGGCACAACCAGCGTACGACAGAAGTGTAGTGATTTATGTAGATTTGTGTTGTGTCCTGGAAGAATTTCATTTGTCAGATAGAAAACACTTAAACTTAGATACAATACAAATACACTACAGTATAATATTGTATTGCACACTATTATATACACTCCCACATTTCATGACATCTATGGTTTTCCTTATTTTTTTCACCCTCCACATTTATTATATACTTTATTTCAAGAAGAATATAATGTGATCCACAGCATCTGATATCAAAAATAAAATATAAATTCTGAATCATTTTTCTTTACTTGTTTTGCAGTAATTTGATCCTTCCAATCAGATAGAATAAAGCATTCATGATTTAAGAATTTCATGATAACACCAAGGAAAGGGAAAGTGGATAATATGTAATGTTTATCATCTCCTTCTCTCCCTATGTAATGTTCTTGCAGATTTGATAACCCTGCAGCAGTCAGCACTACACCCACCAGACAACTGACTTTCAACTACCTACTTCCTGTAAATGCATGGCTCCTGCTGAATCCCTCAGAGCTCTGTTGTGACTGGACTATGGGCACAATCCCCCTGGTGGAATCACTTGTAGATCTGCGTAACCTGGCTACACTAGTATTTTACATTTTTCTAGGACTGCTTGCTTATCACAGTCTGCGATACAGACACAGTTCTGCCAAGACAGTCATCATGGTGAGAGAAAATGTGGTTAAATTGTGTGTGTGTGTGCGTGCGTGCGCGCGTGTGCGCGTGCATGTACATTTTTATTTTTTTCACAAAAATAAACCAGACAGTTAGGCAGTTCTGAAAACTAAAGTGTTACCTCTGCTTGGTCAGGTTGTAATCAGTTTGATGCATCATCTCCACATCCAGTGTGGGCATATGAGCCCCAGACTTAAATATACCCACCGTCCTGTTTCACTGTGGGTTTGATATATTGCATTTTATTCTGTTTTGTTAGTCTCCTTACATTAACTCTTCTGCTACTGCCACAAATCTAAAACTTGTAATTATTTATATTATTTCTAGCCACCCACTGTGAAATATTAATGTCTTGTCCAACCCCAAGTGTTTGGCCCTTTTTTTTTTTCTCCTGAGACCACTGCTAAAAGCCGTCTTTTGACAGTACTTCTGCTGATTGGATTTTGGCCTTCATTATTTTTTGTATCTGTGATAAGAGAGCTTTTCTGTTTCCCAGTAAACAAAGCTTAAGGTATTCGTCTTCTGGTGGTGTGGCCTTGACCAGTGACAGGCTTTTATTTGTTGCTGAAAAGCAGAAGCCCTTTGACATATAAAACTTTAATAGAACACATAACACAAATATATCTATGTTTTCCTTCATTTTGTTGAAAAATAGTGAAATGGCAATTGGATTTGAATGGAATTGGAAATGTATAGGATCATAAATGTCTCCTTTTCACATCTTCTGTTTTTAAACATTCCCAAATCCTTATTTCTAGCTTTACATCAAAATAACACACAACAAAATAATAGATTTTCAGTACTGTAAGACTTTTGAACAGCACTCTTTATAACCATTGTTCTTAAGTATTTAGGAAAGTTTGGAGGTCAGTAAAAAGAAAAATCAAAAGTATTACTAGTGAGACATATGACCAACAAAATGTGGTTTCCTTTCTTGGGGAACATAGCAAGGTTCTTGAAGTATTTGCACAATATTGACTTCAATTCAATTCAGTTTTAGTTATATAGCAACAGTTGCCTCAAAGTGCTTTATATTGTACAGTATTCATTGTACTCAACTCAAAATACAACAGTATTTTGAGTTGAGTATCTGTAATAGCCTAAGCATATGATCTGCATTGGCCAAAATAGTTTTTAGTTTTTTTTGTTCTTTTTTTTGGGGGGGGGGGTTGTTTTTTTGTTTTAATAGCATCTGTCTGCTTGTGGGGAAAAGAATAACATGCTGACTTGAATTACTTTCTACTACATTCTAACTGTAGGCCCTTTATCCCCCTCTGTAGTGCCCTGGGTTCACATTGCATACAGTTTGCATAGCTTAATGGGATGTAAACAGATTCTAAGTACTAGAACTCATTTTTGTGTGTGTGTGTTTTTTTTTGTTTGTTTTGTTTTTTTTAAATGCAAAGTACCATAGAAGAGCCCTGACTTTAGAATAAAAAGCTAAAGTGGTTCCTTGTGTCCACTGGTCATATCCACTGCTTAGTAGACATTCCAGATAACGATACTTTATCCTGCTAAATTGGGTAGTGGCTCAACATACAACCTGATGCAATAGTTTACCATTATGTTTTGTGTGTGTGTGTGTGTGTGTGTGTGTGTGTGTGGGGGGGGGGGGTTGTTGTTTGTTTTCTTTTAAGACAATTTTTATTACCACTCTTTGTGTATATTTAGCTTTTTTCAGCAAATGAAGTTGGCCAGCAGAAATGAGCAATGAAACACAAGTTCTTAGTTGAGCTTTGAAGGGATGAATGGGTGGTGAATGTTTACAGAGGTACATAGAAACAAATTAGCATGTGTTGTGCAATAGGTTCATTGTTCTCATGCTTAAAGGTCAGTAAACTTGCTCACAATATTGCTCTAAGCTTCAGCTTTAGAAAGGGGAACACAAGTCAGCACAAAACACTGAATTATGACCTTTTGCATTGTTTATTCTGGTTTGCTAAGAGCCTTTTGGAAAATGTTGCATAACAATATCACAACACATTAACATACTGCATCACTACAAGGTTGCCAGCTGTCTAACATGGAGCATGAGATATTAATAAATAGTTTTAGACAACCACTGTCCACTGAGGAGCCCCATTCTAGATTGTAGATGTGCTGCAGGAACTATCACAGAGTCAGTTTTTAGTGCTGAAGCCCGTCTTTATTTGGAATTCTGTTTGATATTTTGGAGATTGGTCAGTCCAGTAGTTTTGCATATTTGTAAGATGAAATCATAGACAAATTTTGTAGGCGTTTAGCTGATAGCAAAATTAAGGCTGAGTTCAAAGAGATGTAGTGTGTGAACTTGGTGGCATTGTGGCTAATGTGACATCAGTTTTACCTTTTAGGTGGGTTTTTTTGAGGGGGGAGGTGGTTTTGGGTTTTTTGTTTGTTTTGTTTTTGTTTTTTAAATTAATCCTTTTGTAGATAGACAGACAGTAAATGTCATTCCTATATCGTCATGTAGCAAGCTTTTAAAGAGTGCTTTAGGTGTTCACTGGTGAAGAACATGAAGCTAACCTGTTTGTCATACAAAGATGAGAAATCCTGCAAATTATTGTAAGTTTTACAAATTACAGATTTTAACCTAACCACCTGCTACCTACAAGTGAATGAAGTATTAATGAACTTCTGAGATTTAAACATCAAAAGAGCTGCCAAATTGAACACGTCAAAATCCAGTTTTCTTGTTTTTAGACAGACTTTTTTTTTCCCCTTAGGTCCGTCTCCATGATAATTTCTGAGTGTTCAAGTATTTCAAAAAAAGAGCTCTGAGCTTGTCATATGAACTGACATATTATTTCTTTCTTTTGTGCGTGTTTGTGTGTGTCCTGCAGGCCCTGTCTTTGATTGTCCTGCCTTTTATTCCAGCATCCAACCTCTTCTTCCCTGTGGGGTTTGTCGTAGCAGAGAGAGTACTTTATGTTCCCAGTATGGGGTTCTGTGTTCTTGTTGCACATGGATTCAAGATGATCTCACATAAAGGGTAGGTTCTTGTCCAAAATGACGTTTAAAAGAAGAATCCCTCAGAAGTGCAAAACTGTTTGTGAAATTATGAGTTTCTGTTTGTGGTTACACTTTTACCCTTTTTTGTTTTTTTGTTTTTTAATATTGGTGCAGATATTTAGGTTTTGTGAAGATTGTGAAAATGTATATTTAAAATTACATTGATCTGCTTAATAATGTCCTTTGTAGACAATTGAAGAAGATTTCCTGGTTGATGATTGGACTGCTGCTAACTACGTACACAGTGAAAACTTTTCATAGAAATTGGGACTGGGAGTCAGAATATACTCTCTTTACATCTGCCTTGAAGGTATGATGGAAATGCTGTTTTTGTGGTGGCAGAGTGTCATGTCAGTTTGCCAATGTCTGTAAACACCTTGTGATTAAAAATTTTGAGTAAACCAGAATTAATCATCCACTCACAAAACTGACGAATGTTTATTATCGTTATGTCTCTTTTAATTTGTCATCTACTCAGGTTAACAAGAACAATGCCAAGTTGTGGAATAATGTTGGCCACGCTTTAGAAAATCAGAACAATTATGCAAAGGCTTTGCGGTATTTTCTCCAGGCTACTCGAGTCCAACCAGGTGAGACACTTTGATGTCATTCATAAATCATTGAAAAAGGAAGGATGGTTTCATGGAAGTGATGAAAAATCCACTACAGTTTGCAAAATTCTTTCTTAAGAAGATCAACAAATAGTTGATCTTCTTACAAACTATTTGTTTTTTTTGGTGGAGGATACCAAATGAGGTTACAGTATTTTTCTTTGTGTTGAGAGTAACTGTTTTACTTGTTGTTCTACCTGTTCCAACAGGTATACAAAAACAGAAACACCGTATAATACAGTATAACTGCTTTAAACACTAATATTAAATGAAAAAGACCCAGAAGTGTAGACATTCAGCTTTAGTTTAGTGGGTTGAATAAAAAGATTGCATAAAAATGTGAGGAACTAAAGCATTTTTAAATACAATCTCTTCATTTCAGGGACTCAACTTAAGTAACTAAAAATAAAATTTCATTTCTAATGAAACTTCATTTCAAATACTTAGTTGGGTTTCCTCCATTTTAACGCCAGGTCTATACTGCAGCAGCTTTCAGTTGCTTTTTGTTTGTGTGCCTTTCTGTCCGAAGTTTAGTCTTCAACACGCGAAATACATGCTCAATTGGGTTAAGATCAAATGTCTGACTTGGCTATTCAAGAATATTCCACTTCTTTGCTTTAATAAACTCCTGGGTTGTTTTGGCTGTATCTTGTGAAATGCCTCCCAATTATTTAACTTCATTCAGCTCATTTTGGGCAGACAATAGGTCTCTAAATACTGCTCTAAAAATTGCTTTCTTTCTCAGGATGTACCAAGCTTTAAATTTTGTCACTCCTAATATTGTAGCAATTTCTCAGATGGGTTTTTCTGTTTTCAGAGCTTAAGGGTGGCTTGTTTCACCTGCATGGAGAGCTGCTCTGACCGCATGTTGTCGGTTCACAGCACAGTCTTTCAGATGGAAGCACCAGACCTCAGATCAGCTCCAGGCCTTTTATCTGCTTAATTGATAATGACAAAACAAAGGAATTGCCCACACCTGCCCATGAAATGGCCTCTGAGTCAACTGTCCAATTACTATAGGTTCCTTTAAAAAGAGGGTTGCACATGTTAAAGAGCTGAAATTCCTAAACCCTTCGTCCAATTTGAATGTGGATACCCTCAAAGGAAAACTGTGTCCATGTCCACTATATAACTGTAATTAGAATATGTTTCAGTGAGAGAGAGAGATCCTATTCTTGCCATTAACCATGGTGAGCATGAAAATGTTTGTTGATTGAAAAAGAATCAAAGAAAAATCCCTTACATTGTTCAGCTGCTCTTTCTATTGTTTATGGTAGACTAAACCATCTATCAGTCTACATGAAGGAAATTAGCCTTTGTGCTCTAGCCCAGCGGTCCCCAACCCCCGGCCTTGGACCGGTACCGGTCCGTGAGTCGTTTGGTACCGGGCCGCGAGAGTTGAGGCTCAGGTGTGAAATGTATGGTTTTCAGGGTTTTTATTGGTTTTCGGCGTTATTTTGTTATCGTTTTTATCGTTTACTCTGTTTTCCTGGGTCTGTTCACGTGTGTTATGAATAAATCTTCTTTTTTTCGGTACCGGTACTAGTTTTATATTGTTGTATTTATCCGCAACACCTTAAAGGCCGGTCCGTGAAAATATTGTCGGGCATAAACCGGTTCGTGGTGCAAAAAAGGTTGGGGACCGCTGCTCTAGCCCATTAGTGCTCTACCCATGGTGTAGCCAAAAAGACCCATAACAGTCCTCAGGCCTATTTACTTTTCTGCCAGCAGTGATGTTTTGGGGCTGTCGCCGAGCAACACGGACTTTCAACTCCCGCCACAGATTTTCTATGGGGTTGAGGTCTGGAGACTGGCTAGGCCACTCCAGGACTTTCAAATGCTTCTTACGGAGCCACTCCTTTGTTGCCCGGGCGGTGTGTTTTGGATCATTGTCATGTTGGAAGACCCAGCCTCGTTTCATCTTCAAAGTTCTCACTGATGGAAGGAGGTTTTGGCTCAAAATCTCACGATACATGGCCCCATTCATTCTGTCCTTAACACGGATCAGTCGTCCTGTCCCCTTGGCAGAAAAACAGCCCCATAGCATGATGTTTCCACCCCCATGCTTCACAGTAGGTATGGTGTTCTTGGGATGCAACTCAGTATTCTTCTTCCTCCAAACACGACGAGTTGAGTTTATACCAAAAAGTTCTACTTTGGTTTCATCTGACCACATGACATTCTCCCAATCCTCTGCTGTATCATCCATGTGCTCTCTGGCAAACTTCAGACGGGCCTGGACATGCACTGGCTTCAGCAGCGGAACACGTCTGGCACTGCGGGATTTGATTCCCTGCCGTTGTAGTGTGTTACTGATGGTGACCTTTGTTACTTTGGTCCCAGCTCTCTGCAGGTCATTCACCAGGTCCCCCCGTGTGGTTCTGGGATCTTTGCTCATCGTTCTCATGATCATTTTGACCCCACGGGATGAGATCTTGCGTGGAGCCCCAGATCGAGGGAGATTATCAGTGGTCTTGTATGTCTTCCATTTTCTGATGATTGCTCCCACAGTTGATTTTTTCACACCAAGCTGCTTGCCTATTGTAGATTCACTCTTCCCAGTCTGGTGCAGGTCTACAATACTTTTCCTGGTGTCCTTCGAAAGCTCTTTGGTCTTGGCCATGGCGGAGTTTGGAGTCTGACTGTTTGAGGCTGTGGACAGGTGTCTTTTATACAGATGATGAGTTCAAACAGGTGCCATTCATACAGGTAACGAGTGGGGGACAGAAAAGCTTCTTACAGAAGACGTTACAGGTCTGTGAGAGCCAGAGATTTTCCTTGTTTGAGGTGACCAAATACTTATTTTCCACCCTAATTTACGAATAAATTCTTTACAAATCCTACCATGTGGATTCATGGATTTTTTTTTTCACATTCTGTCTCTCACAGTTGAAGTGTACCTCTGGTGCAAATTACTGACCTCTGTCATCATTTTAAGTGGGGGTACTTGCACAATCGGTGGCTGACTAAATACTTTTTTGCCCCACTGTAGTTAATAGGCAGTCAGTTGTTATGAGTCCATTCATTTTACTCTAAGATCTCATGACTGCAGTCAAACAGGCCAAAAGTATAATCCTACTATCTAAAGCAGGGGTGTCAAACTCAAATACACAGTGGGCCAAGATTCAAAACTGGAACAAAGTCGCGGGCTAACGTTAATATTTATTGAAAAAAAAATCTTCCTCCAGATATAAGAATGAATCTTTTCTTATGGACTCAAATAAGTTTTGAATATGAATATGGAACAAGCAAAGCTTAATACTAAACAATATATATATTAGCTGTATAATACCAGTAGGCCAGCTCTAATAGTAATTTGGTATGGCTTCGCGGGCCAAATGTAATTAGGCTGCAGGCCAAATTTAGTTTGACACCTATGATCTAAAGTGTATCATTTCGATATCTTGGGCATCTCTGTGTTTTTGTTTTTTTTTTTCATTTGTGCTTAATGCCTTAGTTTAGAGGAAGCCTACCATAAACTGAGATATCCACAGCTTTGCCGGTTCATCACCCACAAGTGTTTCCCCAAGATTAGCAATGTAAACACATTTTCCCAGCGAGGATTTCCTGCTCTGCTAATCAAGCATCAGTTCTGGCTTTACAAACTGACCTCTTTTAAAGTTTAATTTTTCTTACGTCTTCCTAGAAGGATTAAATAAGCTCCTCAAAATAATGTTGCTTGTTTTGTCTTACACTATTGATGGTATAGTTGAAAATCATTTATATTTTCTAGTCATGTTTAGCATTAGTTGGTATTTAATATAGTCATGTTTAGTAAATGTGTTAAAACACACATAAACAGATGGAGTAGGATTTTGTTTTCTCACTGCTCTTTCTCATTCTTGTTGCTGCAGATGATATTGGTGCTCACATGAATGTTGGAAGAACCTACAAGAATTTGAACAAGTCCAAAGAGGCAGAAGAGGCTTACTTGGTTGCCAAATCCCTCATGCCGCAGGTATTTAATCATTTGCTTTTTTTGTTTTTTTCTGCTTCCTTTTATGCAATTGTTACTCATTCCTGGCTGTAAGGTTCATTGTAGTCACTGTTTACCACCTGATGGTGGCAGATCATGCAGCATACAACAGCCTTTCAGTCATATCATGGAAAACTTTAATTATATATAACGAACGTGGGCATGATGTTGATGAATTATAGTTATTTTGCTTATTTAATTACAATGTTAGGATCAACACTTACAGGATTATTCCTGGCTCAGATATGGGGTTTCTGGGGTGACTATACCTTACATGGCAGAAACATTAAGTAAATATCCTTGTTATTTTAACTCCACTTTCAGTAAATAAGTAAACAACAATTAACAAAACTGGTTGAAAAAGCAAAAATAACTTTCTTATAATGCAAACTTTTACTGGGGGTACCAAGTTCTTCTATTCAGGAAAACAACCTTCCCAGGATAAAAGCAATGATAGTGATAAGAGGTATAGTTGCAAGTTGCATTACCCAGAAAGGCCTGAGCCAAAAAACAGGGACTAGAAATCTGCATTAAAATCTAATCTCTCATAACAGACTGTAATATGATGATTTTTTTCCACTCCCTTCAAATTCTCTACTTTATTTGATGTTACACAAGCTTTGATTCTAATGAAATGTTGTTTGTCCACACATTAGGTTATTCCTGGTAAGAAGTATGCGACGCGTGTTGCCCCAAACCATCTCAATGTTTACATAAACCTAGCAAATCTGATCCGGGCCAATGATTCGCGGCTGGAGGAGGCTGATCAGCTCTACCGGCAAGCAATAAGCATGAGACCAGACTTCAAACAAGCTTACATCAGCAGGCAAGTTTTGTTTTGATTTTTTTTTAAACTCTTTATCTGTCAGATAAAGAGTTAAAATGGCACACATAGTCTTTAATAAATGAATAAAATCTTGATCTTAAATGTATTACTGTCAAAGATTTGTACTGAGACATTCCCCTTATCTCAAATTTTGTTGGTCAAGTAATGTAGTAATGTGTTAGTGTTTTTTGCATTATCACCTCTATATGTATTTATTTATTTGTTTTCTTTTTGACTCAGAGGGGAACTGCTTCTCAAGATGAACAAGCTTACAGAAGCCCGGGATGCCTATCTCAGAGCCTTGGAGCTTGATCGCACCAATGCTGACCTGTGGTATAACCTGGCCATCGTCTACATTGAGATGAAAGACCCATCTGAAGCCCTGAAGAACTTCAACCATGCTCTGGAGCTCAACCCACGCCACAAGCTGGCACTCTTTAACTCAGCACTTCTCATGCAGGAGTCTGGTGAGTGTAATGAAGATATAAATAATTTAAGCATGATTGTTCCTCATAAGAGGAATGAGGAGAGCCTTACTTGTCACTTGTTAAAGGAAATAACCTTGTATTACCTTTAGGGTGTAACCAGATGCTTATTTTGAAGCGCACACTGCATGTACTGACAGATGTTCTTAGCCAAGTTTCTGTTCATTCATCCTTCATCAGCTCAGTGATAAAAGTGTTTACTAGTTTCTCCACCCCTGTATTTTTTATTTTTTTTAAACACAGATGGCAAAACCATAATATCAGTTGTAATGACTCAGCATGGGAAAAGAAACACAACTCACAATAATTTCTATTGAGAGCTCCATTAGGTTTTCTTAGTGTACAGGTGATTAGCTGACCTGCTGGTCATATTAACTTTATACTAGACAGACACTGTGTACTGGTCATAAACACTGTTATTTACTTTAAATCCATCAGCGAACAGCAAACTAACCTGTTTATCCTGCACCAACTTGCAGAGTATTTCCATTCAACCGTTAAATAACACAGTTGATCTACCTTTGTTTGTTTTGCAGCAGATTTCACAATATCACAAAAAAAAACAATGTCACATGTACGACCCAGAATCTGATTTTAAAACATGAGGACTTGCGCTTTAAATTTCCATTTTATCAAATCTAACTTCTCTTCTTCCTCTCTTCTCCTGTCTTTGTACATCATTACTTCCCACCTCTGTTTTTAAATGACCCACCAAACTGCTGCTGGAACATTGCTGCCGCAGGTCAATCAGAACGCCTTACTGATTGTAAGGGGCTAAACATATCAAGTACAGCACTTTTTAAAAAATATATATATATATTTCGTGCAAAATTATTTGAAAAACATTAGCAATTACTTTATTAGTTAAGTTCATCAGAGCACGTTTCCACTTTCCTTTTGTTTCACCTTGTCAAACAGTTTGTATTTCGGGGAATTCTTGGTTCAACAGGTCTGGCAATAATCGGCCTGGCTCTAGCAAATGAAATCGAATTCAGCTTTTCAAAAAATGGATGCATTATGATTAGTTGAGATAATCTTTTTTTTCCTGAATAAATTCGATTGTCATTTTAAAAAAATTCCATTTTGTTTTTACTCAGAGTATCTTTGTCTAATATTAAGATTAGTTTTATGCAAATGTGCAAAAAGAACAAAAGATCCAGAAGGAGGCAAATATTCATTTTCCCTGTGTAAGAGTTGCGAGTTGGCAGGAGCCTATCCCAGCTACCATGGATAAATGGATGCAAGGATGGACAGATGGATAGCTCTGTATACGATCCATTGTCAGTTCTGACACCAAGACCAATAAGTCCACAATCTTTTCTACCGTAGATAAATAGACATGCATTGTAAGACAAATTAATTTCAATAAAGGTTAGCTTAACAGTGTGCTGTTGTAAAATAGACTGTCCTAGCATCCAGTACAGTCTCTCATAAATTCTACAGTCTGATTTTTAAATAAGCTGAAAACCCATGCACATATTAACTCTCACAAACCTCCATCCCTCAGGTTTTTGAATTGTGGATTCCATACTAATATATCAATATTAGCAAATATTTGGGGGAGAAAAGTCAATTAATCCACATTTCAATACATGAAAAACCTTGGTTCAATCACTGGTGGTGCTGACTATCCACTCAGTGCCCTTAAGTGATTGTGGAAAAGAGACATAACAAAATCACAAAACCTCAAACTGTAAAAAAAGATTGCAGTAAACATGATTTACAAAGTTTGTTTCCAATGGATTTTGTCACATTTAGCCATTATTGTTTTAAACTTTTTCATACCAGCTAAGGGTAAACAAAATCTTGCACAATGCACATAAAAGCACCTTTTGTGGTTGAATATCAACGTTTGATTACCCAAATTCACCCTGTGCTTTGTGTCTGTTTCCTGTGACAGGTGAGCCCAAGTTCTGGCCTGAGGCCAACCGTCGATTCCTCACCTATGTGGAGGAGGAGCCTGACGATGCCAATGGCTATTTCAATCTTGGCATGCTGGCCATGGATGCAAATGAAAATGCAGCAGCTGAGCAGTGGATGCGCAAAGCCATTGGTCTGCAGGCTGGTTTCCGCAGTGCTCTGTTTAACCTAGCTTTGCTCTACTCTCAATCAAAACGTGAAGTCGACGCATTACCTGTGTTGGATGAGTTGCTACACCACCATCCAGAGCACATCAAGGGCCTAATCCTTAAGGGTGACATCCTCATGAATCACAAGAAGGACACCCGTGGTGCTAAGGCCTGTTTTGAGCGTATTTTACGCATGGACCCCACCAATGTCCAAGGGAAGCACAACTTGTGCGTGGTCTACTTTGAGGAGCGCGACCTGCCACGGGCCGAGCGATGCCTGGAGGAAACGCTGGACCTGGCACCAAATGAGGAGTATGTGCGTCGCCACTTGAGTATTGTACGTAGTAAAATGGCTGCCATGAGTGCAGCAGGCCGACCACTGTCTTCAGCTACCACTGAAGGAGCAACCACGGAGGGGGTAGCTGCATCATCCAAGGAGGAAGTGCTGCAGAGTGTTAAGGAGGGCACGGAAGAGGCTGCTGCGGGTGGAGAGGAAGGGAGGGGTGTTGATGCAGTTGGAAAGGAGGTTGGGGATGAGAAGAATGAGCGGAAATCCTCTACAGAAAGTGTCAGAGGTGTGGGTGTGGACCAATCAAAATCTTTAGATAATAGCCAGTCTGACAAGCGGACTAAGGGTAAGTCCACGAAGGACATTAAAGATATAGAGAAAAAAAGAGCAGCTGCCTTGAAGAGACTAGAGGAGATTGAGCGCATATTGAGTGGTGATTGACATTGTTGCCATTTTTAGCTGGACTACTTTTCCGGAGCTCTTTAATGCTCCAACTAAGACTTCTCCCCTTTAGCAATGTGTAATCATAATCAATTATCACTTTATTTCTTTGATTTATCTGCTTTCACAGGCCACTCAGTATTGTCTGCTGGTTTAACATTAATTATTTAAGGGAAATTTTGATCTGCACATGAAATTCACAACATTAACAGTAAAATTAAGCACAAAGCAAACTTGGGATGATCTATTTAAAGCTTATGTAGATGCCTATGTGTGCATATGTGCTTTATCTGAATGGGATCACATATCATAGATCGGTAGTAGTTTGTTTTTTCATTTGTAATCATTGTTTATCACTGGATTTTTTTTTTTTTTTTTTTTTTTTGGTCTCATCAAGATGTGAGTCATTGCGCTATTGTTTTTAAAAACAGAATGATTGTATCGTGGACAATTAAGGGAAGTGACATGTTTGGCAGATTTCCTCAAAGCAGGATTATATCTGCAGAGTTTGCCCCCTCAAAATAAAACATACAGTGAACAAAATGACTCCATACTACATTGACATCAATCTACATATGTGTATTCCATTGCAGCAACATTTGTTAATCTTTATTGATCTCACTCAGTACTTCCTGCTACTGCAGTCTTTACCTCAAAATTTCATTGTGAACCTATCTAAAGATATTTATCTTATTCCTTTTGTCACATTACCCATCCCTCCCCCTAACATCTCTACAGCTGGCTCCTATGCTTCAGACACCATGGCCCCATTAGAGATGTTTTGGATGTCTTGGGGTTTTTTGTTTTGTTTTGTTTTTTTTGCTTTTTCCCCCTCCGTCTTTCCCAGTAAACTCCCATAGACATTGCTTTGACATTGGCGAGACCCATTTTATATGACCGTCAACAGTGACGCACGGTCATCCTCAGCGTCATGCGTTCTTCATTTGCCAAAGGTCCTTTCACATCAGAAGAAAGGGGGAGGGGGGGATTTTCAGAGCACATTTGAAAATCCATCCAAAAATGGATCTCCCGACACACTTCTCTGCAGTCATGATTTTTATTTTTTTGTTTTATCTTGCTGGGACTGAAACATTGAGGTATTCAACATTTTCAAATTTTGATAATAGACCTTGTATTTGGAGGGGGGCGGGGGTTGTTTTTCCAGTATTTACAGCTATGTGATCAGTCGGATCAAAAATGCCCCGAAGTATCAACAATAAAACTACACTTGATCTGCTGGTGAACATGCGCACATAGTTTTTAGTTTGTTTGTTTCTTTTTGTTTTTTTTAAAGTGCACAGATTTCTCCCTCTTGTGTCCTTGGCTCTTTTTATTTTTATTTTTTGTCATTACACCACTATAAAACCCTGTGGCTGATTGGCTACTGTTCAAGAGGTCTGATGCTTAAATCAGTAATGGTGAGGAAGTGACAAGCTTGAATACTACCTGGTACTGCAAATTGTTACTGTCACAGCCATCTACAGAAGCCATGATAGTCATGAAGAGCAGCCTATTGACTACATGTGGTTTCCTCTTCACAGTGCTGTAATTTGTTTCAGCAAATTGTTTTGCTTGGTACTTTTTTTTTTTTTTTTTTTTTTAAATTTCAAATAGGAGATCTGATTACTGTAGATTAGGAGTATTGTAGTGGTACTACAAAATCTTGCTATGCATTGCGTGACCCTATGTACATACATTTACAGGATATTGTATCCAGTGTTATTTATTATTTTGGTATGCGCTAGATGTTTTTGTTTACCACTGGTAATTGTTTCATTTCAAGGTGCGTTATTTAGTCTCTGCAAATTTGTGTGTATCGTCACATGTTTGTTTTTTGTTTTTTTGTTTGTTTTTTAAAGTCCTGTATTTCAGTAGAGTTCATGTCAGTGTTAAACATGTACGAAATCATTCAACTGGCTGTCCAGTTAAACAAGTACAGTTTGGAACAAGGATGCATCCAGTTTGCCACGACTTCTGTTTCGCCTCATTTTGAGTAAATTTTTGTAAGATTTTTTTTTTTTTTTTTTTTTTGGTGGTTTTTTTATTTTATTTTATCTGTTGGTGGTGGGGGTGTCGGTTATTAAATAAAACTAGCTGAAAACTCTGTGCCTGTTCTTCTGTGTGTGTTACTAACGTACAGTAAATGTTCTTGAAATGGATTGATCCTACTGATTTGCTGCAGAAAATTTCAGTCTTTGAAAAAGGAAGCTATTGCTAGAGGTGCCTTAAACCTGTTTCTTCTAATGGGGGGGGAGTCCTGTGGTTGCAAAAAGGTTCAAGGTTGTGTAGAAGTCTAAAGTAAACAAAAATTACAAAATTTAAAGAGTAATTTATTTTTTCCCCACTGCTGTTGAATTTAACTGCAGGGTGACATGCAAGGAGATGTTTTGATCGGTCTCATAACATTTCACCACAACAGTATGAAGCAAAAGTCAATTAGTCTGACCTGGGGTTGAAAAAAACAACTTTTGTACAGTGTAGGAATAAAACATCACATGACAACAAAGCAAGAATTCTTCAACACTTTGAACTGTGCCAGGGCCAAATCTGTCAGCCTGAGAGGAACAGAGTGTAACTGTCAGTAGCTGCCAGTCAAAATGTGCCTTTCATTCAGTGTGATGTACTGTTGGCCCCAAAGCCTTGTGCTGTCCAAATATACCGGCTGTGGGTTTTGAGATTATCTTGTCAAAAGATACGTGAAAAACTCTGAGATTTATTTTTTTTTTCACAAGAACTTTTCTTTTCAACCATAAAAACTGACTGCAAAGTCATATGCATTCAGGTTTTCATAATGTCACAGAAAGTGACCTTAGTGAAGGTTACAAATGATCGTCTTATGGCCTCTTACGGTGGATTCACTGTCCTGCTAGACCTCAGTGCAGTGTTTGATACTGTCGATCATAATATCCTTTAAGAGTGATTTATATCTGTGTTTCCCAACCACTGTGGCGTGGCACATAGGTGTGCTGTGAGAAATGACCAGGTGTGCCATGGAAGATTATCTGGTTCCACCTGATTAGTACTCTAAGCAATCGGCGTGAGTAACGGGTAAAGCAATTACATTCTCCTCCACTAGAGGGCACACTGAAGTTAATTATGGAGTTCCACAGGGTTCAGTGCTAGGACCAGTTTTGTTTATGCTTCACTTAGGCAGTATCATCGGAAGGTATAGTATACATTTTCACTGCTATGCAGATGACACAACTTTATCTATCCATGAAGCCAGATAACACGCACCAATTAGTTAAAATGCAGGAATGTCTTTCCTATTTCAGTAGCGGCCAGGCGAGATACTCTACAGCAGAGAACAGGAGCAGCAAGCATGTCATTCGTTCTGTCTTCCTTCTCTCACCCCAACCGGTTGCAGCAGATGGCCTGTTAAAGGGGAGTTTTTTTCCTTCCCACTGTTGCCAAAGTACTTGCTCATAGGAGGTCATATGATTGTTTTTCTCTAAGCATTATTCTAGGAATCACAAAGGATTAGAAAAATGTGTGCTTTATTGTCAGATTTCCAATCCATATTATACCTACAAGTCAAACATTTCCACTGTTAGGGATAGTTTTTCTTTATTTCTCACACATTCACTTAAAACAAAACAAACAAGCAAAATAAACATTTCTATTTCATATATTTTGCACGCAGTGTTGGGAAGGTTACTTTTAAAATGTATTCCATTACAGAATACAGAATACATGCCCCAAAATGTATTCTGTAACGTATTCCGTTACGTTACTCAATGACAGTAACGTATTCTGAATACTTTGGATTACTTAATATATTATCATGCTTTTTACAACAACGTGAATGTACTATTGCTGTGTGATTTATTACTATTACTGAAGGTCCACGACTCCGAACCGTAGTAAAGGGACCTCTGACTAATACGACGGGGTCCCTGTCGGCGCGTAGCCGAAAAATAGCTTTACTTTGTTGTGTGGGTCAACTTTTCTTGCGAGAGACAGAGAGAGGCGTCGAAAGGCTGCTCCAACGGAACTTATTGTTTTCGGAGGAAAACACGAACACGGTGTACAGTCGAGTCTTAATAGCTTACTTACAACTGGGCTCGTCAGGCACTCTTCTTGGCTGCAGTGGTTATTATTATATTTACATGCTTCCAGCTCCCGTTTTTGCTCGATGACAACTCGTACCTTTCCACTCCCCTTTTTCTCCCTCCTCGCGCTCACAGACCCGTAACGTGTATGGCAGTCCATTCTCCCTGCAGCACGGACTACACTGCCCATGATGCTACATTCTTTAGAGCTATGCTTGTAGCATTCTGCCTGTTAGCTTAGCACAACAACAACAACAACGAAAAGGCGCTCTCTCACCCAGGAAACACACAGTCGCAGAGAGAGAGAGAGCATCGCCCTGTAACCATGGCAACCGTAACGCTGCCGCCTGGAACAAAGAATGTAGCTGTCAAACAAAACCCAAACAGTCCTGACCCGCGACAATACTAAACAGGAAAGTACCGCAGTGTAATCCATTTATTTCAACAAAGTAACTGTATTCTGAATACCACCTTTTTAAACGGTAACTGTAACGGAATACAGTTACTCATATTTTGTATTTTAAATACGTAACGGCGGTACATGTATTCCGTTACTCCCCAACACTGTTTGCACGGCGTGAACGCGTTAGCGCCGTGCAGCCCCACACACGGGGGCCATGGGCACGTTGTGTGCACTACCATCCAAAAACTAGAGGGGGAGGTATTCTGCACATGGCACATGCACAGACAGTGACTGAAAAATCTTCATCATGGGATACTACTAAAACAACACAGGGATCTTCAGAAGAGTTCCTCTCATAGCTGTTACATGACTGTGTAAACTGATTGATGCCACCATGATGAGAGTACACACAAACAACACACATAATTTGACTTTAATTGCCCACAAAACTGTCAACAGGAAGTGCAACGAAGAAAGTCTTCCAGTTGCTCCCAAACAGTACAACTGACACACAAAGGCTAAGAAAATGTTGCACAGATGAAATAACATGATGTTCAGTTTATTTATTTATTTATTTATTTATTTGGCTCTTTTGTCATCAGAATTGTTGTCTAAAGGCAAAGAAAGATGCCCAACGGATTTACTTTACCAAATTGACCATCCCAGCCTTGCCGTAATGGTCCATTTGATTCACCTTTTATTGTTTATTTTATTTTCACTTACTGAATACGGGACAGACTTGACTGGGGGAAAGAAGGGGAGAAAGAAAGAGGGAAAGAGAAACAGCTGAGAAGAGGGACGGGGGAGAAGGGCAAAAAACAAAAACCAACAGAGTGAGCAGAAAAATAAAAAAAATAAAAAAATGCATATATCAATCACCTGGGTCACCTGCTGAGAAAGAAAAAAGAAAACAAGCAGAAGAGAACAAGAGTAATAGAATAAACAACATCACAATGATATATGGGAATATGACAGTAAATACTAAATATTAAACATTATTGTGCAGCACATAAGATCAACAGAACACAGTGTGCTTTGAGGTAGGAGCCAAAAAGGGTGTAGTTTGTGCGTGTGATCACCCGTGTGTACACCTGTGAGCATGGACGCGCTTGTTTTTTTAAAAGGTTCCTTCATGTAATGATCTGCTAGAGGGTGTGGGGGGGCCACAGCCCCGTCCTCCAGGGTATGAAGCAGGTATGGAGGAGATCAAAACTCCAGACATCCAGAGGCCCCCAGAACACAAGAGACCAAGGAAGACCAACAGAGGGGCAGCCGCGCCACTGTCCCAGAAAGAGCTGAGGAGAGTCCCAGATGAGGGCTCACTCAGCAGCCGCGGAGCAGAAGCCAGGGGGAGTTGCAGTGACGCGCCCGTGAGCTCCGCCGGCAGCCAGCCGTGCCTGAGTGACCGCACCCCACCTCCGAAGTGGCCCGAGCGAGCCCCAGGCTCCAGGCCCCGATAAGCGGCCGCCAAGGAGTGAGCTGGTGTGTACCTGGACACACCAGCCTCCTCTGCACCCTGGTGACATACCCCTACTCCAAGGTCCTGCATGTGTGGGTGGTTGTGGTGGAGCGGGAAAGGGGAGGCAGCTGGAGATGGGGAGAGAAGGAAGGGAGGGGCAAGTGACCCCTCCCTGGGGCCAGCTCCCCCACTGACCCCAGTAGGCACCCCCATACTCCACGACCCGCCAGGGAAAGGGGGCCCAGGCCCATCCAGACCGGGGCCCAGTGCAGCAGCGCCTCCCGGCCCCACAGAGCCCGGGACAGTCCACCCAACCCCACCACAGAGAAAACTACACCCACCCCACAATCCACTCATCTTCCAGACTACATAAGACAATAAACACCCAAGCTGAGATCTTCCTCCACCTCTCCTGTATCTCCCCCTCCTGCAGAGAGAGTTCCTGAAGAGAGGAAAGTTCCTGCAAGATGTGACAATCTCCCCCACCAGTTGAAGAGCCCCCCAGGTGGCTCGATGCACCGGCGGCACCCTGCTCCAGGGCTGGGCCCCCATGCACCCACCCGCCCACAACCCCGGCAACACACCAACCAGGACCCAAGCCCCCGAGGCCCGGCCCGGGCCCCAGCCCAGAGACGGAGCGCCAGTTAAGTTTTTTTAAAGATGCTAATGCTGGACTGATGACGAATTGCTATGTTAGTGAACCCCTGTTTAAACAAAAAGCACTTGGTTTGGCGTATTTCCCTACATGATCCCTATATGTAGTGAAAGTATATTACAAAGCTGTATGAGTTTTCTGTGGCTTACAATTCACAATTTTCTGTAATTATTATTAATTAATCAGTTCTATTAATCTGTTAGTAGAATTCTTTTTTTTTTCCAGCTTTGTTTGTTTGAAAGAAGTAGGCAGAGACACCAGAGAGGCTACAGGTACACAGAGCAGTCACTTGAGATTGTCCAGCTCTCTTGACCTGACTGACCAACCTGTGCACTATCTGGATTGAGAAAGTCTATGACTCAGTGCCTCAGACATGGAATGCCTAAAACAAGCTCAACAAGAGCCTAGGAGCCCTCATCAGGAATTCCATGGGAATATGGCGAATAACACTAGAGGCCAGCTTCAATCCAATTGCACAAGTCACCATTAAGTGTGGGATTTAAAAGGAGATGCTCTGTCCCCACTGCTGTCCTCCATTGTCCTGCACCCCATCAGCCAGATGATTATCAAGACTGTATACGGATACCGATTACGAAATGGAGCAAATGCCAGCCACTACAATAGAGGCTGGGGTCTACCATACCAAGAAAGACCCCAGTTGCAGGCTGTGCAAAGAGTTCAGAATGATCCTGTAGGACTTCCAGATACATAAGGGAAAGCTGGTAATGGCTAACCAACCATACACAGTAGTAGTGGGCAAGCAGAGGAAGAAGGTCGTAGTGATAGATGTAGTAATAGCAACATCAGGAAGAAAGATCATGTGAAGCTTGAGAAATACCAAGCAAGCGCTAAGAGATGAGAGAGATGAGCTAGAGAAGAAGTGGAGGACGAAGGCAGCAGCACCAACTCGCCCACTGCTCCAGCAGATTAAAGAATGACATCTGAGATGTTTGTACAGAAGAGAATAGTCCTAGGAATAGCAAAGATAATGCGCAGGAAGCTCCTGGGAGGCTGAAGCTAGTGTAGGGCTAGTGCACAATATATATTTATGTGTGGAATATATACACATATAATACATATATGTGTGTGCATGTGTGTAAAATTAATCTCTGTTTACAGGAAAAAGCCACATCTGAACCCAATCGGGTGTGACTAACTATTTTCATAGCTCATGTCCAACATTAATGCAAAGAGGGTATCAATTAATGTTAGGACAAACTGATTTATTAAGGTACATAAAATACCCAAAGTCCTATCATTAATGTTAGTAATGATTATAAAT
This sequence comes from Rhamphochromis longiceps, assembly GCF_057381845.1. Classification (NCBI taxonomy): domain Eukaryota; kingdom Metazoa; phylum Chordata; class Actinopteri; order Cichliformes; family Cichlidae; genus Rhamphochromis; species Rhamphochromis longiceps. The sequence continues at coordinate 24,272,713 of NC_140563.1, forward strand.
AAGATAATCTAAGATAAGATAAGATAAGATAAGATAACCTTTATTAGTCCCACACGTGGGAAATTTGTTTTGTCACAGCAGGAAGTGGACAGTGCAAAAGTTATGACGCAAAAATTAGAATACAATAAGAATAAATACAGTACACAGCTGTACAGAATAGAATAAAATAATATACTATATACAGTAGAATAAAATAGAATAAAAATATACAATAAGATAAAAATAGAATACGAATGCTATATACAACTGAGTAAAAATACAACGATGCCAGAAAAGATTATTGCACTTAGTGTTATTGCACATGTGTGGATGTGTGTGTTTGTTCAGTTAAAGTCTTTGTTGTGGAGTCTGACAGCAGTGGGGAGGAAAGACCTGCGAAATCTCTCCGTCCCACACCGTGGGTGCCGCAGTCTCCCACAGTCTCCCAATCTGAAGCAGCCATGCGTGTTTCCTGGAAAATTGGTTTCCCTTTATTGGTAAACATGTTCACTCATCCACCAGGAGCACCTGTTTTGTATTTCATGATGCCATGTGCCCAAGTAGAGCTTCCTCTGTTGCTTTTCATGTCAAACAGTGTTGTGTGTGTGTCTGGGGCTGGGGTGAAAACAAGGACTGTTTACGATTATACAGTCAGCTAAATACAATTCCATTTTCTGAACACTCTGCTGTTTTTTATCTGTCCATCATGAAAGCAGACCATTGAGGTTGTTGTGGATACACTATAAAGCACTGTGCATGGTATTTGTTTGTTTGGAAACAAAAACATATTTATTTTGTTTGCAATATGTAACAAATTCCAACTTACAACATTCCTAAATCTAAAAGTAGAAGAAACAAGGTTAAACTCATCACATAGCGCCACTATTAATGACAACATTTTTACTAATGTCATGGATTTCCAAATTAATAGTGGCCTGCTTGTCTGTGACATAACTGACCACTTACCAGTTTTTACTTTGTGTGACTGTGATTTAAAAAAAAAAAAAATAGATACCAAGATTACGATAGCAAAGCGAACAATAAATGAAGAAGCAATTCATGCCTTCAATTTCGATTTAGCACAACAAGATTGGAGTTCGGTGTATGAAGAGTCAGATGTGGACAAGGCTTACGATAATTTCCTAGACATTTTCACTATGTTGTACAATAAACATTGTCCTGTAAATGAACACAAGACAAAGAAAAAAAAAGATAAAAAGTCCTTGGTTCACAAAAGGAATTATCAATGCTTGCAAAAAGAAAAACAATCTGTATAAGCAGTTCATCAAAGTAAAAACAAAAGAAGTGGAACAAAGATATAAAGCATATAGAAATAAATTGACTGATATTATAAGAACAAGTAAACAACTTTATTATAGAAGAAGATTATATGAAAATAAAAACAATATAAAAGGAACTTGGGATGTGTTAAACAACTTAATTAAACAAGGATCTTCTGGAACATCATATCCTGAATGTTTCATTGATGCAAATGGTGAAAATCATAACATGAGTAACATTGTAGATGGGTTCAATAAATTTTTTATAAATGTTGGCCCTGAACTAGCAGCGGACATCCCGTGTCAAAAAAATGAAAATATCAGTAATATAAAATCAAATCCCTTTTCACTGTTCCTCTCAGCTACAAATGAGCAAGAAGTAATAAATATCACATTAAAATGTAAAAGTAAGTCTTCAATGGATTATCATGACATAAATATGTCTGTAGTTAAACAGGTTATTCTGAATATTGCTAGTCCCTTAACATATGTCTGTAATTTATCATTTCATTCCGGTTGTTTTCCAAAAAAAATGAAAATTGCGAAAGTAATACCACTATACAACACAGTTTTACCAATTATAGGCCTATTTCTCTACTGCCTCAATTCTCAAAAATTTTAGAAAAACTTTTTAATTCAAGATTAGAAAAATTCCTTGAAAAACATCAAATAATAAATGTTGGTCAGTATGGTTTCAGAACGCAAAGAACCACTTCATTGGCGATAATTGAGGCAGTAGAAGAAATTACTAATGCACTGGATAAAAATAAATATACAGTTGGTATTTTTGTTGATCTCAAAAAGGCCTTCGACACAATCAATCACTCAATTTTATTGGATAAATTGGAAAGATATGGTATTCGAGGGAAAGCTGGTAACTGGTTAAAAAGTTACCTAACGGGTCGGGAACAATATGTTAGCATAGGGCATTACCACTCAGAGAAACTTGGTATTACATGTGGTGTTCCCCAAGGGTCAGTGTTGGGACCAAAACTTTTCAATGTATACATAAATGATATTTTTGATGTTTCTCAAGTACTTAAACTCATAATGTTCGCAGATGACACCAACATATTTTTCAGTAGCGATGATTATACTGATCTTGTAATGACCGTAAACAGGGAGCTAAAATTAATAAAAAAATGGATGGATATAAATAAATTATCATTAAATATAAATAAAACTAAAGCAATGTTTTTCGGTAATTTAAAATATAATATAGAATTACCAATTATCATTGAAGGTGTACCAATTGATAATGTGAGTGAAAATAAATTTTTGGGGGTCGTAATTGATAACAAAATTTCATGGAAACCCCACGTCAGACACATAAAAACCAAAATTTCCAGAAGCCTCACAGTTTTGAACAAAGTGAAACCATACCTTGATAAAGATGCACTTCGTACTCTGTACTGTACCCTGGTTATTCCATATCTTACATATTGTGTGGAAGTGTGGGGAAACACATATAAAAATACAACTAATCCATTAGTCACAGTACAGAAACGAGCACTGCGTATTATTCACAAGGCTGGTTATCTAGATCATACTCACAAATTCTTTCTTCAGGCAAAGTTACTTAAATTCCAGGATCTGGTTAATTACAATACATCTATAATCTTATACAAAGCCTTTAATAAACTTCTACCTACAAATTTACAAATTATATTTGAAATTCGAGAAAGGGTTTATAATGTGAGAGGCTTCGGGGAATTCAAATTATCCAGAACTCGAACAACCCGTAAAGGTTTTTGTGTGTCTGTATGTGGTGTGAAAATCTGGAACAGTCTGAGTTTACAACTGAAACAATGCAAAAATATTCATAGATTTAAATTCCTCTACAAACAGTTGATCTGGTCACAGTATACTCAATGATGTTTTAGTGTGCTCTGTAATGTCTGTTCTCTTACCATTGCTGGTATGGATTCCAAAAAAAAAAAAAAGTATGTGCGTATGTATGCACATATATGTACATGTGTGTGTAGATATATATGTATGTATGTATATGTATGTGTGCTTGTCACTATGTAATTATTATTGCCTGTTACCTGTGGTAACGCAATTTATAATTATTATATATTCTGTATTTAGTTATGATGGTTCTAATTGTTGTTTGCGAGCTGCCGTTGAGATGCTTGCATGTGCCCGGCAGCCCGGGGCTGTTGATGGTTTGATGGTTTGTTTGGTTGTAACGATGGGCGTAGCTGTGGGAAGCTTATTGTTTTTTTGTTGATGAGTGAGTATAGGGGTGGGATTTAATAAGTTTTCTTCGTCCCACTCCTTTTCAGGTAATTTTTGTTTTTTGTTTTGTGCACTTTATGTTCAATATATATATTTTGTTGTGCCTGAAATGAATAAATAAATGAATGAATGAAATGAAATGTGTTCAAAGGTTATTCCTCTGTAACAAATATACCAGTTAATTTTAATCAAATTTCTACCTGTCTCACAACTTCACTGACATCATGAATGGCTATAAAAGCAGGTATTTGTTTAGATTTTTTGTATTACACCCTAAAATTTTCAATTTTACATGTTTCAGTAAAACATGTCTAGTGGGAATCCATGTGACCGCTGTTTACTCAGAGGATCAAACTGTATGATGGTGAAAAATCAAGTCAGAGAACAGAGCCCATGTGTCCTAGAATAGTGCAGAATGAAAAATTATTATGGGGAAACATCAAAGCATAGGGTAGATAATATCTTTGAAGTTCCAAACTTGAAATAATAAATCAGAAATCAGGCTCTTTGTAAATTTGATAGAATTGTATAAACTATCCAAATCCAGTTGTACAATGTGAATTAAAACAGAACTACTCTAACTGTACCTATAATTTAAGAAATTTCCAACAAACTTTCTTAAACTAAAGATTTTTTGGTTTTTGTTTCTTTTTAAATCATTTTGAGTCACTGAATGTGGACGAGTGGGGGCTTTTAGGACTTTCTTCATGTAATGACAGTTCAGAACCACAATTACCTCAAGGCAGTTTATATTGTAGGGTATAGACTACAATATTAGAAGAAAACCACTATGACTGGCAACAGTGGGAAGGAAAAACTCTTTTAACAGGAAGAAACATCTGGCTCAGAGAAGAGATTGCATTTTTCTCTAACCATTGGAAATGATTAGGGAAAAAATTAACAGCAGACATAGATGTTTTAAGCAAATAGAAGTTGATGGAGCAGGAAATATTCTAAAATTTGATCATTGTGGATCATTGTGGGCAATCCATCACAGGGCTAACACATAGAGACAGACAACCATTGGAACTTAGAGAACCATCTGTAAACCTGTTAACCTTTTTAACAGAACAGTCTGATACTTTTGTTTTTGTGTTACAGCTTGTCATATTTGCTCAATGTATCATAAAAGTTTAATGAAAGTTATTCTTCTAGCTCTTCCAGCTCATTGCAAGAGTGATTATTGCCTTGCAAACAATATTTGCCTGCTCCCAGAGCTGTATATTTCTCTGGCAATTAGCAATAAATACAAACACAGACTGTGGTCTTTTTCCTGTGGATAAATACATGAGGTTAGATACAACAACACTTGATTTTTTTTACACCAAGATGCTTAAGTGGATATAGTTTTGCTTCTCAACCAACTGCTTTTTTTAACCAGTGTTTCTGGGACCTACAATACTGACCATTTTTAATTCATCATCATAGTGATATCATCATAGTAACTATGCCCACTAAAGATAACAGTTGTTAAAATGAGAGTGGGCTGGAGTATACTGGAGATTTCCACTCAGTAGTCATTTACTCTGTTTGACTAAATGCTAACATCAGAAGTTAAATTAAGTTAACTTCTACACGTTCCCTCTTCAGGCTGAATTCATTTATCAAAGGACCACGTTTTTACTTTCCAGTTATTCGTAATCTGAGATATCTTAAAATTTTTTTTGCATAACTGACTTTTAGCCTGGCTTTTAATTAGAGTGACTTTTTTTTATTAATTTATTTGATTAATTGCATTTATATTTTAAATTTCATTTGTCACTAGTTTACTTTTAGTAGTAATCCTACTTCTCTTTTTGCATCTTTTCTCACATAGCTTTTTCCTCCCAGCTATTTGATGTCTTGTTTTTAACTCATGCAATAGCGTTTTTAAATTTGGACAAAAGCTTAGTGTCTGGGAAGGTCAAAATTTGAACTTGCCAGAAGCAAATGAGAGCTTGGCTCCTCTTAAGACATGAGCTGACCTGAAAACATGACTTGTATCATCAATTTATGCTTTTCTTACTCTTCGCAACCAAAATTTTGCAGGGAACTTGAAAGTATGAAAAGAAACTAATAGTGTTCTCTAATACTAAACCAACTGCTATCAAACACAAAGCTGATCATGCCCATTTGGTCTCCCTTTTAATTTTCAAGGAATGAAGACATGAAAACGCCCAGTAAGTGAAACTGTTAAGCTCAAGAATAACTGTTTTTGAGAACATGGGCAAAAAGCTGTCAATGTCCAGCTTGGAGCTCAGTTAAGGCTTTCAGACGGAGACAGTGATGGGGACAAAGTGTGATCTTATGTATGTGGAGCAAAAGCAGACATTCTGTTCTTTATCAATGATGAGAAAGGCTCAATGTACCTAAAGCTGTAATTACATAAATTGTTTTGCTCAGAGCTCAAATCCAGATATATTCTATTCTGAACTATGTAAAGCAGGAAAAGCCTGCAAATGATTACACTGCTGTTTAAAACCCCTCACAAAACAACTCAGCATTTGCTATTTAAAAGATATTATGGTTTAACCAACCTAAATAAAGTTAAAGTGAGATTTAATTTTTTTTTCTTTTGATGGGACAAATAATGGACCAATCATTACATTCTCACGTTCTGTTGTAGTAAAGCAAGCAAGGAGATTTTTCTTGTAGCTAAATAAGTACAAATGTGTTTGTGTGAATGAAGCAGTACTTCATCAGATGCTTCTGGCAGCAGTGAATGAAGTACTTTGACCCCTGGTCATGCATTCTGAGCGATACATGAGTGTAGAAACTCTGCTCCAACTTGTATTCTTGAAGTTCCTATATTTATTTTGGGGCACTTTTTTTTTTTTTATCAGACCAGGCTACTGACCACACATCTAAATATATTTTGAACCAGAAACGACTTCCTTGAATTCTGTGAGAAACAGTTGTGGACTCTGATACATAGTGCCGAGGTTTAAATTACGCAGGATGTTCAACACATTTTTCATGTTAGATTTCTATCTCTGCAGTTTTTCCAGAACAGATGGGCTTAAATTACATGGATGCAGATGTTCATGTGCCCAGTTTATCACATAGATATAATCTTTTAACCACAGTAGAGTTAAGCGCCTCAGTGAAGACTCAAGATTCATGTAGAATGGAATAAAATTAGATAAAGTTTTACATTTCACTGTCATATATTTGTTTTGTTATTCTACCTCAAATTTTGAAGAGCTTAACAAATTGAAGAAATATTGAAAGGCTCAAAATATGACTACCATACTAATAGAACGCCTGACTTACTTAATCATACAATTACAAATGAATAGATTAATAGATTGATATCCTAAATTCATTGCTGTCTCACTAGAAAGCTTCTAGTGATATAAATAGAAAAATAATGCTGGGAAAGCTAATAATAAAGAGAAAAATCTAAATCTTTACAAGGGAATTGATTATGCTTATCTTATCAACTTTGTAATTTTATTTATGGACTCCATTTGAGTCACTTTGCATGAGCCACGGTTAAAAAAAATGCACTACTTTATAATATTAATAATATTACTCTGGGCATTTGTGCAGCTGCTCAATTTGAGTCTTTACAAACAATAGCAACAACCTAATAGGTTCTTGTGGTAGACTCTTCCAAACAAACACAGTAGGTAAAGGAGGCGAATGTGCTTATATAACCATATGATGCCCCACAGAGCTAAATGTATAAAAATATGAACACCCAGTATTAACAGTATATAAAGAAAATAAAGAGAAGCATAATAGGTTTATTTCAAATTTACTTCAACTAATTATCCTTTGAATAATTTTAATTGCTATAAATACAATGTAAAAGTGGTAGATCGTGAAGAAAAAAATATATCACTTAACTGTGGAGTTCCACACACTTTAAGAGAGCCTTCAGCTCACTGTTTGAAACAGAACGGTTTGAGCTCATTATCCTTTTATTTCTTGTTTCCAAAAGAAACAGAGACCTCTTTAGCAAAAAAAAGTCTCACAAACCTGTTCTGCTGAGCCAGTAGCTTATAACTTTAGTCTAGAGTTTAGTTGCTATATAGTCAGATATTTCCCTGAGGGAGTTGGTGGAGGCCAAACAGGGTTAAAAGTGTAACGAAATTGCTCACACATAATTATACAAAAACCATTAAAAAGTAAGTAACATTAAAAAGCAACAATGCACCTTACTACAATCAATAATTATCTGGTCAAGGTGATTTTAAATATTTCATATACTTTCAAACTTGTTCATGGTTGCATTTATATTTCAAGGATAAATCCGAACACTTTTTGCTACCTTATTTTAAAATGTAACTCTTTTTAAACATTTCAAATAAAGACTTTTTCAGTAAATACTTACTGCCCAGTTGTAAGAAATATGAAAGATTTTGTCAGTGATATTCAGGCCTCATGCATAAACAATGCAGTAATGCTGTCCATATGGCTAAAAGCAGGTCAACTACCTCAAGTACGGTTTAAAGTCAAAGTGTACAACCTTTGACATTCTTCACCAATTATTTCAGCTTATTGTATGTGTGAGATCATATTTTCTATGTTATTGTAGAACCAGAGCTAGTTAGAGGCTGACAACTGTACACAATCAGTTACATTTCCTTTCAAGGGGGCATGTTGTCTAGTATTTCATTGGGTTGAAGTTTAATGAAATAATTAAGAAGCTTGTTCATTTCCACTGACTTATGATTTAACAGTCATGAGTCAGTTAAGTACTGAGGCCATTTCACATGACAGGAGTTAAGTGTGAGGTCGGATGCTGGCATGTTGATAAATCTGGGAATCATGAAGTGGTGTATAAAAAAAGTCAGATTATAGGAGTAGCTCATTGTTAAAAAAAGTAAAAACTCCTGATGTAACTCTCGTGGAACAAAAAGTAATTTGTCATGGCAGTGGCTTACAGCCAATGGTTGCCAAGTCTATGCCGCTCTCTATGTTATTGCACTGCTTTTGCTTGTTGTTTCTGTGTTTTTGATGGGAGAGTCAGGTCACTGTGTAAAGTCATCTGCAGTGCATCCCAAGGTTTCTCAATGGGATTAAATAAAAACTATGTGGTGGCTCATCTATGTGTGAAAATTATGTTTCATGCTCTCACAACCACTCGTTTGCAATTTGAACCTGATGAATCCTGGCATTATCATCTTGGAATATGCTTGTGCCATTAGGAATAAAAAAATAAATAAAAAATCCAAATCAGTATATTCTGGTAGTCAACACTGCTGAACCCAGACCTGACCCGAGCTCACAGGCTTTCACAATAGGCACTACACATGATAGGTGTTCTTCTTCTGCCTCGCTTCTTATCAGTGATGAACATTTGCAAACTGGGAGAATATAGTGTTGCCCATTGAAACTTCCTTCCTGCTTGAACTTAAGTTAAGATAAGATAAGATAGAACTTTATTAATCCCTCGGGTGGGTTCCTCTGGGAAATTCGGTTTCCAAAAGCACAGCACCGACAGAAGTTACAGTTACAGAATGTTATATATATACACACACACACACACACACACACACACACACACACACACACACACACACACACACACACACACACACACACATATAAATACAGAGACAAATATAAATACAGAGACAAATAAAAATAAAAATAAAATATACGAAGGGGATAAATAGAATAAATAGGAATAAAAAATAAAAATACAAGTGAATTGCACATTTCAAGTATTGAGGTCTATTTGCACCATTGACTATTTACAAAGGTATTGCACAGTGAGGTGAAGAGGCACTACAGCTTAGTTGTTCCCCCTCCTTTGTCCTCCTGTTTCCCCTCCCTCTCCCCTCCAGAGAGGAGTTAAACAGTCTGATGGCGCGTGGGACAAAGGAGTTTTGAAGTCTTTTAGTTCTTGTCTTGGGGAGAAGCAACCTGTCACTGAACAGACTCTTCTGGTTGTTAATGGCTGTGTGCAGAGGATGCCCAGCATTGTTCATAATGTCCAGCAGTTTTTTTAGTGTCCTTTTCTCTGCCACTGTCACCAGAGTGTCCAGCTTCATGCCGACCACAGAGCCAGCCTTCCTGATCAGTTTCTCCAGCCTGCATGAGTCCTTCTTTGCTGTGCTGCTCCCCCAGCACACCACAGCATAGAAAAGTACTCCAGCAACCACTGACTGGTAAAACATCCTCAGGAGCTTCCTGCAGATGTTAAAAGACCTCAGCCTCCTGAGGAAGTACAGTCGGCTTTGGGCTTTTTTATACAGGTGCTCTGTGTTGCATGACCAGTCCAGTTTATTGTCCACCCACAGCCCGAGGTATTTGTACTTGTTGACCACCTCCTCCCCCTCTATCTGAACCGGCAGTGGACCTTCTCTGGACCTCCCGAAGTCCACAACCAGTTCCTTAGTCTTTGAGGTGTTGAGTTGCAGGTGGTTTGTGTGACTCCATGCGACAAAGTTCCTCACCAGACTTCTGTACTCCTCTTCCTGATCATCCCAGATACACCCCATGATGGCTGTGTCATCTGCAAACTTCTGAATATGGCATAATTCAGAGTTGTAGCAGAAGTCAGAGGTGTACAGGGTGAAGAGAAGAGGGGACAGCACAGTTCCCTGTGGTGCTCCTGTGCTGCTGACCACAGTGTCAGACGTGATGTCTTTCAGCCTGACGTACTGTGGCCTGTCGGTGAGGTAGTCGGAGATCCAAGCCATCAAGCAGGGGTCCACCTCCATCCTGTTCAGTTTTTCCTGAAGCATACAGGGCCGGATGGTATTAAAGGCACTGGAAAAGTCAAGAAACAGGATCCTGACCGTGCCTTTTCCCCCATCCAGGTGTGAGTGGGCTCTATGCAGGAGGTACAGGATGGCATCCTCCACTCCGACACCCGCCTTGTATGCAAACTGTAGTGGGTCCTGGGCATGTTGTACCTGTGGTCGGAGGAGGTTGAGGAAGAGCCGCTCTAGAGTCTTCATAAGATGTGACGTCAGTGCCACCGGTCGGAAGTCATTCAGCTCATTGGGCCGGTTCTTTTTGGGGACCGGGACGATGCAGGATGTCTTCCATAGGGCGGGCACTCTCCCCAGTCGCAGACTGAGATTGAAGACTCGTTGTAGCGGCTCCCCAAGTTCAGCAGCACATGCCTTTAGCATCCTAGGACACACCTTGTCTGGGCCTGCTGCCTTTCTGGGGCGAAGCTTCCTCAGTTGTCTCCTGACCTGATCCACTGTGACACTGGGAGATGTTTGGGAGGAGGGGAGGGGGGGAAATGTCTTGCTGCTGAGAGAGGGATTGGAGGAGGGGGGTGTCATGGTGTCAGGAAGGGGGGGAAGCGAGGGAGGTAGGAGAGTGGGGAGAGGTCTCTGTAGTATCAACATTGTGAACAATGGACCTAACCTGATAAAAGTACTAAAAATTGAGGCTGCTGGTGGTATAAAGTGTGGAGTTTGTCTTCTAGGCCAACTTCACACCCAGTCAATCATGATTTAAACAACACGTTGTATCAGACTATTGCTGGCCATCATCAGACAAGCTGTTGACCATCTGAATATCATTATGGTCAGTTTACAATTCAAGCACAACCATGCACCTTACCACAAAGTTGCCAGACTGGTTTTGTGAACATGACAATGAGTTCAGTGGCCTCACCAGATACCAGATATGTACTACTACAACTGCTACTATAAAAAAACACTTTTGAAATGGAAGACCTGATTAATAAGTAAACTGGCAGTTTGAATGCTGCAGCTGACAAATAGGGTGTAATAGTGTGATGCAAACACGCACATATGGAGTGTGTTTTTTCCAACACCTCACAGAATCTGTAGCATGAATTAAAGCTGTTCAGAGAACACATTCACAGAATTTGGATGATTTGATATCCAAATATTCAACTACACATGAATAAAAATGTTCCAAGTCTTTTTTGGACTGGAACCGGAGAACATTTAATAAAATTCAACATCAAGATATGGAACACATGGATGATTAAAGATATGATGATTCAGATATATATACAGTGGGGCAAAAAAGTATTTAGTCAGCCACCGATTGTGCAAGTTCCCCCACTTAAAATGATGACAGAGGTCAGTAATTTGCACCAGAGGTACACTTCAACTGTGAGAGACAGAATGTGAAAAAAAAAAATCCATGAATTCACATGGTAGGATTTGTAAACAATTTATTCGTAAACTAGGGTGGAAAATAAGTATTTGGTCACCTCAAACAAGGAAAATCTCTGGCTCTCACAGACCTGTAACGTCTTCTGTAAGAAGCTTTTCTGTCCCCCACTCGTTACCTGTATGAATGGCACCTGTTTGAACTCATCATCTGTATAAAAGACACCTGTCCACAGCCTCAAACAGTCAGACTCCAAACTCCGCCATGGCCAAGACCAAAGAGCTTTCGAAGGACACCAGGAAAAGTATTGTAGACCTGCACCAGACTGGGAAGAGTGAATCTACAATAGGCAAGCAGCTTGGTGTGAAAAAATCAACTGTGGGAGCAATCATCAGAAAATGGAAGACATACAAGACCACTGATAATCTCCCTCGATCTGGGGCTCCACGCAAGATCTCATCCCGTGGGGTCAAAATGATCATGAGAACGGTGAGCAAAGATCCCAGAACCACACGGGGGGACCTGGTGAATGACCTGCAGAGAGCTGGGACCAAAGTAACAAAGGTCACCATCAGTAACACACTACAACGGCAGGGAATCAAATCCCGCAGTGCCAGACGTGTTCCGCTGCTGAAGCCAGTGCATGTCCAGGCCCGTCTGAAGTTTGCCAGAGAGCACATGGATGATACAGCAGAGGATTGGGAGAATGTCATGTGGTCAGATGAAACCAAAGTAGAACTTTTTGGTATAAACTCAACTCGTCGTGTTTGGAGGAAGAAGAATACTGAGTTGCATCCCAAGAACACCATACCTACTGTGAAGCATGGGGGTGGAAACATAATGATAATAATAATACTTATTTTCCACCCTGATTTACGAATTAATTCTTTACAAATCCTACCATGTGGATTCATGGATTTTTTTTTTTCACATTCTGTCTCTCACAGTTGAAGTGTACCTCTGGTGCAAATTACTGACCTCTGTCATCATTTTAAGTGGGGGAACTTGCACAATCGGTGGCTGACTAAATACTTTTTTGCCCCACTGTAGATACATGTTCAGGAAGATTCAGATACTGGATAGCTTGTTATTTGCCTTAAATGTATTTCAGAAACATATTTTATTGCCTTTATTGGCTATGTTGATAGTATAGGAAAAGGATTTGCTAATGAGCTGCTACGTTTGTTTCACTGTGAATCCGCAAGATGACAGACCAGATGCTGTAGAAGAGGGAGAGCGACTATCAGTCATCTATTGTAACTCTGCTTAGTTCACCTGTTTAACATGTGTGCTGGGAAGTTTTATAGTCCCTTGTGTTAAAAACAAATGCCCCTGAAGACAGCAGGTTAGGACTTGGCATTGTTATTAAACAATCATTCTGACGACTAACTTGTCAGTCAAGTGACTGACAGAAATGACAGAAATAAACTGTACAACATCTGCTGGGTTTTTACTTGCAGACAACTTTTCACCTCACCCAGAAACCCATAAAAACTATAACTTTGAGTGAAGATACCCGGCAGAACAAGATTTATGGTGTTTACAACACCAAACCAAAAAATGCAGACCTTACTAAAGGGATTTTGTTTTTGTTTGGGTTTTTTTTTTTTTTTTTTTTGGGGGGGGGGCACTGTTATGTAATATGCTGATGAATTGCATCAAAAGAACAATTTGATTAACTGATTGCAAACATAAAGTGTGGGCCCTATATACATATTTTAATATGTAATTTGAAAACCATGGCCACCACACTGCTGCTAGGGCTGTTCAGATGAGGGCTGACTACAAGAGTTTGGAATCCAGCTACAGACATTTGCTTCCATTTAACCACTGAGGTCAACCAACAATGTTGTGTGAAAAAGCCTGGCTCACAGCTGGCATTCAAATTCTTCCTGATGCTGTTAGGAAAAAAGACAAAGCCAAACAAAAATTAAAACTATAATGAGACAAAACAAAAAACTTTACGGATAAAAAAGAGGAATCAAGAGAAAATAGGAATCTTAATAGAAAACCAAAAACCAAATAATTCTATACTAACACTAGAAGAGTAAGGCAATCTGAACTGATACCCAAGATTGCACAGACGCTAAACAGGAGCGTTGGCAAAAATAGTCATTCACAGTGGGGAATTGATTGATTGACGAATTTGTAACTTTGCTCAATGAAGTGAACATTATTTATGGTAATTTAATTTTAACACAGAGAGACAGAATATCAACCAAAAATCCAGAAAAAACACGTGACATAAAACACATCACAGAAGTATTTGATCCTCTGCAACCCAGCCAGAATTCTGCCTCCCACAGATTGGTTGTGTGCCCACGTAGCCCACAGATTACAATCATTTAATTACAGCTGCACATGCTCTCACCCCTGTCACCATGATTAACATGGAGAAGAGAGAAACTTATCCAACCCGCGCCCTTTCAGACAACCATTTTATATGTAGAAAACAAAGTTGTCCATGGAATCAGTCAGTCAATTCCAAACACTCCACCAGCAAGACCAAAGAGTTCTCAAAGCGCATTCGGGACATGAGTGTATACCTGCACAAGGCTGAAATAGGCTACAAGACCATCAGCAAAAAACTTAGTCACAAGGTGATAATGATTGGTGGCATCACTCAAAAATTGATGAAATATAAAATGACCATCAATCACTCTCCTCTTTGGTCTTCCCCTTGAAATGAGGATGATTATGAGAAAGGTGGTGGACCAGCTCATATCTACATTTGTTAACATTTTGAAGGCAGCAGGGACCACAGTGACTGTGTTGTAAATGATTGAAATCTTGCAGTGCCCACTTAGTCTTCCTGCTCAAGAAGTCACATGCATGTACAGGCCTATCTTAAGTTTGTCAGTGAACATTTAAATGATTTGGAGAAGGCATTGGAGAAAGTGTTGTGGTCAAAAAACCCCAAACACAAAGTGAGCTCATTGGCATCAACTTGACCCATTGTGTTTGCAGGAAGTGACATACTGAGTATGACCCTAAGAACACCATCTCAACAGTCAAGCACAGAGGTGGAAACATTATGCTTTGAGGTTTGGATTTTTCTAAGTGCGGGACAACTTCAGTGAATTGAGAGTCTAACAAATGGTGCCATGTACTGTAAAACCTTGGGTGACAACCTCCTTCCTTACAGTGAAGATCAGTCTGGGATGGGTCTTCCAGCATGACAATGACTCAAAACATACTGGCAAGGCAACAAATGAGTGGCTAAAGAAGAAGTAGATTAAGGTCATATGGTGACTTTAATGTGAGTCTTTGAAAGTTTCTGTAAAAAGGAGAGGGACAAAAAAAAGGTAGGAATTGAAAACTCATCCAACACTTTGAGCACTTAACATGAATAAACGTACAAACTTAACAGAGAGTCAAAGCACAACAACACAACATCCTGAGACCATAACACATACAGTACTAATGCAGGAGGTTATGATTTGGTGAGAGGCTGCATGGAGAAATAATTCTAGTAAAACTGCACAAATGTGGGATCTGGCTGTGATCTTTGTGTCCTCGGGCTGGAATGCTTGAAAGACACGGCAACTCAGGCTCAGGAACATTTCCAAAGCCCATTGTCAGTACACATTGCTTATTGCTGCAGTCATAAATGCAAATAAAAACCCCACTAGTATTGTTTCTGTGCTCAGAGCTTTTAAGCACCGTCATTTGAAAATCATTACCTTCTGTTATAATTTATTACAGTATCCTCAAATTTTAAATTGGGTCATTATTTTGAAAAACAGCTACAGCAATGGTTAACTGAGTGTATACAAAAGAGTAAATCAACTTCACAGTGTTGTTAGGCAAGTAGCCACCATCACAAATGTTATGCCTGGCTCATTCAGGGCATAACAAAGAAGGGAGAGTCATACAGAGACAGTTTTACTAGGTTCACTTATTGAGTGTAAACTGAGAACAAAGAGAACAAAGGAAAACTAGGTGCTATCCTATAAACAACATGTGACTGAAATTAGAAAGAACTCAAACAGAACCAAAAACCAAAGCTGAAAGACAGAAACGTTAGGTGCCAACAAGGCACTTCCAGTGTATGAGGCTGAAGGACAACAACCAATGCATAAGCCTCTGATTGCTGTTGTGCATGCTAAATAAAAATGTTAACAGGTTATGATCTATGTACGCAGTTACTGGCAGTGATGATCCAACATACACTTCAGAAAAACGTCAATGCACAAATAGCTGCCAGTGTTTTCCTTTCGACCGCTGAATAATTGAGCTGGTGATGACTGAATTTGCATGGAAAACCCCCCAACAAACAGGCAGGATGCCAATAACAAGGCCGGAGCATCACACAAAGTCAAAGTCAAACTAAAGTGAATTGTTATTGTATTTAATAAGCTCTATAATAAGTTGTCTACTTACAAGAATGGAATCCATTCTGGTCTTTAATTTGCTCATGCGAATTCAGAAAAATATTCATCAGGAGTACAAAGATCAGGATGGCAATCATTAGGCTCACAGAATTTGACATGTAGTAATTTCATTTTCAAGTGTTTTTTAAAATTATGACAGTTGTTATAAAATGCCCTTGTCAGTCATGTCATGTCCAAGCTGATCTTTAACTAGAAAGATTTGCATTTCCTGCGAAAATGCAGTGTGGATGCTTTAAAGCTGAAGCTGTATGCAAAAACTAGCTGAAAAAGCTGAAAAGTTGCAGAAATTGTAAAAACTTTGCAGAAGCAAAGGAACTTTGCTAAAATGGAATAACTTAGCAGAACTGCAATATCTTAGAGGAAACATAATACTTGGCAGAAATACAATAGCATAGCAGAACTTAGCAGAAATATTGTAACTTACCAGAAACATGATAACTTCTCAAAAATACAAGAATTTAGGAGAAATAGTATAAGATAACAGAAAGAATATATTTAGCCAAAAATACTTAAGCATTACAGAAACACTATGATTTAGAAAAATAGTACAACAGAGCAGAAATACTGTGATTTACCAGAGACACTGTGATGAACTATGAATATTGTAATTTTAAATCAATACTATGTTTTAGCACAAATACTATAATTTGACAGAAATACTATATTTAGCACAAATCTTATAAAATAGCAGAAATAGTATGATTTAGCACAATAGTAATAACTTAAACAGAAAAATTGGAAAAGCAAAATGGACAGCTGAAAAAATGCTGAACATGCTGAGGGTCCCTCAAATATACTTGTTAAATGAAAAAAATTGGCAAAAAAAAATATAACAGCCACACAATCACAAATATGGACACATATGGAAACACACATGCACAGAGAGAGACACACACAAGATCCAATTCAGTCAACCAGTCTAAATATATTGAATTTGAATCTTACAATGAGATCATCCCATAAAAAGGCTTCCTCTCTCTCTCTCTCTCTCTCTCTCTCTCTCTCTCTCACACACACACACACACACACACACACACACACACACACACACACACACACACAGAGAGAAGTAAGTTTCTAGCTCAGTCAAGCAGCCTTGGAGCTGCTGAATTTGAATCCACCAATCAGAGAGCCTGTGCACTTTTTCCCGCCAAAACAGGTGCATGCAGCACAGAGAGACACAGGATTTTTGCAGTCTATTTCTCATAATGACGACTCCCCTCAAACAAATGACCATAATTTCCTAACCGTAGGGGCTAGAACGGTCATTCTTACACCGTTTTGTTCAGAAGAGATGGGGGAATCTTAAAGTGTTGACAATTTATCATTAAAATATGAATTATTAAAGATAATTGACTTCTAATGCACCATAACTGAGTAGAGCAAAGCAAAAACTGCCTTGACTTGCCCTCAAACAACGCTTTCTAACTCTAAATCTATTTGGAGTATCAATATCATTCTTTCACCGTAAGAGACAGCAGGCTTTGGTGAACAATCATGGAAATTTTCAGGTCTCTGTGGAAATCCATTAAAAAGATATGACGAGAGAAAAAAGTGGTTCATTTCCAGAGTTTGAAATCTGAAGAAATCTGAGCGAAGGACGAATTTCCTACCCTCAAACAAGTCTAACTCATTTCAGAACGGTAATAGGTGAGAAAATAATTCTTGAATTGTGAGCGTCAGGAGTGTCTGAAGATATACTGGGACAAGCCTTATGTCTTAACTTTGCTTCGTTGAGGAGATATGACGATTCGAATATGCCTCTCATTACAGAAATCAAGCGGTGATTTTGAACAAGCTCTCCATTGACTTTCTATGGAGAGTTTTGCGACTTTGTGTTGGTCTGAGGAGATTTGCCAAAATTCTATAAATCCCACAACAATGATAGTGACATTTTCGGAAACCCAGCAAAAATACCTACGTTTTGATGTATAATTTGTGGAAGTTGAGTGAAGATTGAGCAAGTAGCAAGAAGTTGTTCGGACATGAAGAGAAGACTGCAAAACCTTCAGTGGCAGACTGGAAGCCAAGTGCATAGCAACCATAACAACGCATGTATTTTGTGAAAAATCACAATTTTGCAACTGAAAACTTTAAGAGGCATAAAGGTAAAACGGTAAAAGATTTGAAAAAGCTGAATCATACCTGAATAGCCCAATAATTTGAGAACATTTTAAAGTTTGAATGGTTGTTCTACGTGAAAATATGAGGAAGTAGTTAAGTTTCAGAAACAAGCAAATTTTAGCAGAATTGCAGAAGTTTCCCATTCATTTCAATGGGACAAATTAAGCTTAATATTTTAAAAAGTATAATAGTGAAAAATACCAAAAGACATAGCAGGAATTAGCAGAAATAGCAGAATATTTTAAAATTTGAACGGTGAAAATCGGCTGAAAATTGTGGAA
The DNA here is from genome assembly GCF_057381845.1 of Rhamphochromis longiceps. Classification (NCBI taxonomy): domain Eukaryota; kingdom Metazoa; phylum Chordata; class Actinopteri; order Cichliformes; family Cichlidae; genus Rhamphochromis; species Rhamphochromis longiceps. Next base: position 24,291,052 of record NC_140563.1, read on the forward strand.
GTAGTTAAGTGCCAAAAAGTGTACGGAAGTCCCAAGAGGAACTCAATAGTGTGGATGCTTAAAGCATCCACACAATTATGTGTCAGGGTGATGACAATAGCTCATCAGCCTTTTACGGCTGAGGGGTAAAAAGTTATTATAGAATTCAGTTTGCTGTTGTGGTCACATATCATTCACAAACCACTTTTCATTGAGTTTGCAAAGGCTGAGACATATAAAAAGGAAACAGCACCAATTTCATTAAATTCCCTTGACTTTAATTCATTATGGATAACTGAGAAAGACAAAGAAACCATATATCTAAAATGAACATACAATGCCTGTTGTATACGTACACAATGATGTTTTGATGTAAATGCCTTTTGCTTATTTTTGAGCTGTGAGCAAATGGCATTCTCGTGATTTTGTGATCACAAGTATGACAGCTTTATGAATCAACCCATTATTTAAATCAGAAGATTTGATTTAATTTGCTTCCTGTTTGGAACAACATATTAGACTTTTGTAAAACCTCAGCCCTTGGGATGGTAGGTTTGCATATCTGAAATTCCTATTCAGTTCTCTGCAAAAGCAGATGCAATCTTGAGACTGCAAAAAATAAAGAGAGCCCAGGTGGCAAGTAATCTGATGGAGATTTTTTATTCTTAATCCCAGATAAGACTTAGAAGATGCACAACAGAGATCACTCTAAATCCCACACTGTTTTGCTGAAAACACACCACACAAACAACATTATTTAAAATTGGAGCACATGCTTGACGTTCCTTACAACCAAAATCTGCTATGAGTGACTCTTGTTTGATCTTCCAGTGACTAATGGGAGGATGAAACATCTGAATTGTGTTAAAACGAGCTGAATTTCTCAGAAGATTTTCCTTTCCTGTTTTTTCTTTAACCAGAGACTCAATATTAATTTTGACCAATCATCTGTACCTCTCAGGCCTCCAGTGCTGACAACTAACTACATTTCCACTGTAGGAACTTAGCCAAACTTAACATGTGGTCATTGTCATAGATTTTTGTTTGTATCTCAGCTTGTATCTCGGCATTGCATGTAACACTGTTTACATTATGACCACAGAGTAACGTGACTCTTCAGTTATGAAGTCTCAAGCTGAGCATTGTTCCTGCCGCCATCTCAGTGTTTTGAAACTGGACATGATGAAACTGGATCTGTGGATTACAGCTGGAGCAGAGGAGTAAAGGGTTGTTTTGGTTTTGCTCCCCTGCAAAGCGACCTCTCTGCATATATATTTTGGAACTAGTCGTCCTCCTGCTTTAAACTACTTCTGCAGTGGCTTCAGTTTTCATTCACAGAAGCCACGTCCACCTTTTATACTGGCTACAATTACAACAACTAGTGCTAAAACAAACCACAACAATATGAAAACCATTACTTAAATATTACATTAGGACAGTGTTGGGAAGGTTACTTTTAAAATGTATTCCACTACAGATTACAGAATACATGCCCTAAAATGTATTCTGTAACGTATTCCATTACATTACTCAATGAGAGTAACGTATTCTGAATACTTTGGATTACTTAACATATTATCATGCATTTTACAACTATGTGAATGTACTATTGCTGTGTGATTTATTACTATTACTGAAGGTCCGCGGCTCCGAACCGTAGTAAAGGGACCTCTGGCTAATACAGTGGGTTCCGTGTCGGGCTCGTAGCCGAAAAATAGCTTTACTTTGTTGTCTGGGTCAACTCTGCTTGCGAGAGACCGAGAGAGGCGTTGAAAGGCTGCTCCAACGGATCTTATTGTTTCGGAGGAAAACACGAACAAAGCTACAGTCGAGTTTTAATAGCTTACTTACAGCTGGGCTTGTCAGGCACTCTTCTTGGCTGCAGTGGTTATTATTATATTTACATGCTTCCAGCTCTCGTTTCTGCTCGATGACAACTCCTACTTTTCGACAGTGTTGCCAACTCCTCAGTAAGGAAAATCGCTATTGGTTGTCCTAAAAGTCGCTAGAAGTCGCTAAATGACGTCATCGCCTAATATGCATAATTGGTCATGCTAATCTAATTGTAACCTATGTTGTTGGAGAGAGAAATAACATCGTGGAAGAGACATAAAGTGAGTAAAAAACGTCCTAAATGCATTTAGAGTTTATTTAGAACTACAAATTAAATTTCTTTTAGCATTTATTGTTTTTTTTAATGTCACAATTCCAACCCTGCTCCTTTACCCGGGCTTGGACCGGCAAAAGTGACCCGAAATAGGCATTCTGGTGGAGTTACTTTGTGTGTGTGTGTGTTTATAAGTAGTTTTAAACCTTGTGATCCACAAAACAGCATAAGAGTAAAAGACTAAAAGAAGAACTGGCTGCGTTACAGCACCCGCTGCTTGTTGAGAGTAAAAGCGATATGCGCTTTCACGTCTTTTTTTTAGAAAAAAAGTTGCTAAGGGGTCTGAAAACTCGCTAAATATAGCAACAAAGTCGCTAAGTTGGCAACACTGCTTTTCGACTCTCCTTTTTCTCCCTCCTCACGCTCACAGACACATAACGAGTATGGCAGTCCATTCTCCCTGCAGCACGGACTACACTGCCCATGATGCTACATTCTGCCTATCCGGTTGTTCAGTGATGACGCGACGAATCCTACTTCCAGGTCTAAAGTAGTCTGCGTTTAATATGGCTTTTGTGTTGTTAACATGTTTAATGTTTTGTATTTTCTTCTATTTAATCTCAAAAAGCTCCTAAAACAGTCAGTGATCACTGTTGACCTCCCTCGGCTTTTATTACCGCTAATCATTTATTTAAGATCAGTTTTTAAAACCTTAGGATGTAACTACAGCCCAGCCCATGCAGCAGTATATGAATGACTAACCTCGTATTATGGATGGATTATCTCAGTTGTTCTCCTGGCTGAAGTTTGGTCCTTTTACAGCATCCTGCCATGCGATTACATTTGTTCCTGACCACCGAGAACACTCACGTTAACTTTTATCGAGTGGAAAAAAAGTTAGCTTGTTTATATTATGCTAACATAGCTGTGTCGCTAGCGGTCACGTAGAACATCATTATATACCAGCTAGCCCAACTTCAGTAACCCTACAAACGTCACTGCTGTTTAGTTTTCTGTCTTCATTTATGCTGGAAGTGTCATGGTCCGGAGTCTGTGACTCCGTGTTTTTGTTTAGTTTTTTATTATTCTGTGGTTTTGGTTACCTTGGGTGTTTGTACTCTTCTGTTTCATGGTTCATGTTCCTATGTTCTGTGTCCCCCAGTCTGTGTTAGGTGTGTTATGTCATTACGTGTATGTGTTTCCTGTTTTACTTTGAAGGTCCGTGTCTGTTCTCAGTGTGTTCAGTTTACTTTTCCCCTGTCTCGTCAGTTCGGATTACTCCCAGCTGTGCCCTCTTTTTGTGTCTCATCCCCTCGTTATCCTTCTGTGTATTTTAACCTCGTGTCTGCCTCTGTTAGTTGCTGGTTCGTCTGCGTTATTCCCCTCCGTCATTCTGTGTTTATTCCGCCGGCTTCCTGGTCATTCTCCCTGCAAGGTACCCTGGTTCGTGTTCTGGCTTTGTGTTTAGTTTTAGTTTTCCCAGTTTAGAGTTTTTACCGTTCTGTTTCTCGCCACCCTTTTTTGTTGTACTTCACCTGTTGTTAATAAAGCTCACCCTCCACTTAAGCAGTCTGCATCTTGGGTCCGTTATTAATCCACACGGCCTGCCTTGGCACCCCGTGACAGTACGAACCAGCCACAACATGGATCCAGCAGACTTACCCGGGGAGAGCGATCTGATGCGAGTCCAACGCCTGGTCGAGTGGATAACCCACACCTTGAATATGAAAGCAAGGATCGTAGGGATAAATGCTATTGAGGTGATCCTCAAAGGAAATCCCTATCTCCGCCAGGTCAGAGGATGTTTGGACTTATTGGCCAACTTGTATGAAGCCCGGGAGGCGGCGCGAGCTTGGGAAATATCAGACTTGGTCCAGCAGCAACAGACTACAGCCACCGCGTCTGCCTCACCTACCGGATGTAGTTTTGCCCGGCCCGTCGGAGCCGTCTGCGGGGAAGAAACGTCGATCGCGCCGCCGGCGCGCCACCCCACAGCCGGACGTTCGGACTTCTAAATCGCCGGCTATGGTGAGTGAGGATTCTTTTCCGTTTTCGGACTGTGTGACGGTTCATTCAGGGGCTGTGTTCTGTGCGGCAGATAATGATGTGAACAGCTTGTCGCCTGAGCCACTCTCGGCTCAGTTAGCTACCGAGCAGCCACTTTCAGCTCAGTCTCCAGTGCCTCTTTCAGCTCAGTCTCCAGTGCCTCTTTCAGCTCAGTCTCCAGTGCCTCCATGGTCACCTGTAGTTCAGGCCCCCGCGCCTCCAGTGTCACCCGTAGCTGCAGTGCCCCCGCGCCTCCAGTGTCACCCGTAGCTGCAGTGCCCCCGCGCCTCCAGTGTCACCCGTAGCTGCAGTGCCCCCGCGCCTCCAGTGTCACCCGTAGCTCCAGTGCCCCCGCGCCTCCAGTGTCACCTGTAGCTCCAGTGCCCCCGCGCCTCCAGTGTCACCCGTAGCTCCAGTGTCACCGGTCTCACACACTCACTCTATGCAGGGAGAAAGTTCCAGTCTGGGAGTTTCTCGCGCTTTAGCTGCTTCAGGCACCATTCTGCACTCCAGGGCCTCCCCAGAAGCTAGGTTTCAGTTCCCAGCTGTTTCTAGACCCCTGAAGATTAAGCAGCCCTCAGAGAACAACTCCGTGTCTGTGCTGTCTGAGCAGGGCCAGTGCTCAGCACAGCACCCATTGCCTTCGTGTCTGCCAGAGGACTCCATGCCTGCTGGCTTTGTGATGGCTTCCGCTGGAGGGTCCAAGGGGCCCGTCCAGCCTTTGTCTCCGCTGGAGGGTCCGAGAGACCGCTCCGGCCACCTCCACAGGACAAGACTCAGCAGTCCATCTGCATCTTAAGGATAAAGGACACTCTTTCGAGGATTCCAATGTTCACATTTTGGACAGAGAGGACAGATGGTTTGAAAGAGGAGTGAAAGAAGCCATCTATGTCCACTGTGAGCGACCATCTTTGAACAGAGGCGGGGGTTTACGACACCAACTCTCTGCCATCTATAATCCAGTTTTGAGATCCCTTCCCAGACGCCTTAACGCCCACTCACATCCTGGGCCATCTGACCTCAGGAATTCGCATGATAAGGTGGGGCCAGGTTTCACAATGAACACACCCGAAACTCTGGCTGATTGGGACCCACACCCAGTTTCACACCTTGGCTCAGGCGATTAGAGGATCATCAGGGGGTCCTTTTGTCCCTCTGTGGGGGGTTACTCCCACTAGGTTTATATCTGGGACTCTCCACCATTTGACCTTAGAACTGAAAATGCTTCTCGGATGAGAGGTGAAACGTCTTCAAGCTACTTAAAGAAGTCCAGACGCAAGCTTTGCAAGCTCCTTTGGCTCCGGCCTTTGTCTCATGTCTCCGCTGGAGGGTCCGAGGGACCGCTCCGGCCTTTGTCTCGTGTCTCCGCTGGAGGGTCCGAGGGACTGCTCCGGCCTTTGTCTCGTGTCTCCGCTGGAGGGTCCGAGGGACCGCTCCGGCCTGTGGCTCGTGTCTCCGCTGGAGGGTCCGAGGGACCGCTCCGGCCTTTGTCTCGTGTCATCGCTGGAGGGTCCGAGGGATCCGTCCAGTCTGCAGCGCCTCCGGCTTCCACGCCGCCGCCTGCAGCGCCTCCGTCTGGTCCAGCTTCAGAGTCTTCGGCCTCGTCTGGTCCAGCTTCAGAGTCTTCGGCCTTGGCTGCAGCAGCCTCCATGTCGTCGTCCTCGCCCGGCCCGGCTTCAGACCCGTCGTCCTCGCCCGGCCCGGCTTCAGACCCGTCGTCCTCGCCAGCTGCAGCTTCTGCTTCAGCGTCGCCTGGTCCAGCCTCCGTGTCTTCAGCGTCGCCTGGTCCAGCCTCGTTTGGGTCTGCAGCTAACCAACCACTTTCTAGGCCACTGGCCAGGCGCCATCGCCATCGTGGGCGGCCCCCAGACCCTCTTCACCTGAGTGGCCGCCGTTGCCTTCCGCACGGCCGGCCCCCGGACCAGTGCTGTCGTCGTCGCCTTCCGCACGGTCGGCCCCCTGAACTGTGTCCACGTTGCCGTCCGCAAGGTCGGCCCCCTGAACTGTGTCCATGTTGCCGTCCGCACGGCCGGCCCCCTGAACTGTTTGGACTCCTGTGCTAGCCGGTCCCCTGACCTCTTCTGTTTTGGACTCTGTTTTCCTGTGCTCTGGTGTGCTTCTTTTCTTTTGGTCCGGAGTCTGTGACTCCGTATTTTTGTTTAGTTTATTATTATTCTGTGGTTTTGGTTACCTTGGGTGTTTGTACTCTTCTGTTTCATGGTTCATGTTCCTATGTTCTGTGTCCCCCAGTCTGTGTTAGGTGTGTTATGTCATTACGTGTATGTGTTTCCTGTTTTACTTTGAAGGTCCGTGTCTGTTCTCAGTGTGTTCAGTTTACTTTTCCCCTGTCTCGTCAGGTCGGATTACTCCCAGCTGTGCCCTCCTTTTGTGTTTCATCCCCTCGTTATCCTTCTGTGTATTTTAACCTCGTGTCTGCCTCTGTTAGTTGCTGGTTCGTCTGCGTTATTCCCCTCCGTCATTCTGTGTTTATTCCGCCGGCTTCCTGGTCATTCTCCCTGCAAGGTACCCTCGTTCGTGTTCTGGGTTTGTGTTTAGTTTTAGTTTTCCCAGTTTAGAGTTTTTACCGTTCTGTTTCTCGCCACCCTTTTGTTGTACTTCACCTGTTGTTAATAAAGCTCACCCTCCACTTAAGCAGTCTGCATCTTGAGTCCGTTATTAATCGACACGGCCTGCCTCGGCACCCCGTGACAGGAAGTGATAACAGAGCTGTAAGTTTTAATTTGTTTCCAAAACCCCGCAGTCAGGACATGATATATTGTATTTAGATAGCAAGGAGTTAGCTCGCTAGCTTCTAACTCCGTTAAATGTCATAAATTCCGTTTTCATGGATGCCTGGATGCTAAACTCAATTGTTACACCTGGTAGAGCAGAACGCTGATCATTTTATTAAAGATGAAAGACTTTAGACAGTTTTTCAACTCTCAGCAATGCCATAGTGATCGTTTGATATATGGACCTGCAGCGGAGTTTAGGTCCAGACACGGCTAGTGACGTCAGACTGAACAACCGGATTAGCTTAGCACAACAACAAAAAGGCGCTCTCTCACCCAGGAAACACGCAGAGCGAGAGCGTCACCCTGTAACCATGGCAACCGCAACGCTGCCACCTGGGTAGCTGTCAAACAAAACCGAAACAGTCCTGACCCGCGACAATATGAAACAGGAAGGTACTGCCATGTAATCCATTTATTTCAATAAAGTAACTGTATTCTAAATACCACCTTTTAAAAACGGTAACTGTAACGGAATACAGTTACTCATATTTTGTATTTTAAATACGTAACGGCGGTACATGTATTCCGTTACTCCCCAACACTGCATTAGGAACATTTGGACAAACCAAGATGCCTAAAATGAAGCCAGCAAAGAGCTGGAGTCAACAGTTAGAGAGACCAGACACAGTTCAGAACATTTCTCAGTCTGAACAGTTTATTTCTTCCACTTTTGCCAGGCAGTGCAAAGAAAATATGGAGAAAAATGATTAAAAAATGGAAAATAGATGGAAAAAACAAAATCAAACTACAAAGTGATTTGACGTCCTAGACATTTTCCTATTTTTTTCAGCAGCTAATTTATTGCTGGCTTTTTAAGATGGAAGATTGTATGCAAAGAGGAAGGAAACAGCTACATTTGCGAGAACACTGAAATCAATGTTTTACATTTCTGATAAGAGAAAGTTAGCGTTCAATAATTACTATAAACAATATAGAATAAACATTATTATAAACAGTACCAGAGGTAGACTATATGAAGTGAGATGATGGTTGTTAAAGTTAAGCTTCAGTGACATAATCATACTTGCTTTTGTTTTTGTATTGCTTCAACATAACATCTTTTTTTTAAAGTAAGTATTGGAAGTATTTTAGCTCAGATCATGCAATTCCAATAAGTGCCACCCACACTGCATTGCTTCATGAGACAAAAAATAAGCAGTGCTAACATTTTTATTATCCACAACAGAGAGTTTCGAAAGACTCTCCAAACACAATAAAACAAGGTAAAACGGTTTTACAGAAACAAAGTACCAAAGTACAAGTAAGATCAGTGAGTCATACGGCGGGACATTAAAGTCGATAGAACGCAATTACAGAAATATTATCCTCCTATAAAATCTGTTTTCTCAGAATTGCATGTCAAAAAATTCACCCTCTGGAGGTGAACTTTAGGTTGTATCGTCTTATGGCAGCACAGGGCTAATGTAAACCAAGGCTTTGCAATGTAACAATCTAATATGTCTCGATCTGGCAAACAGTTCTGTGTCTGACTGTATGTGTGTATTTGTTCACACAATTGTGTTTGTGGTTTAGTTCAGATTGGAAAGCTTGTGTCTCCCTTAGGATAAGTGGGTTATGCACGTGGATCTTTTTTTATTTTTTATTTGCAGCAGTGGAAGAGAAACAACACAGAACATGACATCCAACATGGAAAACAAGACAATTAAAAAAAAAAAACTGGAGTATATGGGGGTATTGGAAAGTGAATGACTGTGGTGCATACTCTATGTGTACTCCAAGGTATTTATAGTCCTCCAAAATGTTGATGTGGACATTGTGGAGGAGTATAAATACCTTGGAGTACACATAGAAAATAAACTGGACTGGGTTAAAAACACCACTGCCCTCTACAGGAAGGGCCAGAGTTGTCTCAATTTTCTGAGGTGGCTGAAGTCCTTCAACTGTCGGAAAATGCTCAGGATTTTCTATCAGTTCATTGTAGCCAGTCGCATGCTGGGGGAGCGGGTTGAGGATCGCGGATGGCAAGAGACTCAATAAACTGATCCCCAAAGCCAATGATGTTGTGGGGATGGAGCTGAACTCCCTTAAGAGGCGGATGTTGTCCAAGATAAGGACGATGCTGGACAATATTCACCACATGACGTGGTGGCCGGTCACAGGACAACATTCAGTGAGAGACAGAGATTACCCAAATACACCACTGAACGACACAGGATCACACACAGGATCCCACTGGCTCCTCCCTGCACAGCTCCTTCATCTGATGCACAATACACACTGCAATCCAGTTGTAAGGTGATGATGTATGAACCCTGCTTCTGGGTCCAAACTATTCTGTGTAGCCAGCCACCATGTAGGACATCATTTACTACATTGTAGATACAAACGGAAGACATCAAATGTATGAAGTAAGATATGTGGAATTATGTAGCAAAGAAAAAAACGATAAATAACTCTAAATATGTCTTATATTTTAGATTCCTGAAAGTAGCCACCCTTTGCTTTGTTGACAGGTTTGACTGGTAGAGTATATATATGTAAAGTAGTTACATAGTAAGGAGTTCATAAAGACACTCGTGGCCAAAAAACAAAAAAATACCCAAAACAAAACAAAACACAGACAGAGAAAGATGAGAAATGGCCTCCAGAAGAACCCATGGGTGCACTAATACTTAAAATAGTTGGAGACTTCCCAACTTTTATAGCATCAGTATATTTTCTAGACTGTGGTCTGACAGCTCTGAGTTGTTGCCAGACTTAATTTGAGAAAACCACCTCAGAGCATGACAACCATCAACAATAGCCCCTAGACCCAGAGGAAGGACTCTCTTTATATGGCAGTAAGTGGTCAACTAATGTTGTTTAACACTAGTGTTGTATATGCTTTATGAAAGTCTGAAAATATGAAAAAAAATATTAAGAGGGAGGACATGCAGGGTTTAGAGGGTTTTTAATGTGAGCTTACGCTAAGTTGTATTTTATATCAATAATAATAACAACAGTAGTAATTATAATTTTTCACATTGTTGCGTTTCAAACAAAAGTTGTCGTAGTTTTTGCTTTAGAAACTGAGTACTAAAAATATTATAAGTAATAATGAAATATCATAAGAAATATATGATCAACTATAAAAATGGACACAAGCATGCACATGTCAAAATATGTTCACTGTGCATACACACAGAAACACACATGTGTAGGTGGCAACATACTATTATATAATTTCTATCGACTGGGCTTAGTTAAATTGCATGCTTCTTTTTAAGGGAGGCTGACATTTTTCTCTTAATGGTAAATGGACTGGTACTTAGATAACACTTATTTACATACTTTAGGTGAAAGGATTTTTTTTCAGTTGTTTGCTTCTTCTGAACTGAAGTTAATTAATACTCAAGCGATTTTCATACTATGGCAGACACAGCTCAAACGAACAATGGGAGGCACTCAGCTGTTGCCTCAGTCCCCTGATGCCTCAGGTAATTGGTCTTCAGTGTCAAAGACAATGTTCTTTATGTTCAGATTGCATGCAAAATGTAAAGAGTGAAAATATACTGTTCTACATTAGCAACTCAACACAGTAAAATGTAGCCACTGCCCATACCATACTGTGCAAAAGTACTAAAGAACAACTCATAAAGAAATGAGTGGTGGTTCAAAGTACTACTGTTTTTAATAAGGTCGGTATCAAACAACAATAAATTACATTCTTTCTATCAGCTATTTTCTCTGGAATTTCTTACCCTCATGTTGTTGTGTCTTTTCTTAGCACAGTGGGAATTCCCCTTTGGAAAAACAACATGTTACCTTTCAAAAAAAACAAACAACCAAAACAACAACAGATAAAACTAATAAGCTGCAGCGATTGGCTTTGTGTTCAGATTGCATGCGAAGTGTAATGAATGAAAATTTAGTGCACTACAGTAGAGACACAGTAAAATGTAGCCGCTGCCTGTACCATACTGTGCAAAAGTACTAAACCACCACTTCTTGAGCAGCAGTTTTCTAAGCTTATTTACACATCTATATATATATATATCTATATATATATATACATATCTATATATACACATATATATACATATCTATATATACACATATATATACATATCTATATATACATATATATACATATACATATATACTAGGGGTGCAACGATATTCGTATCGATATTGAACCGTTCGATACAGTGCTTTCGGTTCGGTACGCATATGTATCGAACAATACAAAATTTGTAATTTATTTTATCAACTTTCCTTCTGACGATGCTGTCTGTGTTGAGCGCTCAGTGAATCTGCGTTCGACTACTCCGCCTAGGGCAGCCTAGGCGGAGTAGTCGAACGCAGATCCACTGAGCGCTCAACACAGACAGCATCGTCAGAAGGAAGAGCGCAGGGCAAGCTAGCGAGACAGAAGTTAAGCTCTCCTTACAACATGGACCTCCCCCACCCTCATTCAGATCTGGCGTTTGGAATTATTTTGGTTTTCATGTGACGTATGACCCTGAAGGTAAGCAGTCATGGACTAAAGTAAAACAGTATGTTGGATGTGCCATGCAATGCTCAATTACATGGGTGGGAACTAGTGTGTTAGCGCAGTTAGCTCGTTAACGTGTTGGCCGTCTAGCCCCATGCACGGGGCGATCGGCGGTAGCTCGTTAACGGAGATTTGCCGTGTTGTGGCGTTAAGGTCATTTCAACGAGATTAACCTGAAAGCACTAGT